>NC_138381.1:39950764-39989438 GCF_054177405.1 Leptonychotes weddellii | reverse complement strand
ACCCTCAGTTTGTTTCTCAGAGTCCATAGTCTCTCATGGTTCATCTCCCCCTCCTATTCACCCCCCTTCATTTTTCCCTTCCTACTATCTTCCTTTTTTTAACATATAATGTATTATTTGTTTCAGAGGTACAGGTCTGTGATTCAACAGTCTTACACAATTCACAATGCTCACCATAGCACATACCCTCCCCAATGTCTGTCACCGAGCCACCCCATCCCTCCCACCTCCCACCACTCCATCAACCCTCAGTTTGTTTCCTGAGATTAAGAATTCCTCATACCAGTGAGATCATATGATACATGTCTTTCTCTGATTGACTTATTTTGCTCAGCATAATACTCTCCAGTTCTATCCACATCATTACAAATGGCAAGATTTCATTCCTTTTGATGGCTGCATAATATTCCATTGTGTGTGTGTGTGTGTGTGTGTGTGTGTATACACCACATCTTCTTTATCCATTCATCGATGGACATCTTGGCTCTTTCCATAGTTTGGCTATTGTGGACATTGCTGATATAAATAAACATTGGGGTACACATACCCCTTTGGATCACTACACTCATTCTTTTTTTTTTTTTAAGATTTTTTATTTATCTATTCATGAGAGACAGAGAGAGAGAGAGAGAAGCAGAGGGAGAAACAGGCTCCCAAGGAGCAGGGAGCCCGATGCGGGACTCGATCCCAGGACCCTGGGATCACGACCCGAGCCAAAGGCAGACGCCCAACCATCTGAGCCACCCAGGCGCCCCATTCTTAACATGAATTCTCTGATTGGTTTTTCTATGAGCACAAGGCCTCAGTGCCTTTTTCCACACATACCAGATGGATGAGCACTCTTTCCTCCCAGAGAAAATTCATCAAAGTGTTTTCAGTGACTCCTGGTCTGAAGATGGCTATTCCTGAGCCACAGTTTGAAAGCATCTGAGAAAGAATTCAAGTTCATGTCGGATTAGGGAGTAACTTTTAAATCCACAAGTATTGCTATTTTGGAGTGGAGCCCAATAGATCGCTAAGTAAATCCTACAGTCGGGAAGAGATGTAAAGCATAGGAAAGGAGATAATTGTATTATGTTTCCCACCTGAGATAGAACTTACAACTATGTGAATACTACATGTAGAATCTTCTTTAAAAGAATATGTGGACTCACACTTAGTATGCTTAGTACTAATGCCTGAATTCTAAAGACGGGTAAGTTAAAAGTGAAAAGAAAATAAATGATGTATCAATATATAATACGGTCATTTATGAAATCATCTCTGAATGCAGGTAAATCCATTTTTTTATTTAATCCACCTAAAGCTCCAGAAAGATAATCCTCCAGGTATTTCTCCAAAACTGAAAAATAAAATAATCATGGTAAAAAAAATCCTGCCTGTCACTTTTTAAATGAAGCAATCATATTATTTCATAATTTAATAAATACACTATAGGGACACTGAATTTTGTACTTAAAAAGACATTAGGGTCTTCTAATCCTATTCTGTTATTCTATAGGGAATCCAGGATGAGTTACTTTACATTTTTAAATTGAAGTACAACATACATACACAAAAGTATTCAGCAAAATGAATTATGAACTTTTTTGAACATATAATCAATCTTTAAATAGGGAGAAATTACCTTAGAATAAGTAAGGCTCAGCTTTCTCTCCAAGTCAAGAATGTTGCTTAAATAAATCCCTTGTTCTAAAAAATTTAAGAAATGGAAGTCAGGATAGAGTTTACCTTGGGGTAGAAGAAAGGGGTAGGGATACTGGTAATTTAATAATACTAGAGATAAACTTTGTGCATTTTTGAATTTTGTATAAATCAATGAATATGTGTATCTTTTTTGTCTGGGTTCTTTCATCTAACATCATATCTATATGATTTATTTATACTGTTGCACTTAGCAATGATTTATTTATTCTAATTGTTGTATAGTATCTTATTGCATGATTTATTTATTTATTTACTTACTTACTTATTTTTCTATACTACAGTGATAGATAATGGGTTGTTTCCTATTTGTAACTATTGAAAAGAGTATGAATTATCATGTATATATTTTTGTACATATATATATACTTCTGTTGCATATATGCTTAAGATTTGAATTGCTAATATGTGGGGAATTAATAAATTCAATTTTAATAGAAAATGGCAATTTTCCGCCAATAATGTAGGAGGACTCTACTTGCTCCAAATCTTCATCAAGACTTAAGGAATGAAGCTAAAGTTATGTTTAGAGGCAGATTTATTGTCACTTATGTATTAATTACAAAGAAGATAGGTTGAAAATTAATCATAAGTGTCCATTTTATGGAGTAAGTTAAACTACATATTAATCACAAAGAATATAGAATGATAGAAATAAATAATAAGAGAAGAGAGTCATGAAAGAGAAAAATGAAATACTACAGAGGGAATCAACATTCTAAAAGTTCTGAAAACCAATTAAGATAAAAGAGAGAGGGCCACCATATCAGAAATGAAAAGGGGGTCCTCACTATAAATTCTACATGTATTAAAAAGATAATATGGGGGCGCCTGGGTGGCACAGTCAGCTAAGCAGCCCACTCTCGGTTTCAGCCAGGTTGTGATCTCAGGGTGGGTGGTGAGATCGAGTTCCGCACCTGGCTCTGCGCTCAGTGAGGAGTCTACCTAAGACTCTCTCTCCCTTTCGTTCTGCCTTCCTGCCACTCTCTCTAATAGGTAAATAAATCTTTTTTTAACAAAAGATAATATGAAGATGTTATAAACAACTTTATGCCGATATGTTAAAAATCGTCAATGTAATGTAAGAATTCTTAGAAAAACACAACTTACCAAAGTAGACACAAAAGAAATGGAAACTGTCAATAGTCTTTTATCTATTATCTATCTACTTGCTGATACCCAAAATTATAACATAGCATGTCAAACACTATACAGCTAGGTCATGGGATAACTAGGTCTAAAGTGTAAGCTCCTTTGATGCTCTAATACCCAGGTCCAATACCCACATAAAAGGCAGGATAGAGTAGAATAGAGTTGCGTGAGCTCGGGAGTTAGAATATCTAAGTACTTAACTTGGGTCACACTAGACAATTACTTCAACCTTTCTAAATTTCAGTTTCCTCAACTGTAAATGGATAAAATAAGAGTACATACTCTCTAGAAATACTTTGACTAAATGAGATAAAAAGTTCTTAGAACATTGCCTGGGTATGCAAATAAAGAATAATACATAAAAAATGCTTAGTCATTATTTTTGTTGTTATTTAAGAATAAGGCAGAAAAACATGACCTATTCCTTTTCATGGGTCAGTTTTAGATACTGTCATATCATCTATAGCCCCATCAGTAAATATGATATTTACCAATATCTTTGGTTTTTGTAGGTCTTAGTAAATATTACATTAATATTAGTAAATATTATTTTTATTCTAATAAACAAAGACTAGTCCCTAAAATAGAGATTCCACATGCATTATTAGTGTAGTGGTTTTTAAGATATCTTCTTGCTCTAAAATCCTCTACCTTCACTAGCAAATTTTGTATTTCTAAGCTGATGTCTTAAAGAATATAGGTTTTTCTCTCAGATTTCACTGTGACTTACTTAGATCTCTACTAAAGCATTAAGCAAACACTAACTTATATGTCATTGCTTCCAAAATCTTCCATAAATTGGGGTGTGAGCACCCTGAGAATCAAGATTATATTTAAAAACCCTGTTCTACTTTTCTATTTTCTTTCTGTTTGGTTTCAGAAGGGAGTTATTTCTATGAGTAAATGTACTACGTCTGCTTTAGTCAAGGTAGCAGAGAGAAATGATTAATTTTGAGAATGTGATAAACATCACAAATATAAGCTCCGACTACATGAATTCATAGGCCAAATACGTAGTACTATTCTCTTGATCCTTGAAAACTACTACATTGAGAGCCAAAAATGGTCTTTTACATACTCATGACATATATATGATTCCTAAAGTTATGATCGTCAGTAGAAAATGTTAGAATGCCCAAAGGGAGATTCTAACTTTGGGGGGAAAAAACCTCAAAAATGCAAATACAATCTGTGCTCTTGCATTAATGGGCAGATGATTTTTAATGGGATAAGAACCTCTAAAATTTACAGAGGCTTTTAAATTCACATATAATTACAATAAAAACATACCTGTGTTAAATTGTTATTTAGTGATGGGATGCATCAAAATCATAGCCATAAAATAATGTATGTGTACGTTCTTTAGAAAAAATTAGCAAATTGATGTTCTTAAAGGGATATTGTCAGTGCCAATCTCTATGATACTCAAAAAAATTCAATATTAATTTCCAAATGATCACGTTATTATTTTTCTCTACCAAGAAAAATATCTAAGAATTATGATATTATTTTTAATATACATGGTGAATGCCACAACTTTTCTTTCGGATAGTCATAATTCTATTTTGTAATGCTCTTAACATAATCTTGGCAGTAGAAAAGTCTTCCAGGTGCACCTGCAGAGAGCAGATGGCTTTGAGCAGCTCTGCTTGGGGGTAGGTCTTGGTTCCCTGCATGTACTCACCCTTTCCTAGGAGCAAAGCACCAGGTGTTGCAAAAGCTCCGTTTATATTCCATACACACCTCATGCTCTTTTGCTTCCAAACTTGCACAAAACTCTCCTTCCCTCATTTTGTATTGATAAAGTTTGGTTATTCTTCAGATGAATTATGTGATCCTGAGAAAAGTTAGTGGGCAGCAATGACTGCAAGTTTGCGCTATTAACGAATGGACAGCACTAGTTGGAGTGGAATGGAGGAATTTCCACCAGCTTACCCCATAACTCAGAGGGGTATGAAAGAAGTTTTAAGGCAGAAGCTATTAAAGGAAAAAAGAACAGGTTTACTATTTCCTGTTCTTCTCAGTTCTTGTCCCACAAGCCAAGTTCATACAGATTAGTAACATTACCAGCACATGCATTGAAAAAGGATATGAATATGTTCACCCCACAAGGGGAGATAGATTGTAAGCAAACTTTGGAAAAATAGTAACCTCATCTTTTCAACAATATGAAAATTAAAATGGCATATCACTATCTATCTATTAAAGTACTAAAACTTGAAAATAATCATACCCAACCCTATTAAGTACTCATGCATTGTTTGTAGCAGTTCACATAACTATGGTAGAGAGTAGAGAATACATCTCAAATTTTTAAATAATGTTTCTACCATTTTGCAAGATTTCCAAGTTGTTGGAATGTATCATATAAAGAAACTTTGTAGAAAGGATAACACCAACAGGCATCAAGATATTCAATGCAAGTCATTATAGTAACATTAAATTGGAAAAATAAAGGCCTATATGTTTGGGTGCTTGGGTGGCTCAGCTGGTTAAGTGGCTCCTTTGGCTCGGGTTGTAATCCCAGGGTCCTGGGATGGAGTCTCACATGGGGTTCCCTGCTCAGTGGGAAGCCTGCTTCTCCCTCTCCATCTACCCCTCCTCCTTGCTCATGCTCTCTCTCTCTCTTTCAAATAAATAAATAAAATCTTTAAAAAAAAAAAAAGACCGGGGTGCCTGGGTGGCTCAGTCGTTAAGCGTCTGCCTTCGGCTCAGGTCATGATCCCAGGGTCCTGGGATCGAACCCCTCATCAGACTCCCTGCTTTGTGGGAAGCCTTCTTCTCCCTCTCCCACTCCCCCTGCTTGTGTTCCCTCTCTTGCTGTGTCTCTCTCTGTCAAATAAATAAATAAAATCTTAAAAAAAATAAAAAGACCTATATGTTCAGTAAGAGAATAGTTAAATCCACTGCAGACCACCAACTTAATAGACTTATAATGCTGTTGAATAATTCGTTAACATAATATAGCAACATGGAAATATATTTATTATATAATAGCTCATACCATAAATTATCTCTATTATGATTATATTTATGCAAAATTATTAATGAAAACACTGGTAAATGAAAGCAGTTTGGATATTAGAGAAATGTGATTCTTTTTTTTTTTCTTTTACTATGACTTTTATTATAATGTTGTTTGGTGTTTTCGAGTTCATGATACTAACTAATATCCTTCTCTTACAAAGCCACAGTCTAACCTACAACAGCTCAGTTCAGTCAAAATCTTCTGGATTGTCACCAAAATTCACCAGTGTAGACACAGCAGCCGATAGTGAGGGATGCTGCCTCTCGCCCCATGAGTTTGGTAACAGGTTCATGTTAGAATGCTATCCTTGGTAGTTAAACTGAAATAAAATAACTCAGGCAATATGCACAATTTAAAACTCAATTTGGCTTAGCTTCTTCGGAAGCTTCACTACGGCCTTTCTTATTGACTCTGGCAACTTCCCAGATTTCAAACTATCATTGAAAACTATAAGGAAAAAAATTATGCATGTCAGGCATAACTTTGTCAAAATTAAGCTGAAAGCCCATCTGTTTCCATTGTCTTATTAAATCTGTCACATTTTATAGGTAGTTGAGTTTCATTTCTAATAATCAACCTGTCCAAAGGATGACAAAAATTACTTCATTGTGTAAGTAAACTGCTACAGTTGGTTACCTCAACGTGACATCTTCTCCCCCAGGGCTTCATTGCTTATATAAATTTCTAAATTTTTATTTTGAAGATCCAGTTTTTAAATCCCCAGCGGCCCTTCAAGGATTCATTTTACCTTTATCATCCCCCTTCCAGCCACCATCACATCTCACCCTGAATCTCAAATAGCCTCCTGATCATCTTACATAAACTATATTTCCCACTTCAGTCTGTCCTCACTTTGGAGCCAGAGTGATATTTTCAAAACCCAATTTGGGTCAGATCACCATTACCACTAACTCTATCTTCTATCCTTCCCCACACCTGGCCTCTTAAGATTTCTCAATGGCCTCCTATTAATATGGCGCCTGATCTCACCCTCACCTACCCCTCCTGCTTATCTCATGCCATCCTTTCACTGTTCTTGGTGCTTCATTCACATTCTTTCATTCGTCTCCAGCAATCATGTCGTCTCCTTCCCTACCCCAGCCAACCCACACAACATCATAGCTCTTGATCGTGCTACTCATGCTTTGCCTGAACGTCCATTTGCGTGCTATCCCTCACTGAGTGAGCACTGCTCACATTCGGATTTCAGTTCAGGGAAGCCTTTCCTGACCCTCCAGCATAGGTCAAAACCACCTCTGGACTCACAATCAGCATCCTCATCTTTTTCCTCATGCTTATCACTGGTTTATGTATTTGTGTACTTATGTGATTAATGTCTTAATCTCCACTATTCTTGAAGCTCCTGTGGAGCATTGACCACATTAGATTTTCTCATCATTAGGTCCTCAGCATTAAGTGGAGTTCTGCTCATAAAATGAATACTCAGTGAATGAATGAATGAAAGCCAAGAACACATTATGTTTTCTCTTTGTTCCTTTGCCTTTCTGGGCTTTTTCCCCCCTAAAAGCCAACATGATATTCTTATTATCTATTTTAGGGATTTTAGGGATTGCCCTGATGTTACTTTAAGTGGTAGAAATTGGCATTATTTGTCAACATGAAATGTTTGATATACGGTAGGCCCTCAAAAAAAACTTTGATAAGCAACAGAAATGTCTAAATACCTGGCTAGCGGGGCACCTGGGTGGCTCAGTCGGTTAAGCGTCTGCTTTTGGCTCAGGTCATGATCTCAGGGTCCTGGGATTGAGCCCCACTGGGGCTCCTTGCGCAGCAGGGAGTCTGCTTGTCCCTCTGCCCCTCCCCCCTGCTTGTTCTCTCTCTCTCTCTCAAATAAATAAATAAAATCTTAAATAAATAAATACCTGGCTAGCAAGGCAAATGCGGGCAGGGGTACAATGTAAACATCTCACCTCACTGTATTTCAGCTATATGAAGGGAGTGGTCTAACCCACCAGAAATAGCCCTCATCTTTGCCTCCTACCTTACAAGCACTCTTCACACACCAGATACTACATGGCTGGGAAACACCAGCGAAATAAGCACAATCCCTGCCCTCAAGGAGCTCTTTGCCTCCCATAGCTCTACCACATCCCCACAGCACAGAGAACTCTTCCAAAATTGGTAGTCTTGCAATCTGACATTTCAAACATGAAACACTTTCTCTGCTTCTATATTCTAACAGAAGTGTATTCAGTTTTACAAATAGACTGATAACCTTTGTTTTCATGATAAGAAGAATTTTTAAAATATATAAGGGCTCAATAAATGTCTGCTGAATATATTGAATAAGTTATCTATTTATCCATCTAAGCATACATCCCTCCCTCCATCCCTCCATCCCTCCCTCCCTCCCTCCCTCCCTCCATCCATCCCTCCATTCCTCCCTCCCTCCTTCCATCCATCCATCCATGTTTTATAGCAACTTTAAAGCAAAATTTTATTATCACTTTCCTTCACCCACTTTAGCTGACCTGAAGATGCTTCACAAAAGATAGGAGCTTGCCCCAGTAGTGGAAGACAGATGTCTCTCAACTGCGCTCAGGTCTGCTTACGGTTATGAGAAACATACAGCGTGGATCAGAACATCTCAGCTGAAGACCTGGTGCCCAAGTTGCTAATAGCCTTCAGAAAACTCAAGATACCTTGAAATACAGGAAAAGAGATTGGCAACTTCAGACTAGAAGCAAATAGCAACAGGAGTCTAAGCCAGTAAGCCAGGCATGAACTAGTTCAAGGATCTAAGAGTCCAGGACTGAAAAATTCTACTGAGAAATGCTTCTTCAGCTGTAAAATGGAACAATAATTGTGCCTTCTTCAAGGTTTTTCATTAATCTTTGAAAAGTGCTTTAATCTGATATTAAAAAGCTGTTACGAAAGAAAAAATTGTGTGATGTGTGGGTATGGGTGTAGGTTGTGGGTATGTGTTGGTTATTCTCAACAAACATCCAGTCACAGCTTTTTGAGAAAATAGAAATTCAAAGGGAATTTATTTTCAAAGCTTATTTGAAAAGTGAGAAAAGGTTTGCGTGATTATGTTTTTCATAGAACATTCCTTGAGCTATTTATCAAGGCACAGAATTGAAGAAACATGGTAACAGCTGGTACTGGCTAGGAATTACTGTACTTAATTAAAAATTAGATGTAGATACTGGCAGCTTTGGTTTCACAAGATACCTGTCCGACCCGCTGAGGGGAATTTAAATTCCACTTAGTATAATCAGTACATCAATACATAGAAGTGTGTTGTAAGCAGATACTCTGCAGGGAGATAGAAGACCAGCCATAGCCGACTAGGAAAACAGATGCAGAGTTGTAATTATTTTTATTTAGATTATTTAAGTTGTGTTGGTTTTGACTGTCAAAAATAAGTGTTCATTTTCATATTCAGAGAATTAAGAAAAGTATAGGGCATATATAAGACCGACTCCTAGAGCTACAATGGTGCTACAAACCACTGTTAAAATGATATTGCATTTCGGGCGCCTGGGTGGCTCAGTTGGTTAAGCGACTGCCTTCGGCTCAGGTCATGATCCTGGAGTCCTGGAATCGAGTCCCGCATCAGGCTCCCTGCTCGGCAGGGAGTCTGCTTCTCCCTCTGACCCTCCTCCCTCTCATGCTCTCTGTCTCTCATTCTCTCTCTCGCAAATAAATAAATAAAATCTAAAAAAAAAAAAAAAGAAAATTCTTTAAAAAAAAATGATATTGCATTTCCTTCTCATTTTATGTGTGCATATATACATTTAAATTCTCCTTATAAAATTGTGATTATGATTATATTATATACTCAGTTTGAGGCAAGGGTTAAATTTAGAATTGGGTTTATGGATAGATTCAAGGTCAAGGTCCCTGCTATAAAAAGTTTATCTTATTGTTGTAAATATTTTTATGAAGCATGTTTTTAATAGCTGTATAATATTTAATTATATAGTTATTGTGTTTTAAACCATTCCCCCATTGTAGATCTTTCGATGGTTTTCATGTCTGTTTGTTTATTTGTTTGTTTTTCTCTTATGCATTGTTAACTATCTCTAATTAGTAAGACAAATTTCTGGAAGTAAACTTTTGGAGTCAAAACATTTAAATACCATGAAAGGCTTTTTTACATACATGACAAAATTGTTTAAAGGACATAAATAATATATTAAAGTATCCATTTCTTCACAAACTTAATATAATTAAACATTAAAAATCTTATCTCTCTGCTGAATTCATGAAAAAACATAAAATTTTATTATTGTAATGTGTATTTTTATTACATAATAAGGTTGCACAGTTTTGTATGTATACTTTATTTCTGAGAATTTTTTCATCAATGATTGCTTATTTTTTAAGAGAGATGTTAGTGTTTTTCTTATTTATCTATAAACACAGTAGATACCAAATATATGTGATCACTTTTTAAATATTTCCCCAACTTTAATTTCTATTTTAATTTTGTTCAGAGTGCCTTTTGACATTCATTCATGAAGTAATTACTGAAAGCTTGCTGTGGGCTGCATTCAGTTCTGAGCCCTGTGATATAGGAAGGAACAAAACAATAAAAAGTCTGGACCTTTGTGAAACTTGAAGAAAATAGTTAAAGATCCTTTCTTCATGAAGTTTGTATTCTAGCTGAAGGAGGATAACAACAAACAGATAGAAATTAATTGATATTATGTTAGGTGATAATACCATGGATCAAAGTGATACAGAGGACATAAAAGATGCAATTTTCAGTAGGGTTCAAGAGGGATGACACTTGAGCAAAAACTTGAAGGAGGTGTGGGGCTAGCCAGGCAGAAGAAATAGCAAGGGCAAAGTTGACAGGTGAGATATGCCAGTTATGTTTAAGGAAGAGTAAAGGAAATACTAGTGTGGACTGGAATTGATTGAGGTTGGGATGCTATAATAGAGGTTATGGGAACCTCGATCATGAAAAGCCTGGTGCACCATTGTTAGACTTTGGCATTCACTTTGAATGAGAAATGGATCACCGGGGAATTCTACATACATAAGTGCATTTGACTTATGGGCTTATTCTGGGTGTCATATTGGGAATAAGTGGAAGCAGGTACCTAGTTAGGAGGCTACTGCAATAATCCAAACAAGAGGTAGAACAGGGTGTTAATAATACAGCATGGTCAGACTCGAGATATACATTGAGGAAAACTTGATAGGATCTACTCAAGGCAAGTTTCTGGAAGATGCAAATGAGTCAATGATGATTCTAACATTTTTGGCCTGAGCCAAAGGATGGAGTGTTCATGAAGATGATCAGTAGTCAATTGGGAAAAAAGCGACTTAAAGAGAGAAGTTAGAGTTGAGATACTCATTTGGGAGTTATCACACATGAGTAATGCATGAAGCCGGGAGATGAGATTGAGGTCACTAAAGGAATGACTGTAGATATTAAAGAGAAGAGAAACAATGTCTGAGTTCCGGAGAATACCAAAGAGCAGAAGAGTCAACGTGGCCATTTGGGAGGAGGAATGCTAGAAGATTCCTCAAATATAGGGAAAAAGTTCAAAGAAGAGAGAATAATCAATGGGGTTAAATGCCAGTGTTAGATTTGGGTAAGATGGAGACTGAGATTCAGACGTGTCACGCATACAACAACATGGAAGTTATGGATCACCTTGACAGTAAGAGTTTGGGAGACGTCCTCTTCAAACGGGTTTGAGAGAACAATAGGAGGAAAGGAGTTGGAGATGGCAAGTAAAGATAATGCTTGAGTTGAGCTTCGCTGCAAAGGGGAACAGTGGTAGCTAGAGAGATAGTGAATGAGAAAGGCATTTATTTTAGATAGAGTAACAGGACTTGTTTGTATGTTGATGAGAAAGACCTAGAGAGGGGAAAAAGACTCGAAATAGAGAAGATTCAATGCAGCAGTGTACTGAGTCAGAAAGAGACCTGGGGATTTACTAGACCAATGGAAGGTTTGACTTTAGATAGAAATATAGATAGTTTATCCATAGTGACATGAGGGGAGATAGATAAAGACATGGATGCTGGTAGATGAGTAGATATACTGGTAAAAACTTGAAAGTTTCCTTCTGATTGGCTTCTGTTTTCTTACTAAATTGGAAGGCAAGTTCATCAGCTGAGAGTGACACATGTTTTGTTTTTTTATAAGGGCAAATCTGTTGAGCCTTCTTTGTTGGCAATTTTTCCTACTGCTTTTCATTTTAGGAGTCCTTTCCCATATTGAGGTCAGTTTAAAAATCTCCATATCTTCGGGGTGCCTGGGTGGCTCTGTCGTTAAACATCTGCCTTCGACTCAGGTCATGATCCCAGGGTCCTGGGATCGAGCCCCACATTGGGCTCCCTGCTCAGTGGGGAGTCTGCTTCTCCCTCTCCCACTCCCCCGGTTTGTCTTCCCTCTCTCACTGTCTCTCTTGTTGGCAAATAAATAAAATCTTTTAAAAAAATCTCCATATTTTCTTCAAGGTTTTTAATGTATAAGTTTATACTTTTATGAATTTTTTAATTTTCTAAGGAAAAATAATCAGATAAGTAAGCTTGTTTAAATAAGACATCAAGCATGGAACCCCTAAATTGATAAATTATATTATTTAACTATTTATGAATGGCAAAAATTTACTATAAGTCAGGTTAAAAGACAAGCCTAAAACTAATACTGGGTCGGCTGGGCTGCACTTGTGACTTATAAAATGTGAGAGTGTACCAGTTTTACTCCTAGGCCTCGAGAGTCCTTGCATGCTTCCCTTCCATCTTCTGGAACTTGGCAGGTACCATATGAACAACCCTGGATTAGGGATGATGAGAGACTACTTGGATGAGAACTCAGTTACTCTATCTGGGACACATGAGAGAGCCCACTGTCTACAGCCTGCAGCCATGAGAGCGGGCCCAGCAAACACCAGAAAAACCACCCACTTGAGCCCAGTCTAAGTCATTAATCTGCAGACCTGTGAGCTAAATAAATGGTTATGCTGTTTTAAGCCGCTGAAGTTTGATGGGCTTGTTATGCAGACATTGCTAACTCATACATTTCTTGTGAGTATTTCTTTCTGTCCTGAGAAGATAGAGGGGGCTTACATAGCATCCTCTCTGGTCCCCAGGAAGAGTTAATTCTATAATACTAAGAGCAATTAGTAACTTAAACTGATGTTAATTTTAAGGGCAAATGTGAGCTTACCATACCCTTTCCCAAATTGTCTTCATCCAGGCAAGAGTCCTACTAGATGCTCACAAAAAGAGAAATCACCGAGGTGAAATCATTTTAAGAAAGGGTGCATACTACATTCTACTATCAGAAATTCACAATGTGCATTAGCGCACACACAGCCTCTACGAAGTTGTGAGTTCATGGTCTAAAACCTAGTAAATACTCAACAAATGCTCATCATTATCATCATTATCAACATCACCATCATCCTTTTTTTTTTAAGATTTATTTATTTATTTTAGAAGGAGAGAGAGCACGAGCAGGGGGACTGGCAGAGAGAGAGAGGGAGATAAGCAGACTCCCCACTGAGCGTGGAGCCCGACACAAAGCTTGATCCCAGGACCCTGAGATCATGACCTGAACTGAAACCAGGAGTCAGATGCTCGAGAGACTGAGCCACCCAGGCATCCCACCATCATCACCCTTATTATTTGCTAGCTACAAATTAAATTTGTTCAGATCCTTAAAACTTTGTAGTTCATTGATCTACCTCTCAGATTCTTCCAGCCAGTTGGCTTTTCATGTTAATTTAGATTAAAAAGTAATTTTAAAATAATTTGATAAAGTTCTAAAACTTTTGATTTTGGAAATTTTGGATGTTAAAATAAAAATATGGACCTTTACTGGTTTGATGTGAGTTAGTTATACGACACAAATTTCTCAAAAGTGAGTTCTAAGTAGGAAGATGCAATTTCTATTAATAGTCTGTGGAACTGGAGTTTTGTAAAACACTTTGGGATTCACTACTCCAAGGTGATGATGGCTAAATGGAAAATGTCACAGGTGAAATACTCTCTGCTCTTTTAAAGACTGCACAAGTAAAAGGCAGATAAAATTTAATTATCTTACTTCCCACCAAAGAAATAAAGAACCATGAAACAAAGTTTTCAGAGAACTCTGGAAAGTCCCCTTGAAAATCCAGCTGTGATGAATGCTGGTGGTCATGCATTATAATAATGAATCCTCACAGGGCCGAGACAGAGAGAATACGTTCTCAGAGTTCAATTTGATCTATAAAAGCAATGACCTTTTTTGAAACAGATGATAACAAAAACAACTCTCAGGGCGCCTTGGTGGCTCAGTTGGTTAAAGCGACTGCCTTCGGTTCAGGTCATGATCCCTGGGTCCTGGGATCGAGCCCCGCACTGGGCTCCCTGCTCGGCCGGAAGCCTGCTTCTCCCTCTCCCACTCCCCCTGCTTGTGTTCCCTCTCACGCTGTCTCTCTCTCTCTCTCTCTCTGTCAATTAAATAAATAAATAAAATCTTAAAAAAAACAAAAACAAAAACAACTCTCATGTCTTCTCATTAAGCATTTCTCATTTGTTAAATTCTTCCTTTTTGGCATTTGATTCTCATTGATGACTCAGCATTTTACGTTTTTTTTTTTCTTGGTAATCAATTGTTCTGAATCCATTAATTTTTATCTTACAGCCATTTTTTTTTTTATTTGATCTAAGCACCAGTCTTTACTGGTCAACAGACATTTAAAAAAAAAAGTGGCCTAGGGGCTCCTGGGTGGCTCAGTCATTAAGCGTCTGCCTTCGGCTCAGGTCATGATCCCAGGGTCTTGGGATCGAGCCCCACATCGGGCTCCCTGCTCCACGGGAAGCCTGCTTCTCCCTCTCCCTGCTTGTGTTCCCTCTCTCGCTCTCTCTCTCTGTCAAAAAATAAATAAAAGCTTAAAAAAAAAAGTGGCCTAGATTTTATTGTTTGCATGTTTCCACTGTCTAAGTTGTGAAAGCTCAGAATGAAACTAACTTAACATATCTGGGTAATAACAATTCAACCCATTTAGATATAATCTCCAATCGATGCAAGTCATTGGGATTGTGGAATAAATTTATTCCATATGTTAACTTAAACCCTTATTTTAGCAAATAACCTTTTTATCGACTTTGATATTATTTGCTAGAGCTGCTGTAACAAAGTACCACACACTGGGTTCACAACATAATTTATGTAATAGAATTTATTTTCTCACAATTCTGGAGGCTGGAAGTCTGAGATCAAGCTGTCAGCAAGGTTACCTCTTCTTCAGCCTTGTTCCGTGGCTTGTAGATGATCATCTTTGCCCCTTGTCTTCACATGGTCTTCCCTCCATGCCCGTCTGTGTCTAAATTTCCTCTTCATATAAAGACACCAGTCGTATTGGATTGGAGCCCAATTTAATGACCTCTTTAAAGACTCTATCTTCAAATTTAACCACATTCTGAGGTACTGGTGGGTAGGACTTAAACATACAGATTTTGAGGAGATACTCTGCACATAAAAGCTTCCTTCTTTGTCTTCCTCCCTAGCCTTGTGATACTGTTCTCTGTCATTAAAAAGGGGATAATAAAATATTTAGAACAAGACTGGGAGCACAATAAAGACTCATTAAGTATTAGCTGATACGATCTTAGGCCACCTATTATTATGCTCTGGATCTGTGAAATGGAGAGTTTAACAGGATTACAGGGTAGATAATGAACTGGAGAAAATGAGACCAAGACTACAAACACACTGGTCTGTAGCCTAGCAGTTAACAGAACAAATTCTAGAGTCATATTAAAATGCAACCCTGCCACTTATAAGCCACACAATGTCATTAACTGCTTAACATTTTCTTTCTTTTTTTTTTTAGTTTTTTTTTTTAAAGATCTTATTTATTTATTTATTTATTATTTGACAGAGAGAGAGACAGCGAGAGAGGGAACACAAGCAAGGGGAGTGTGAGAGGGAGAAGCAGGCTTCCCGCGGAGCAGGCAGCCCGATGCGGGGCTCGATCCCAGGACCCTGAGATCATGACCTGAGCCGAAGGCAGACGCTTAACGACTGAGCCACCCAGGCGCCCCTAACATTTTCTATTGCTCATAAATCCATATTGCTCATACGGTTGTTGAAAGGCTTACATGAGATCATGTGAGGAGAGCGCCATGGAGGTCCTTGGCACGCTGTGGTGCTGGACAGCCATTAGTCGTCATCATTATGAACCACCTCCAGGTAATAAAGAGTTCATTGTAGCCCCACTTAACTCTCGCTTGCTTTGTATTTAGCCCAAAGCTGTGGATGTGAATATTTATTCAACCAAACACTATATTATACCCTTTTCACTTAGGAAAAGGTATGAGAACTCTTTAAATACTCTGTTTTGTAAAGAGTTCTTAGGTTTAATTAAGGCTCAGTCTTTAGCTCTGCAGGCTATTTCTTAGGTTAGGCACACAATTACTAAAAGTTCAGCAAGAAACCTCAAAAAAAAAAAAAAAAGATCAGTGGATCCAGGGGCACCCGGCTGGCTCAGTTGAAGGAATGTGTGTCTCTTCATCTCGGGGGGGTCGTGAGTTTGAGCACCATGTTGGGTGAAGAGATGACATAAACAAACAAACAAACAAATAATTTTTAAATATCAATTGATCCAAGTTTCTCTCACAAAACAATAAATTGGTCCCTAAACAGGTTTTCCAAATAATTCCATATATTAGAACGCAGAAAAGCTTTATGCTTTTCTGTAATAACCAAAAAATTTTAGTTTTGAAATGTTGTAGCTATTGAAAAAAATATTTATAATTTTATTTCTACACTAGTTTGTTAATATCCATGACCAAAGCAAATCATATGGACAAAATAAATTTTTCACATATGATAAATTTTATAATAAAATTGTCTTTAGAAAGTATCTTATCATCCCTTTATTTCATTTTCTAATATAAAGGGATGAAAGGAAAAATATTTCTGAGCTGCTATAAAGAAAGCTACTATTAGGTTATCTACCAAAATAGAGAGAATTACATCTAAGTGTATATTTTGGATATTTCATTTGCCTCTCAATTTCTAAGCACAATAATGCCGTTTGCTTTTACCTAACTTCTGTTGAATTGACATGGTATTTATGATAAAGTAAAACTTACTCTAGAGGCAATACAATAGTTCTCAGAAATGTGAAATCATTCCTTTTCTTTGGGCTTAGACACCTTTAAAAAGCTTCAATATGAAATTTACTGATCTTTTTAAAAGTAGAGACTTTGGGGAATGAATGAAAATAATTGTGTGTCTAGTGAAAAAAATTGGGCAAGAGGTATTGAATTGTCATGTTTTATTTACTCAGTTATATAGACAATTTCCTTTATCAAAACTTCTCTGGACAAATGGGGGGAATCAGAATGGCTACCCAGCACATTTCCTATGAACTTCTCAACTTTGGCATTAAGCAGAGACTTGTCATGAAAATAACTCTATGGCTCTGCATGTTTAGTGTTCCACAAACAGAGTAAGGAGCGTGCAATGACAGAGACGACTCCAAAGTAGTATGTTAAATTTATATCCCTATCAGAATATTTGTTGTTGCCGAGATCAAAAATAACATTCTTTGTTAGGAAAAAAAAGAATTCTATGTATCTTTTCTGAAGATAAAGAAAAGTATTCATAACCCCTTCAATGAAGACTTTCTGTAATCATACCTACTTAAATGAGCCTTACTGAATACAGCAATGTCAGCATGTTATCTTGTAAAGAAAGATAAAATTATGCATCCTACTTACTGAATTATTTATAATGTTGAATTTATCCAACATTTGCTTTTGATTTAAGGGTCATAATCAGAATTGCATTTGCTAATTCACAAGAACAAAAATGGAAGAATTAGCCAACACTCTTCAGTCTCTGTATCCAGCCGATTGCTCTACTCTAAGGGCCTATTTCAAAGTATGTTTTTCAGAAAACTTTGGGGAATGGAAAGAGTAGCTTTGAGTTTTTAATGCAGAGTGGTAAAGAAGAAATGATGCTTTGAGGACACCGAAGAATAGAACAAAATCCTTTCAAGTGCACACAATCACATTTCAGAAATATATTTGCCACGCCAAAGTTCACCAGAAGGGGTAGTCAGAATTTTATGCTGGGTTTCAATTTATACACTTAAAATGAATATTAGAATGTTTCTCAAGGTGGCCAAAGTAATCTTTTCATTTCTGGCACTGAAGTTGGTTTAACTAAAGAAATAAAAGAATACGATGACCATGTCATAGAAAAGAAAAAAAAAAAAAAAAGACAAGTAGTCCGACACAACAAATCAGCAATAGAACTTTCTCTTGAAAATGTAGTTTTCCATAAAAATCTTAGCTCTCACGTGACTTCACTTAACCTCTCTATTCCTGCAATTGTGTATGCAAAATGGTTCTGTTTAAAAGAGTAATAGCTGACTAATTTAAGCCAAAAAGGAGGGGATTAATTGGAACCTACAGGGGCTCAGTGAGTCAAAAGAAGAGGAAACAGGCCTTAGGGAAGCTGGGTGCCGGGGTAGTTTTGAAGATCTCAACAGCAAGAGCCACAGACCAGCCTGTAGACTCCCAGGGTGAGAATATTAAACTTCAGTCTCCTTTGTTCCCTTGTGTGTCCCTATTCAAAATTCATATTATTGGGAAAGAATCTATCACCTCTCACTTAGGACCTGGGCATATATCTGTGTGGCAAGCTTGAGGGGTAAAGTATTAGAACAGGACTAGGGAAGGGAACAGAGGGGTGAGTCGTATGTGGGATACCCCAGATCACATGGAAGGAGGCAGGGTGTTCTTCCACTGAAAGAAGGAAGGAGACACTGGATGGACCCTGCTCCCCCTCAAAAAGCTAAAAAAGTAAGTAAGCTATCAGCATAGTGACAAGAACATAGTACCTAATAGACATTAATTATAGTGATATATTGGTATACATTCTGGATTATTAGTAGGCGCAGAATAAAGCAAAGTCAACTCGAGAACACATTTAATCTAGAAAGTGTGTCTTTTTTTACGCTCCCCCAAACACTCTTTTAAACATTTCCACCGCAATTATTTTTCAGTTTCTCCATGGCTCTTGAAAAAAAAAAAAAGATCTCGTTTTCTGCTTTAACTGGAAATGAGAGGCAAGGACTTCCTCCTGAGCAGGGTCAAAGTTAGGCAGAGACATACTCGACGTCGTGTTCATCTTCAGGGCACAAGCCGCTCAAAATCTTCTGGGATTGCTCCGCAGATAACTCTCTTTAATAACCGCCCCTCACAGACAGTGGCTTCCTGCTTTCATCATGCAACCCTGACCAAAACTCCTCTTGGGTCCTTCCTCTGGACTATTTACATTTTAACACAAATAAGAATCTCAAGGAAAAGGAAGGAAACTCTGACCTCAGAATTCCAACAGTTCTCCTGAATGGTTGAGGTTTGACAGGTGGAGGCTCTAGCTGGATGCTCCATTAAGTTGTCCCCTTTGGGGACACAGGGACTTTCTAGGAGACACAGAGAAGAGCCTGCACTAATACAAGCCGTTCCTCTTGCCCATGAGATCTGTAGCAGATGCAGTCCTCCCAAGCAATTGTTGTGAACTGTTGCTCTCCCAGGCCCATTCATAGAGCCCACTCACTGGATGGCGGCGCTCAGTCTGAATTCTGCTGCCAGGCTACTCTGGGCCCTGTCTGCTCCCCTCCCCGTGTTTGTTCTCTTATATTTTAGTGTTGTTTGCCCCTTTGGTACCTCCTTCCTTCCATACCATCCTCCTTCCCTCCCTCTCTCCTTCCTTCTTGCCTTCCTTCCTTCTTTCTAACTGGGCACAGAAAAATGCTACACAAAATCTACATGTAATGAGGATGCAGTAGAATGTGATAAAAACCATTTAAGGAGGTAAGATTTACAGTTTCTCTATCTGAGTCCATCGGTAACTAGCTGGGGGATGAGAACAAATCTCTTAACCTTCCTGAGGTTCAGTTTTCTCCCCTCTAAATAGAGAAGCTTGTTTCCAGCAACAACCCACAAATGCCCCCCACCCCCACCCCCTAGGCAGTTCTGTGCCAAGCAGCGTCTCCAAATGTCCTGCATGGCATTGGTCGCAGGCTGGTCTTTTAAAATGATGCAAGTCCTCTCTTACCTGCAAGGTCCTGTAAAGCCCCGCTCTGTGCTCTCTTCGGAAGAATTGCTCCACTAGTCACCACCCTCCCTGTTACTGATAGAGTGTGTACTCTCTTCAGGGGCCCTGGGGCAAACTTAGGGCTGGGAACCACTGGTCCGGACCACCTCAAAAGTCCCTTCTGGCTCTGACAAGGATTCTAAGTAGGTTCAAGTTGGTCACGTTCTTTCATCTCTCAGTGTGAATCAAGGACTCTTCTCACTCCAGAAGAATATATGCCAAGGACATATGATGAGGCTATTTTACTAAGAGGTATAGCTTTTTGAGGGGAAATGAATAGCACAGGTCTGGGACAACCCCTTTAAAAATTGCTTTCTTCACATAGCCACTGTTCTTCCTTTTCTTCTCTCCCGTGTAGCCAGTAGAGTAGAAGCCTTGTCTGTTGGAAAGTGGAGTGAAAACAGGGAAGGAGCCAGAAGAATGAAGGCAGGGGCTAGGTTTCTCATGTCTGCTCTTAACAAAGTGGGCTTTTGTACTGCACCCATGGGGAAACGGAGCTTAGCAGAGAAAGGGCTCCGTCAGAGGTTCAGGGATGAAACTTGGGCAAGTATAAAGATTATGCATCTGTCTGGTGTGCATTTTCTGCAATGTATTCCCTGGGAACCTAAGGAGCACACCAATAGTTAAATGGGGTCAAGGATTGAGCATCCCAAATAACCTAGGAAACACAATTTAACAATGGAATACTATCAGCTGGTTCTGATTTTTAACTACTGGCATCATGGCTACTTAAAAGTAAGAGTATTTAAATCATGAGAAAGGGACTGCTTCATCTGGATTCCCTGACAATATTCAGGTATTACAATTCTTATTAAAATAAAAGTCTACAGTGGATAAAAGAACTTAGGATGTTTTTTTCCCATGGCTGATATATAAACATGCCACCAGATCTTCCATAAAAATGGGACTATTTAATAACGGCAAACTATTTGCTGTTTATTACTTATTCTAATTTTTTTTTCACTGCTAGTTCTAGAATTATAGAAGCAATTATGCTTGCAATGGAGGCTGTATTTTCAACAAAGATCTGTCTGGAGAAAAAAGTACGTTTGATTTTGGCAAATACCAGCTTTTTTTGAAAACTACTGTTCAGGAAGTAGTTGGTGTCGTTGGTCTGTGTTAAATATTCTTTTCTTCCAAAATAATTTACGTGAATAATCAATTAAGTTCAAACAACATTTACATTACATCTACTATGGATGAGGTACGGCAATCAAAATATATTGATTGCCTTGAAGGAATTTAGACTATGGCAAGAGAAACCAAGTTAAACCGTAAAACATGTATCATATATCTTATGACAGGAGTATGGATAAACATTTTGGAGTCACTCTAATGTTGGAAATGGCCTATCTTAAGCATAAAATGTAATATTTTAATGTTAAAGATCAAGTCATTTGCATGACATAAACAGTTGTCTTTCATCTAGCTCATACATACATTTCTAATCACTTCCTCTTGTTTCAATGTACAACCCAGGAATAATTAATAATAATTTCTAAAGATGGTCATGTTCTCTCCTGCCTCCATTCATGCCTGTTTGTTTGTTTCTGTGTCAATTTCCTGAGTAGACTCTGAGAGCCTTGCAGGGAAGCTTTAGAGGCCCTGCGAGCCCCCGAACCTACACAGAGCTTGACATATAATTGGCATCTGTAAAGATATACGAAATTGAGCTGAGTGGATGATTTATTCTCCATGAGATCTTGCAAGCAGAAATTACTGCTTCTCTTTAGTGCTCTCGCAATATTTTGTTCTTTCTACCATGTTCTTCTTTCTTCTCTTTGTCCCGTAACAGTGGAGGGCTAAGGTGGGTGCCCTTTTCCTCTTGTTTCCTTTCACCCTCTCCTTGCACAGTGGTTACCACATGGTGGGGTCAAATACATTAATTAAATTAATTACTAATAGATGAGGGGCTGATCAAACAACTCAGCCGATGATAGCAACGGATGGCAATTTCAGGATTTTTCCTAATTGCCATTTTTTAGTACTCCTAAGATTTCAGACCCTCTATTTGATGCCACGCAATGTAGAGTCTCATATTCAGGATTGTGAAGGTTTACTCTAGAAAGAAAAGCAGCAAATGTTAAAATAGTCAATTATTTTAAAAACTGAACAACAAAGATATACGAGTGGGTTTTTTGTTGTTGTTGTGTTTTTTTTTTTTTTTTTTTTAAAGCACTTCATCAAGGGCGCCTGGGTGGCTCAGTTGGTTAAGCGACTGCCTTCGGCTCGGGTCATGATCCCGGAGTCCCGGGATCGAGTCCCGCATCGGGCTCCCTGCTCGGCGGGGAGCCTGCTTCTGCCTCTGACCCTCCTCCCTCTCATGCTCTCTGTCTCTCATTCTCTCTGTCTCAAATAAATAAATAAATAAATCTTTAAAAAAAAAAAAAGCACTTCATCAAGTGGTTTTCTCAGAAAAGCAGTTCATCAGGATTATACTTTCTGGAACTTCTGTGTTGCTGTGAAGGTGACTGCAGGCCTGAATGGTGGCAGATAAAGCATCACCAGGTGCCTCCCTGCAGCCCAGCAAGCATGCCCATCTTGTGTACTGCCACTCCTTCCCTTTTGTTCCAGGCAGCTCAGGTAGAATCCAGTTTCCACTGAAGTCCCTGGGCCGGCCCCTCCAGAGCAGGCAGGCAATGCTGCCCCCTGTCCTTTAAGCTAAACTCTAGAGGACTGTTAAACTCTGAAGTGAGTCGGAGTTTCTCAAGGAATTGCACAGAGATAAATACCCCAAACTGACCAGATTCCAGGTACCCTCACCTCATGAGGCTATCAGTTATACCACGAATAAATGTACAAGTTATACTAGAAATAACACACGTCTGTCGTCCTAGAAATAAGTATGTTTAATTTTCACAAGTTTCAGACATTGAAGTTAGAAGCCAAAATATTCAAACATGCAAAGCTCAAGTATCATGAAATCTATTCTGAATCTAATCTAATCCATGATGTAGGTGACTCCAGAGTCTGAGACTTCCCTAGTATTGAATAGTTAAAGGGAGGGGGAGGCCAAACATTGGTGGGGGGTGGGGAGGGTGACTAGGGGATGGGGGAGCAACAAGTCAAATTGGGAGATAAGAAGGCAAAGAAATTCTTTACATTTGTTTGTTACGGAAAATAGCTTTTGCTTTGAAGGTGTTGGGTATTTTCTTCTCCTGGTTGCTCCCATTTTCCACCGCCCAAATCACTGCAAAATTTATGAACATCTAAAAAGGAACAATGAACAGAAGCATTCGAATGTTACCTCCTACTTTCTATCATGTTTTTTTAATCAAACAAACATAAAAATTATAATTAGCTAGCTTTTTGTGATAGGCTTTTTGAAAGGCGGTTTTTATCCACCACTTAATTGACATAAAATATTCAAAATTTTGCTACTTGGTAAGCACTCTGGAATATTTCCCTTCAGATTCTTGCCTTAGCACACTATTCAGGTGATTACCAAACCTAGGAATACCAAAGAATATCAAGCCCTTCCTTTTTGAAAGACTTGATAATAGCAAGCCAAAGATCTGCCTCATTTTTTGTTGTTGTTATTTGCTTGTTTGTTTGACCGATTTGTATTTGTGTATCTGGTTTTATCCAGTATCTGACCGTATAACAGGTACTTGGGCACAAAGACTTATGTCTTTCCTCTGAGTAACTCACAAACTACCCAATACTAAAACCCAAGTTGTGAATCAGTGACAAAAACATATTTTAAAAGTCTGCCTTCTCCCTATTCGGAAAGATTTCAGGCTGAACTACTGGGCTTTACAATGGTTATGTGGAACTCTTCAATAAATTGCTTGTGGCCTCTGTTTTGAAGACATTGTGATTAAATTAAGGAGGAAATATTTACTATTCATCTATTTTTCAGTGTGGAGGAAAGACTCATTAAGTCGGTCAAATCTATATTATGCTCTGAGCAATCCAGTAGGCAAGAAACATTTTGTTACAACTTCATTAATCATTTATCATTGCCCATATTAGAATGTCCACATAATTTTGACATTCAAAATAAACCATTCTGGGGTTGAAATCAAGCTGTACACATCTAGTGGTATATATCCTGAAGCAAATTCTGTTGGTTTATTCTTGAAGAAAAGACAATTCAGCTGATCATGGCAGCATAACTTTAAAACATACTGCGTTTCGCTGAAGACTTTCTCTCTCAAATTCACTAATGAGTCCAAACTAAGCAAGATAAATTGTATACCCAAAGGTGTTATTCTGAGAAAATTATTAAGGAATGAAAAATAGAGCTTGGCTAGCCATGGCTTCAGCAACTTTAACCGGAGCATCACTGCTCCTACCCTTTAAATTAGATTTTCGGCGAGATCTGCTACTGCTCTTCAGGGTTTGGCCTTGGTTCATCATGTGCCGTGGAACTGTGGCAGAACCAACGATTAGATCAGCTCGGGCCAATGTGGGATTCTGTCCTAAACTTGCTAAGAGTTCGAACTACGAATAGTATTAAATAGTAGATCATACCTTGATCCTCAATCTGATTTCTTTCAAGTACTCCATTTCATTTTGGTTTAGAGGCAATGTTACATCTCTGGAGTAGTTCTTGGGGAATTTGGAACTGGGTCAGATAAGGATCACCTGGGGAGTTTTTAAAGCATATAAATACTCAGACTTCTGATTCAACTTCCCATTCCAGTTCTCTAACTTTCTTCACCCCAGGTGTGTGTAATTTGAAAAAAAATCAGTCGATATTTTTGACACCCAGCACCATCCAGTATCACAAGTTATGGGGAATGCTGGGCTGGGTTTTATGCTACCACACTTGGAGCTGAAATAACCTGGGGTTCCTCACTCAACAAAAATAACAGGAAAGGGAAATCTTTTTACCCCCAGTGATAGAAGAGAACTACAGAGGGTTGCGGGACGCAAAGAATCAGGGTTGCTCGTGCCCCAGGATTGCTGGTGTCCATGGCAGAATCCACACCCCTAAAAAGTTAGCCTAGGAGTAGATAGATAGTGCCTTCAAGGACGGAAAGTATCATTCGCTTCCCATCTATGTCAATCATTACTGTTCTCTGAAACAACATCCAAGAAAAACCAGCATAATAAATAGTGTTATCCATAAACTTTTTCTTCATGCTATTATATCATTGGATTCCTTTCTGCTAGAAAATGGGAAAAATGTGAGCACCTGTAAAAATATTCTAGTGTCCTTCAGAGACCACTTAGTAAAATGGAGAAGGACCTGGAAAATGAGTAAGCCTGAAATGCCTATTTGAAACCCAGAGGCAATCACAGAGTTACCAGAATTTGGCATTTGATTTTATTTATTTAACTTTATGAGCTCATGATGGTGACTCTTTCACTGATATTTTTATAACATCCATATCTCTCCGACCCAGTGTAGGGATGAGACATGGAAAAGGCAAAAGGAGAAAATGGAACAGACAAATAAAGAAGGGAAAGAGAAGGTGATGATGGAAATGCCCTCCAGCCAAAGACCACCAGGAACACACCTACAGTTGAATAAGTTGAATGGCTCCTTGAGACAAAGGAATATGCACACCATGGGGGAGGGGACTGGCAAAGGACATCTCAGTAAGACAGCGCTAAAAAGGATTGGGGTTTGTGTGATGTAATTTAGAGGAGGTTTGAAGGACTCAGGTCTTTGTTCTGAACTGGATACTCTCACGCAGTGGCACTAATATCATGATTAGACAACTTAATAAACCTTCTCTAGAAAGAGGGAAAACTAGACCAAGGATAAAGTTGTAAATAAGGAACTTCTTACAATTTTTATATTAGCCAGTCATTCATAGTAGCCAGGATGGGGCAGTGTGAGGTCATTTTTGATGTGTGGTTACTCTTCATGTGCTTGTCTGTATTCACACATGCTTATGTGGAATCATTTTACTTTTACCTTGATCCAATGTGGTCACAGTGACTGTCTGGTCTCGGTGTTCTGTGAAATTGCTTATACCCAACAGGAGAAGGCCTAATTGTGAGTGTCAGGCTGGCTCCTTGATGCCAGGCAATGCTCTTCTATCTTTTGGTACTCTACTTGTCTTCATTTGTCACATGGAGACACTCAGTCATGGAAAGAACAAGTTCCTTGTCCAGAGTCATAGCGTTACTAGGTTATAGACCTGGCCAGTCTTCCTTCAAAGCCTAGGTCCTAAAACACAGTATTATGCTTCCACCAACAAATGAATAAACATATCTGTTCCAATGATCAGCTTCAACATTTTGAATAAGAACTTTCTTTTGTGGTTAATTATCATCCAAGGGCCTTGCCTTCCTCTCTGATGCTCCTCTGAACATCTACTTTTCTCTATCACTAAAGCATTTTACAATTTGTACCCTCTCCACGGTGTCTAAAAAAGAGGAAAACCAATTTGGATGATTCTGCTATACAAAAAGTAGCCTGAAAAGTATGGTTACTGAATTTAATGCACACGCGCGCACGCACACACACCCACACAGGATGATGTCTAGTTAACTTTGAATTTCAGATAGCGAATACCACATTTTGGATAGGTATGCCCCAAATACTACCTGGAACATACTTATCCTAAAAAATTATTTGTTGCTTATCTGAAATTCAAATTTAACTAAGTGTCCCATGTTTTAACTGGCAATCCGACCCGAAAAGTTTAGTGAAAATCTAACATTTTCAACTATGAAATCAATTTCCTTTTGCCTCTTGCTGTCCATGATAAAAAGGAAATCATTTCCTTCTCCTTGGAGGCTGAACAGTGTACAGTGTACCATATTTATTTCTGTATCTCATTCAGTGAGCATGGTCTATAGATATTTTTTAACTAAAGAAAGTGCAATCTGAAGTCTTCATGCATATATACGTCAACACAAGCATTTGATAGCTAAAGACAAACAAACACACAAGTATATGAAGTTACAACAAAATACTCAGTATTAGATTCCTTTAAGGCTAAAGATGTCCTGTTCCTCATTGACTCAGTAGTCCTTTATGGTGCCTCAACGATGTGCCAGGCTCTATCAGGCACTGGGGATACAAAGAGAACCCCACAGTTTAATGAAAGCTAATGGAGAAGGAGAAAAGATTAGCTCATCTAGTGGACATTTTCCTATCCTCTTGTCTTCATATATCTTACACAACCTTTAATAGAACATTCACTCTTTGGTTTTGTGAAACAAATACACTTTAGCGGTTTGTTTGGGAGAACGTGTAATTAATTTTATCCTTGGCCTCTGCTAGACTCACATGGATGTCTGCACTATTATTGGCTGCTGCCTGTTATGGGATTTTGGTATGAATTTAGCAAGCAAGCTTTTTTCTAATTACTACTGCATCTCACACAGACCTGAATCATAGACTAGGTATATAAGTATTTTGATTTCTATACCACTAGGGATCATTTACTATACAAAAGAATACTTTAAGGTTTGGTTATCACAGGATAGACTGATAACCTTAACAATGAGAAACTATGTGATCTGAAATCATTTCTTGGAAAAAGAGAATAACTGTGCTTTGTAAGAGTCTCAGTGGCAACTTTATGCCAAAACAAAAGCTACAGTCCTCTGTTAAAGAGGAACAAAAGAGGAAAAAATGAGCTTAAATGTAACCCACTAATTATTTTTCCCAGAAATCACTAACTGAATGTAGTAAGGTGTATAACTCAGATTTATTTTCCTAGTTATGGCACACATGCACAGCATCATTCTGTGAGTACTGAATCATACTTGACTGCCTGGAACACTTTTGATTAATTAAAGAACAAAAACTTCCAACAGTTGCCTTTCATGGAGTTCAAGGAGTGCTTAAAAGATTCTCTGGATCAGCAGAAGCACCCAGAGTAATGATCTGAAATATGGTGGGGGAAATTATCATCCATGGTGAGAAACTCAGTTGAAAGTGACCAGCATCATACCCTGTATTTGGCATGTGGGAAAAGAACACTAAATACCGAATGAACAGTATAATGACTAAGAACAGTCCATGGATACACCTCTGTGTTGGATAAGCAGGGATGCAGCATGATGAAAAAAGTTGAGTTAGATTTACTCAAAATATCTGCAGGTTGGTTCTCATATCCTCCATACTGTTCTGGGATTAGGAGATCTGTACTCACTATTGCTTCAAGAAGAAAGTAAAGACTATCCAAGGACATGGGACTCTTCTGTGTTGCTGCCCTAAAAGCTGCACAATCAGACCTTTGCCTTCATTTGCTAACATCATCTGCCCGTCTTATTAGCCTGGAAATGTTGCATGGACCCTCCCAGTGATGTTTGCAAACGCGGTCACCCCTCGTAGGTACCGCTAGCTCTTTGGAAAGACTCACATACTCTTAGGTTTAAGGGACTTATGACTGTGACTTTGGATCATTTGATGAACAAACTACACCAGGATTATAAATGGTCAGGTTGAACAGTCCCAGCTTGTCAATAGGGTCGGGTCACACAGAGAACCTAGAAATACAAATGTCACCATTTGCTGTGGCTTTCTGACCAAGAGGCCAGTGAAAACACCCAGCCAAATGCTTCTTTGTCCAATCATGCTTCTCCATGTGGCAGAACTCTTGAGCTCTCCCCAGGTTCAAACTTTACAAGAATTCAAAGTATGCTAGTGATCTATTAATACTCAATGTGTCCTCCAATGATTTTATCAATATTTTCCCATTATTTGTCAGGCCTTTGTCTCAGTAATTTTAAAGCAGGATGTAAAAGCAATTCCAGTTTGCAATATAATAAATTGAGGTGCAGAAAATAGAAGTGAAGACTATAATTTATATGTCAAACACCATGCTTGACACTTAAATACATTCTATAATTTAATAGTCACAACAATCAAGAAAGTTAGGAATTATACCCACTTTCAAGGTGAAGGAACTCAGTCCCACAAGAGGCTGTGTGACACAATTGGAAATCACACTTTGAAATTATTTAAAAACTGTGGCCCAAATAAAATTGCTCTATCCAATTCTATTTGAGATTGTAACTTGGGCAGACACTGTTTTGTTGTTTTGTTTTTGTTGGTGGTGTTCATTTTGTTTGGCATCTGATCTATGCTAAGGTATATACCTGTGTTACTTATTTAACTATGGTTCAACCAAATTGTCTGACTCCAGAACCCCATGAAGACAAATCTAAGAAATATGTCATGAATCAATTTGCTTTACAAAAATGCAATAGAGGTATACTTCTTGGAAAAAGTTCAATAGTTTGACCTCACATTTGTAGGTCCAGGGACATTTCTAATGTCTCTAATCTTAGGTTTTAAGGTCTGCACCACTGGTAAGAGATCCAGGAAAGAGAGAGATAAAACCGAGTGACATTAAATTGCTCCCAGCCTGGGACACAGTTTACTTATTCACACACAATGCTGTTGAATCCCTTGAGAAAGTTTCCAATTCCTCCTTTTCTCCTTGGAGGAACTTCTTTCTCCATCAATGTGATTTCTTGAATCCAATACTCTGTTCATCCCCTTTCTTCTTCTTGCTCTGTTAAAACAAGGCCGGGGGGCGGGGGGCGGATTTTTTTTTTTTTTTCATTCCCTCTCTTCTGTGATCACGGCAGTGAAGATGGGTCTACTCTGAGCGGGCTGCTAGAAGCAGGGCAAGTGGGCCTATGGATTAGCCGTTTGAATGATGGTTCACTGCCCCCTAAGGAGGAATTTACCAAACCCATTTCAGAGGAATCATTTTGCCCCTTGCCCCTTTTGTCTGGATAGGGTAAATCAATTTTAATGAAATCATTTCAGTTAATCTTTTATGTATAACTTGCTTTGTCCCATAGATGTGAATCTTACCAGGTCAACCCCCAAATGTTTCAGAGGTGCTTAGACTGTCAAACCAAACTGCCTGAAATAATAATTTGCCCAGCCAGGGTTACACAGAGTGGAGGACTAAGCTTACAGTGGATTTCCTCATTCCTAAACCAATATTCTATCTTCTCTCACTGCCTTTTTTTTTCCTAATAAAATTGCTGTAGCTAATTACTGGATCAGAAAACCTAAAACCGTATGAAAACATCCCTAATGGCAACAAGGGTTAAAGGAGGAAGAAGCAGGATGCATTTGTGTGCTGATTACCGTTGAAGGACAAAAGTCTTTTTGAAAATCACGTTCTTCTCCAGCAATAAGCTCTTATAATAGATCTCCACCCGCAGAGATTAAAAGGCTTCAGGCCTGTACAAATAACAATAATCAGACCAGAAACTGTTAAAAGCATAAGACAGATAAACCCAATGAGAAGCCTTCAGAGGGAAGCAGATAAGCATCGCATCAGAGGAAAAATGTCAGCGAAGTTATTTTGTTCTAGAAGCTTTTTTTTCCCCTCTCTCTTGAAGAGAGGTGAAGGCACTGATTAGAAACAGAAAATTTGTACACATTTTAAAAAGAAATAGGAGTGTCAATGGAGGCGTATCTGCCTGGTAGACTCTTGTCCCTGGGAGTTTGGGGGCTTTCTTTGCATGTTACCCTGTGGCACGGTAGCTTGCCCTTATCTTCCCTGAAAAGTTGAGACAAAAATATATGCCATTCAGGTATAAAAGTAAATGTTAAACACATGAAAAAAACGTTAAATGAGGGAAAACGTATGGTTGAAACACATTCAGATTCGAAGTTGGGCGGAAGGACTGCAACAGGTAAAATGATGATTTATTTCACATTGCCTCACCCAGGTCGTAGAGGTCACCAAGCATAAAGAGAATGGCAACGCCGTGGATTTCCCCTCAGTAATCCCCCTGCCCCAGAACATGGCCAGAGCTGGGCCCCTCCTTTTAATTCACTTCCTGAGAGTCTTGATTGCATAGGAAAGATCCGAAATGATTGTCTGAGGTAGATAAACGGTTTTCTGCCTCGACACCAACACTCGTTTTTAATACTTCTCTGAGTAACCAACTCAATTTCTTTGACCGTTTGTGTGGAGGTATAATTTACATATCATCCAATTCACCCACTTTAATCGGATAACTCAATGGTGTCTAGTAAATTGGTAGAGTTCTGTAACCATCACCGTAAGACTTTCTCTTTGTCTATGACTTTCTGCAGTTCAAACGTACTCTGCCTAGGGCTGTCTTCTTTGGTATTCATGCCCCTGGATGTTCTCTGAGGCTCCTGGATCTGTGGTTTCCTGCTGCCATTGATATTGAAAAGTTGTTGGCCATTATTACTTCGATTATTTCTTCACTCCATTCTCTCCTTTGGATATTCCAGTGCCGTGGGTGGTGCTCCTCTCGCCGTTGGACCATGGTTCTTGCATGTTCTGCTCTGGTTTTACTTTCTTTTGCTCTTTCCCTTTGCATTTTCAGTTTGGGAAGTTTCTCTTGACCTCTCTTCAGGCTCACTGGTTCTTTCTTTGGCGGTGTCAAGTTTCCTCAAGAGCCCTTGGAAGGCATTCTTCATTTCTGTTCCTATGACTTTGATTTCTAGAATTTCCTTTTGATTCTTCGAGTTTCTCTCTCATCCATTCTGTTCTTGCCTGTGGTGTTTCTTTTCTCTTGCAGACCTTAACATGTTAAATGTAGTTATTTTATTTTTTATTTTTTTAGGATTTTATTTATTTATTTGACAGAAACAGGGAGAGAGCACAAGCAGGGGGCGTGGGAAGCAGGCTCCCTCCTGAGCAAGGAGCCTGATGTGGGGCTTGATTCCAGGACCCTGGGATCATGACCTGAGCCGAAGGCAGACGCTTAACCAACTGAGCCACCCAGGCGCCCCAATCATAGTTATTTTAGATTCCTTGTCTGATAATTCCAACATCTGTGCCATCTTTCAGTCTGATTCTGATTGCTTTGTCTCCTCAGACTGTTTTTGTTGGGGAAGGGGATTGTTTTTGTTGTTGTTCTATTTGCTTGTTTGTTTTTTTGCCTTGTCATTTTATGTTGAAAGCAAAATATACCAATAGTGTTAATAGGCGAAGAGATAAATAGGCTTTTAGGGGGAGGATTTATGGTAACCGGCCTACACTCCAGGCTATGTTTAATGTTTTCTGTACCTATAAGTGCCAGAGATTTTAAATTCCTCTAGTGTCCTCGTTTTGTCTCAGTCTCTTGACCCTGGGCTTCCCCAAGTGTTCCCCTTTAGAAAGAATTTGTATCCTGCAACCCTTTCAGTTGTCATCCACTCTTAACTATACTGGAAACTTTTAGGTGTGGCGATAAGATACGCGTGAGGGGAAGCATCCTGCACTCGTACACTGAAATCTTGGCCTTTCAGTGGGCCTGTATCTTGGGGCTGTGACCTTCACACGCTTCTTTTCAGCATTATAACTTTTCTTTCATATCCCCCACTCCCTTTTCTGGCCACAGCATTTCCAATACATTTCCTTGAAACCTTGACCTCTTGTTGACTATGTTTTTCTCTCTCAGGTAAGAAGGAAGACTAGAAGGTGCTGCAGGAGGAAGAATGAGTGTTCCCCAACTGGGTAAGACTCTCTTCCTCTGGTTCTTAAGCCTTTTTATGGAGATGGTTCTGGGCATATTTCACAATGATTACTGTATTAGTCTGCTTGGGCTGCTATAACAAAATACCATACACTGAGTGGCTTAAACAACAGATACCTTATTTCTCACAGTTCCAGAGAAATCCAACCTTAAGCTGCTGGCCAATGCACTTCCCTAGCAAGAGCCCTCTTCCGAGCCTTGCAGTCATCCACTTTCTCACTATGTTCCACGTGGCAGAAAGAGAGAGTGGAGGCAAGCTCTCCCGTGTTTCTTTTAAGAGTGCTGATCCCACCGTGGGGCCCTAATCCTCGTGACCTCCTCTAATTCTAATTTCCTCCCAAAGGCCCCATTTCCAACACCATCACATTGGGGCTGAGGGCTTTAGTGTATGAAATGAAGGGGAGAGGACACACGTAATTCAGCCCATAGTAATTTCTCTTTTTCTCTCCCTATTAGAAATATGAGGTATATTTCTCAGATCTTTACCATGGAAATACGGTGGGATTTCTTGAACTAATGCCTGTGAAAGTATGGGGTCCCCTTAAGACTATGATCCTAGGAGTTTCTCACTATCATACTACTACACATTCAGTGTGACAATTAATTTTATGTATCAACTTAGCTAGGCCATAGTGCCCAGTTTTTTGTTCAAAAATCTGCCGGATGTTGCTGTGAAGTAATTTTTTAGATGTGATTAACATTTATTTTTAAATTTTTTTAAAGATGTATTTATTTATTTTAGTGAGGGGGAAGGGCAGACGGAGAGAATCTTCAAGCCAACTCCCCACTGAGCATGAAGCCCAGCACCTGGCTTGATCTCAAGATCCATGAAATCATGACCTGAGATGAAACCAAGAGTCAGACACTTAAGAGACTGAGCCACCCAAGCACCTCTAGATGTGATTAACATTTAAATCAGTAGACTTTGAGTAAAGCAGATTACCATCCACAGTGTGGGTGGACCTCATCCAATCAGCTGAAGGCCCTAAGAGACAGAGGTCTGCTGAGAAGGAATTCTTCTCTAGATTACCTTCAGATTCAAGAATACGACATCAATTCTCACCTGAATTTCCAGACTGCCAGCTGGCCTTACAGATTTCAGACTTGCCAGCCTTCATGTGAACTCCTTTGCTATTGCTGACTGGTATTCCATTGTATGAACATAACACAGTTTATTTACTCATTCACCCATTGAAGGATATTTAGGTTAATTCTAGTTTGGGCAAATTATTAATATAGCTTCTATAAACATTTGTATGAACACAAATTCTCTCTTGTAAATAACCAGTAGTGGGTTATAAGGTCATAAGGCAAGTGTATACTTAACCTTGTAAGAAACTGCCAAACCATTTCAAAGTGGCTGTACCATTTTTCATTCCCACCAGTAACATATAAGAGTTCCAATTGCTCTGCATCCTTGTCAATATTTGGTATTGTCAGTATTGTTTATTTTAGCTATTATAAGCGATATATAATGGTATCTCGTTGTAGCTTTAATTTGTGTTTTCACAATGACTGATGATATTGGACTATTTTTCATGTGCTTATTTCCCAACCTTTTTGGCAAACTATCCTTTCAAGTCCTTTTTTCACTTTTAATTGAGTTGTTTGCCTTCTTATTGTTGAGTTTAATAGTTCTTTATATATTCTGAGTACAAGTTCTTTGTTGAATACGTGATTTGTAAATATTATCTAATAGTTTGTAACTTGGTTTTTTAAATTCTTTACAGACCTTACTAAATTTACTCATTAAACAATATGGTACTAACATAAAAACAGACATATAGACCAATGGAATAGAACAGAGACCCCAGAAATGAACCCTCACGTATTTAGTCAAATGATTTTTGATAGGGTGCAAAGGCTATTCAATGGAGAAAGGGCTGTCTTTTCAATAAATAGTGTTGTGAAAGCTATATAAGAAGGAAAAAAATGAAGTTGGACCCTTACCTAACACCACATGCAAAAATCAACTCAAATGGATCAAAGGCCTAAATGTAAATGCCAAAACTACAAAACTCTTAGAAGAAAACATAGGACAAAAGCTTCATGACACTGGATTTGGCCATGATGTCCTGGCTTGGACACCAAAGGCATAGACAACAACTATGACAAAAATTGGACTTCACTCAACTCCAAAATTCTGTGCACCAGAAGGTATTATCAATGGAGTGAAAAGGAAACCCCACAGAATGGGATAAATATTTACAAATCATGTATCTGGTAAGGGATGAACATCCAGAATATGTAGAGAACTCCTAAAATATAACAACCAGGAACAAGCCAATGCAAAAATAGGCAAAGAACTTGAATAGGTATTTCTCAGTACATGAAAAATGCTCAACATCACTAATCATTAGGAAAATGCAAATCAAAACTACAATGACCTCATACCCATTAGGATGGCTGTTATAAAAAAACAAAAAAAACAAAAAAAACCCAACAACAACAACACAAAACCAGAAAATAACTAGTGTTAGTGAGGACGTGGAGTAATTGGAACTGTCCTGCATTGCTGGTGAGAATGTAAAATGGTACAGTTGCTGTGGAAAGCAGTGTGGCACTTTTTTGAAAATTAAAAGTAGAACCACCATATGATCCAACAATTCCACTTCTGGATATACATCCCAAAAAATTGAAAGCAGGGTCTTGGAGAGATATTTTTACACCCATGATCAGAGTAGCATTATTTGTAGTAGCTAAGGCATGAACACAACCCTTATCCATTGTCAGATAAATGGATAAGCAAAATGGAGTATATACATAAAACGGAATATTGTTCAGTCTTAAAAAGAAGGAAATTTTGACAAATGCTACAACATAGTGAACCTTGAGGACATCATGCTATGTAAAATAGTCCAGTCACAATGACAAATAGTATGATTTCACTTACATGGGGTACTGAGAGTAGTCAAAATCATGGACAGAAAGTAGAACAGTGGTTGCTAGGGGCGAGAAGAAGTGGGGGAAGGGGGAGTTATTGTTTAATTGGTATAAAGTTTCAGTTTTATAAAATGCAAAGAATTCTGGATATGCATGGTGGTGAGAGTTGCACGTTATGGATATATATGAATATATTTAATACCTTAACTATACACTTAACTGTACACTTAAAAATGGTGAAGATGGTAAATTTTACGTTATATGTATTTTACTTCAGAAAAAAAAACAATAACTAGAAAATTCCATGTGATTAAAAATTAACAAACACTCTTTTTAAAACTGCTGGAAATCTTAACTGAAATAGTTTCCTTGGAAAGGAAGTTGGCATTATGTAGTTAGGCTGAAAATGTTTATATCCTGTGATCCCACAGTTCCACTTGCAGGTACATACTCTAGAGAAAATCTTGCATGTGAGCAATAAAAGGCATGCTCTAAATTGTTCAAAACAGTAGAGGTTGTGACAATAAAAAAGTAAAAAGAATCTAAATGCCCATCAACAGTAGAATGGATAAATCGTGGCATATTCTATAATGGAATACTACACGAAAGTGATAAATAACTGAATTATACTTCTATAAAACAAAGGCAAAGATTAATAAAAGTTGATATGATACTAATATTCATATGAAAATAACAAATATGTAAGAGTAGCCAGAAAAACACTAAGAAAGTAAAGCTCTGAAGAAGACTACCTCACCAGACATTGAAACATATTGGAGACTCTGTAATTACAGGTTCAGCATGCTTCCACTGCTCCACTCTGCTCGCTGCTAAAGATTTTATGATTAAACCATTATATAGCACTGGTGCATGACTAGACAGACTGATGGAATAAAATATATAGTCCTGAAATAGAATCAAATACATGTACAAATTCAGTATATGATAGAGGTGGCATCTTAAATCACTGGGACAAGATTGATTTTATAAAACTGGTACCAAGATAAATGTTTGGGGAAAAAATACAAGTAGACCTATATCTCACACCATTCACCAAAATAAACTCCAAATGGTTTAGGTATCTACATGTAAAAAAATTAAACCATAAAAGTACAAAAGGAAAACATGGGTAAGTTATTCTTTAACTTCAGAGTAGATGAAGGCTTTCTAACTACAACTCGAGATATAGAGGCAATAAAAGAAAGCATTAAACTTGACCACATAAAAATTGAAATTTCATGTGACACAAAATATCAAAAATAAAGCCAAAATACAATTGAAAAAAGTAGGAGAAAATATTTGAAAAATATACTTCAAAGAGCTAAATGTTTTATATAAATACATATATAAAACTTTTAAAATTTGAGGGACAAAGGATCAAAAGCCTCAGAAAAGAGACCCAAATAAGCAATTCACACACACAAAAAGAAAGAAAACAATCCTGAAACATATGGAAAAATATTCAAATTCGGGACGCCTGGGTGGCTCAGTTCGTTGGGGGTCTGCCTTCGGCTCAGGTCATGGTCCCGGGGTCCTGGGATCAAGTCCTATGTCGGGTTCCCTGTTGGTGGGAAGCCTGCTTCTCCCTCTGTCTGCTGCTGGTGCGTACTTTCTCTCTCTCTCTCTCTGACAAATAAATAAGTAAATAAAATCTTAAAAAAAAAAAGAAAAATATTCAAATTCACTCATAATGGGATATGTAAATTAAAACAACCCTAAATGCAGTGCAAGATCCTGGATTGGAACCTGGAACAGAAAAAGCACTGATAGAAAATACAGTAATAATCAAAAAGGTCTGTAGTTAATAGCATTTTTCCAATGTTGGTTTCCTAGCTTTGATCACTAACTATTGCAAGACAGTAACTTTAGGGGAAGCTGGATGAAGAATATACTGTACAGGGATTCTCTGTACCATTTTTGTAACAGTTCAGTAAGTCTGAAATCATTTCTAAATAAAGTTTTAAAAAACCTATTTTTTTAGGATTTTAAAAAACGATATATTTAGGGTTACAACATCTTTGGTAATGGTAATGGTAAGAATAAAATATAGACTAGTGGTTACATGTGACGATGACAGATGGGAAACGGATTGGGGAGGGGCATTCAGAGGACTTCAAGGGTAATTTTAATATTACTGTTCTTAGGGGGCGCCTGGGTGGCTCAGTCGTTAAGCGTCTGCCTTCGGCTCAGGTCATGATCTCAGTGTCCTGGGATCGAGCCCCACATCGGGCTCTCCGCTTGGCGGGAAGCCTGCTTCTCCCTCTCCCACTCCCACTGCTTGTGTTCCCTCTCTCTCTGTATCTCTCTCTGGTCAAATAAATAAAATCTTTAAAAAAAAAAAAAATTACTGTTCTTAGAATAGGTGTGACTACATGAGTTCATTGTAACATGACGATTTTATACCTTTTATATATTTGATAATTCTTTTGAATCAATGAAATATGTTTAATAAATACAATATATGATCCTAGCAGAAATATAAAGAGTTTACATTGCAGGGGCGCCTGGGTGGCTCAGTCGTTAAGCGTTTGCCTTTGGCTCAGGTCATGATCCCGGGGTCCTGGGATCGAGCCCCACATCAGGCTCCCTGCTCAGCGGGGAGTCTGCTTCTCCCTCTCCCACTCCCCCTGCTTGTGTTCCCTCTCTCGCTGTGTCTCTCTTTCTCTGTCAAATAAATAAATAAAATCTTTAAAAAAAAAAAGAGTTTATATTGCAAAGAGGCTTTTTGTAGCAATTTGAAGTTGCATTGCATTAAACGAGAATACTCCTAAAAAGGCCTTTCGATGTTAAAATTTGAAGTGTTAGGTTTGCTTACCCCTCCATCTGTAGGTCCCTAATGTGAGCTGGCTTGCATTTAAGGATAGTAAAATCCTGGCAACAATGCGGTTTAGTTCTGAGTGTGGTATCAATGGAGAAAGGGAAACAGTTGGAATATTTGCCTTTGGAAACAATTTTAAGAAGAACAAATGGAAGAGAGTACTTATTGGCACATACTGAGAAAAATCCCCCTGCAGTGAGTCTCAAGATACCCAATTAAGATAAAATTAAATCATGCAAATATTGATCCAGCTAAATTGGCCAGGGGTAAGTCTTATTATCAGTCAAATTTCTTTATATCAAATAGCAAGGAACTGTAGAAAAGACAAAAATGTTTTATATGTTTTTTAAATCAGGGGAACAGTAATAATAGAGAAAAACATTTCATTACACTTTTATTACTTGCACTGGTTATTGACTCGTAGTTTTGCTTATTGTGACCAATTGCATTTAAAGCATCAGACTCTTTCTCAGGTGTTTAGCACTATCATAGGTAATGCTCTACTCTCAAAGAGCTAACACTTTTGTCTGAGTAAGACGCACACATTTTAGGTAATTTGTACAGAGCTAAATGCATAAAATAGCCGGCAGCATACCCATGAGCACAACAATGGCACATA
>NC_138381.1:39871891-39950264 GCF_054177405.1 Leptonychotes weddellii | reverse complement strand
AATTGTGCAAGACTGTTGAATCACAGATCTGTACCTCTGAAACAAATAATGCAATATATGTTAAGAAAAAAAAGAAGATAGCAGGAGGGGAAGAACGAAGGGGGGGAAATTGGAGGGGAAGACGAACCATGAGAGACGATGGACTCTGAAAAACAAACTGAGGGTTCTAGAGGGGAGGGGGGAGGGAGGATGGGTTAGCCTGGTGATAGGTATTAAAGAGGGCACGTTCTGCATGGAGCACTGGGTGTTATGCACAAAGAATGAATCATGGAACACTACATCAAAAACTAATGATGTAATGTATGATGATTAACATAACAATAAGAAATAAAAAAAAAATAAGCCGAATTCTTTGCCACTCCACCCTATTCAGCCATTGTGTCAAATGGCCTGACCATTCCTAAATTGTGCCTTTTAATCACAAACTTTTATGCTTTTGATTATGTTGTTCCTTTCTAGAATGTTCTTTTTCTCCCCTTTGGGCTTAAGAAAATTATCCTTCCTCACTCATATTAAGTATTGCCATGATGAAAAGGTAATTCAAAATGGAGCTATATATTCCTTTTAATAGTTCCAATGAAGTAGGGCCCTTTTCTGCTATGCATGTACTACCTTATGTAGTGGCTGGTCATGTGACTTATCTCCTTGTTAGACCAGGCAGTTCTTGAGGGTAGACCACAAGTCTTAATCCCTTTACAGACTCATGCTTGGCATGGTGTTCAGCACAGTACAGACAATCTATATCCATTAATCAATGACTATGTATCTTTCTAGGTTAAAGGACAAAGTGGAATGTGCTTTCTTAATGCTTTATATATTTTTTTTCTTGCACTACAGAATTTGTCTCTTAAGGATTAAAAAAATTTTTTATTCCCATTTTTTTTTAAAGATTTTATTTATTTATTTGACAGAGAGAGAGACAGCTAGAGAGGGAACACAAGCAGGGGGAGTGGGAGAGGGAGAAGCAGGCTTCCCGCCGAGCACGGAGCCCGATGTGGGGCTCGATCCCAGGACCCTGGGATCATGACCTGAGCCGAAGGCAGATGCTTAAGGACTGAACCACCCAGGCGCCCCTTTATTCCCATTTAAAGTATTAAATTTAACAAAATCTATTTAAGAGACTTCACTAAAAACTGAACTCTTTGATCTATATGAATGACGATATTATTCAGCTGCACTGTGGATGCAACTATAATATTGGCAGAAAATAGATTACCTAGGGAAGGTCAGATATTTTTAGTTTATGTTTTTAATTTCACTATGTCTTTTTTTTTTTTTTTAAGATTTTATTTATTTATTTGAGAGAGAGAGAATGAGAGAGAGCACAAGAGAGAGGGGAGTGTCAAAGGGAGAAGCAGACTCCCCGCCAAGCAGGGAGCCTGATGCGGGACTCGATCCAGGGACTCCAGGATCATGACCTGAGCCGAAGGCAGTCGCTTAACCAACTGAGCCACCCAGGCGCCCCTAATTTCACTTTGTCTTGATCATGGAAAAACTGAGCTGAAGTTATAGACTCAGTTCATGGGCTTGTTCATAATGAACAACTGCTGTGATAAGCACCAGTTGGGGTTAAAAGATCAAAATTAATATTTATATACATTTACATCTACAGAGTCTTTTCTATACGTTTTCTGTTTTGCTTCTCAGTATAGCCTTTTACATAAGTCTATGGCAGGCATTGTTGTTATGACCGTAGTACAGATAAGGATGCAGAAGTGGCCAGAGTCTACACGGTTCCTATGTTGTCATATCATTACTAATTGTCATTCTTGGATACTAACTCAGGGCTTCTAGCTTCAAAACTCTTCTCTTTCTACTAACTATACATCTTTCCTGATTCCATGAATCTGGCTACCTGCAAACTCCTTCTAATAAACACGGCGGTCTATTTCTCACTCATTCTTCTTTAGATTATATGATTTTCTTTCTTACCTCCTCTTCTCCTATTTTGTACTGAAGTAGCTATTTCTGCTTGGACTCAAAACAACTTGAGGTAGGAGGCTGACATATTCACTTTACTCAAAGTAATGAAACACTCAATTTTTAAAGATATTCTGCTTGAAAAGGAAACCTTTATTAATGCCAAGTTAATACAAAGAAAAGGTGCAAGCTGAATAGTTATATTCATTCAAATTCAAAATACAGAATAAATTTTATGTTGGGATAGCTAACCTCCTGAAATTCCATGTTTTATTTCTCTTTGCTGGGAACATTAACAGCACTGAAATTATAAGGTCATCTTTCAAATATGTTAAAAGGCTGATATCTTACCAGAACAAAATTTATAAGTGGAGTCTGAAATTTTGCTTTATTAGAGATAAAACCAGTTTTTATTGATATCTTTATAATTAAAATAAAAACTATAAAGAATATGTAGTGGTTAAAAATAATGGGATTTTAGAATTAGACATGCCTGAGTTTTCCTTCAAACTCTGTAATTCACTATGTGATTTTAGGCAACTTACTTATTTTCTTGAACATTAGTTTACTCAACTGTGAGACAGAGTGATGTTTGGATCAAGTAAGATAATTTATTTACAGCACATCAATAAGTGTAAGACATGTGCAAAATGAATTCTTGTTATCACAACACGACATTAAGTTAATTTATCTCTGTTATTTTTAATACGTATTTTTAGTTTTTTAGTCAATAATCATTGATGTGTATCCCTGGGTAACATGAAAAAAAAAAATCTACACACTCATCTGATCTAATTTTCTCTCAAAATTCTGTTCACTCTTTTTCTAAAATACCTATGGTGTACACAGCACAATGGAGGATTAGGAGGGAGTCAAAGATGTAGGAACTACAGTTCAAGCTTTCTAGACAGAAATTGAACTAATAGATGAGTACTTTGGTTAAATCAAGAAAATATTGAATCCGGATAGTCAAGTCAGAAAAACATCTGCTATAAATGGAGGGCTGCAGCTTGCATTTATTTTGAAAACATCAATTTTTTTAAACCTTCTTTAAAAGTATAGACACACATTTGGAAAACCACACATGGTACTCATAAATGGGATATATATAATTTGACAATATAGTCAATATTTATAGACCATGTTTATCCTCACATATTTGCATCTTGATGAATTTTATAACAGATAATTCTTAATCTCTCACACCAACATTCTTAAGGTGATATAAAGTTATAAGAGAAGAATGAGATAAATCAATTTTTGATTGTCTTTTCCCAATTGAAAGCAGTTTTTCAAAGCTCTGAGGTTAAAGTTAGCTTTAAACCTGTTTTAGAAAATGCTACTTGATATATAGTAAGTGGGAATTAATTATATGCTACCTCCTTTTACTCTAACAAATTATACTTTATTACTTTCTACATTTTTTTTGTTATCTTGGGGATAACAAAACCGCTAGTATTTTTTTAATTAGTTCCTTATGCAGGACTAAACAACACAGTGTAATACCGTTTCTAAACTTCTACATTATAATCTAATAGAATTAGGACATGCACACCAATTAATTGGTCTACTAATGCAAAAATACATGCAAATTTTATCTGCTAAATTAGGATATCTGAAGGAAAGCAAAGGCAGTTTTAACAAGGAATTAAAATATTTAGGGGTCATGATATTTACAATCTAGATGGAAGGAACTCCTTTATTTTATTTTATTTTATTTTAATTTTTTGAGAGAGAGAGGGCATGCACATGAGGGGAGGGGAGGTGGAGGGCAAAGAGAGAGGAGAAAATCTCAAGCAGACTCCATGCTCAGCGAGGAGCCCAACGTGGAGCCCAACACAGAGCTTGATATCATGACACTGAGATCACGACCTGAAATCAGGAGTGTGTTCTGCATTTCCCACCCCTTTTATTTTTTGGACTTCTTCTCTTTCCAGTTGGGCTGCACATTAAGACCTAGTGACTTTCCCTCCATTTTCTTTCTGGCAGCCACCAGGGCAAGCATCCAAGCCTTTCCATATATGAACCAATTGCTTTGGACAAAAGTGGGGAGTAGTAAAAACAAAACAAAACAAAACACCTGTAATTTTCGCTATCTCCTGGGGTTTCAGTGTCCTTGAGAACTCCATTACTTGTCTCAATCTGCCACCCCCACTGCACCGACATTTCTGCTCTTTACCTGATTTCCACAAAACACCAGAAACACACAATATGACAAAAAACAAAGCTAAATCCCCAAACTTTTGTACATGTCTTTTATGCTGGAAATGGAGGGGGTGATTTATTTACAACAGGGCAAACAAATTGAAATTGAATATCAAGTGTCCCCGATACTAAAATTTTCCCCAACGTTATGTAATCATATATCTTCTCCCACCTTTACCACTGTTCTCTATCCTCTCTCCGTTCCCCTATCCCCACCCCACTCCTGTCATTTCAAATGTGGCGCTCTTTATTCACCTCCTTTTTGCCCTCAGTCTCAATCCCAAGAAGTTATCTTCCTAAACAAAGACTTCTTTCCTATAAGGGGAATCCTTATACCGGGCACTTTAATTTGTTTTTATTATGCCACATAATAAAGTGACTAAGTTACCAAAATTAAAACAAATTAATAAGCATTGAGTATGGTGTGCCTCCTAGAACCTTCTGGAGAACTGAAGGATGTATTTCCCCAGTTGCTGAGATTGCTGCTGCCAGATAACCTTACTGATAGCCCTCTTCCAAGGTTGACCCACTGAAGAGGGTCTACTCGCTCAAGGTCAAAAACCCTCCTAGGGTGGCATGCATCCAATCACTGGTCTATGTAGGTAGGTGTGGCCCCCTTGTCTCAATCTGTAACTATGCTTAAGGGCCCCTGTAGCTTTATAGCAGCCTGAGATGTCAGCTGAGGTCTTCATTGAGACTGCAGGGCAGCCCAACTTCTTCTGCCTAATCCAACTTCTTTCTCTTCCCATCCGTACACATTGATCCCCAAAGTCCTCCCTGATAAACTCTCTGCATGCCAATTATCTCAGAATCTGCTTCCTTTGCAACCCATCCCGGGCCTCATTCTTAATTAGTGTTTCTCCATATGGTTACCAAGTGTCTCAGTCATAGTGCCAACAATGCTTTTAGGCAAACCAGGACAGGTTCTTCTCTTGGGTGAGCCTGAATGACAGGTTCATTTGCTCAGGCTGGGCCTTGGGTATATTAGGTTGGGAAACAGGTTATCAGTATTTTTGGAAGATCCTCAGGTATACAAATGTATAGGCACATTCAGGAGTCCCCCTACTCTTCCTCAAGTCTCCTACCTCCTTGGCTGCAATTCCTTCCTTTTTTTTTTTTTTTTTAAGATTTTATTTATTTATTTAACAGAGAGAGACACAGCAAGAGAGGGAACACAAGCAGGGGGAATGGGAGAAGGAGGAGAGAAGCCCCGATGCAGGGCTAGATCCCAGGACCCTGGGATCATGACCTGAGCCGAAGGCAGACGCTTAACGACTGAGCCACCCAGACGCCCCAGCTGCATTTCCTTCTTAGAAGAACCCTTGCTACCTCTTTGGTGTTTTTGTGTCTGACTTGGGGAATAGTTTTATTTAATGCTCATCTGAAGAGCCATGCTTTTAGCATCCTGAGACTAATGGGTGACTCCAGTCTTCTTAGCTGAGATTATAGTTTCTCCATTCTTCAGGAATGCCATGATTCATCCACATATTCCATTTCTCCTAGAGAATGAGTGTAGTCATGTTACAATTATGGTTCGACAATAGAAGAATCAACCTAACTTGTAGAAATAGTCAAAGACAGTATCTGTCAAAGGACAAGGAATTGTTTTATCATACCATTGAATCATTTTATCCCACCATTAACAGGTCACGGGTGGAGGTGGTCAAAACGTACAAACTTCCAGTTATAAATAAGTTCTGGGGATATAATCTACAACATGGTGACTAGAGTTAACAATACTGTGTTGTATATTCAAAAGGTGCAAAGAGAGTAGATCTTAAAAGTTCTGATCAAAAGAAAAAAAAGTAACTATGCATAGTGATAGATATGAAGTAAACTTAAGATCAGAACTTAATGTTCTGGTAGTCATTTCACAATATATACCTATATCAAATCACTCCACTGTATACCTAAAACTAATGTGATTTTATATATCAATCATATCTCAATATTAAAAAGAAGTCATAGTTACAATAAATTATTTGGAAAAATAAAAGCAACAAGCGAACAAATCCTGGGCCAAATGGACAAACTAATAGCTCTATATCTGTTCTGTCTTTCTGGGTTGTGATATTAGTACATTTTGGGATTACCAAGTACTCGCTTTTAGTACATAAGAGAGATACATATTTGAGGCTTCCATCTAAGTAGCATCTTTTTGATGATACATATCATTCACTTTTCCAAGTTACTAATTTAATATTTAAAACCTAACATTTTTACAGCCCATTACAGTTTATAAAGTATCTTCACATCAATTATCTCATTTGTCATTCTTCAGTTGTGCTGAGTGATTTAATAAACTAGGTGATACCAGCATTAGGTTCTTATAAAAAATGTAATGATGATTAACAAAAAACAATTTGATATGTTTGCTTCTATGCCCTGTTCCTCCAATTATTAAAGTTTAGTGTTTCATAATGACCTAATTTTTTAAAGATTTCTATATATGCAGTCAAAGGTTTTAAGAGGAATGATACTATTAAGAAGGGGAATATTAGAAAGTGGATTTAGAATTAGGTGAGCCAAGCTAAAATGGATGATTCTGCTCACATAGCTGAGTTATTAAGTCTGCACTTTTCATGCCCAAGTCCACAAGGAAAATCTCCAAAGTAATAAAGTTTGATCTCTTTAGGATCTATCACTTCCAGGCAATTGAATCAATTTTTAGAATTCCTGTAGTTCCAAGTTTCCTGGATATACTTGGATGTTTTTCCAGAGCTGGTGATTAAGGAAGCAAAATTGACAGGTGTTAAAGCAATCTGGTCACTGGTATCTGGGATCATGTACTTTTACTTCAATAAGTTTCACTATTAGGGCCAAATACATTACATAAAACACACTTAATACTGCCTTTAATAATAGTAAAAGAGTTTAAAACACAGAATGCAAAACTAACACAGAAATTTTCTTCAACTTTGAGAAGTAAAATAAAGTCTCCTATCAAGGTAAGTGTATACATGGAATGCATGAAAAGAATATGTATTACAGAATTATAAAGCTCACATAAAAATTCTGACTGAACCTTAACAATCATTTTTGAAAAAGTAAGAAATGACACTAACTTAAAGTGGAAAAACTTTTTGAGAATGAGAACGTTTTCTTCATTTGTAAATTATAAAACGACACGAGTATGGAGATAAAGATGACTGTGTCTTAATAACAATAGCTAAAAGTAGCTAACTTTTCCAGAATGCTTACTAGGTTTCAGGTCACAGGCATTGTCCTGTGATGTATCCCTAATTTATAGTCAAGGTCACTGAGAGATCAAACAAATTATCAGAAGCTATGCAGCCAGTTAGGGGCAGAAAGGGAAGTTGAACCCAGAGGGAATCAATCTGTGCCTTCTGGAAAACTTCAGTCTCTCCTCAAGGCACTTGGGGTTGCGGCCGTGTTAGGGAAGGCCATGAGTTAGTATATTGGAAAAACAAACCAGCTATGTTGGATAAAGAAACAGGATAAAAGATTCATCTTTCTTTGTGGAGAAGAAAATGAGTTTCTGCTAGCAGACTAAATGTTCCCCTAGAGCCTGGAAATGTTATTTTGATTTCCAAAATTGTTCAGCTTACAACTAGAAAATGAAACGTTTGGGCCAGAGAGGGCAGGCGGGTCTTGTTGCACGTATGAATGAGAGAGATTGTCGACCGTGGCAGAGAGCAGAGAGATGCTCTGAGTAGTAGCTTTCTAGACCCTGAGGTCAACAGCGCACAGGGCTGTCTGCCTGGGACTGGGGAGAGACTGAGGAGTAAGAATGCTAAGAATGTGCCAGTCTTGGTGTCAGCAGTGAGAGAAAAGGACTTAGTAAGTCTAAGAAATTATTAAATTAGAAAAAAAAAAAAAAGAATTCCCGCTCATCCTAGCGCCTCTGATTCTCTTTCATGCCACATGCATCTTTGCTAATGTGCTTAGTGTTTCATAGGATGTGTACGTTTCCTTAATATATATGGCTTAGTTTGAAACTTTAGGTTGAACTGATTTAAAAGTTTAACTTAGATGTGGAAATTAAAATATTCAACTGTCTCGATGTAAGAACTGGCGAAGATATATGGTTGACCCTAAGATACAAATGATACTGTGGGATAGAGCGGCTTTCTCCTTTCTTCAGCCAGCCCTGTGATTTTTTGCCTCATGCCTGCTGCGGCCAGGTGGTAGATGTAAGTGTGAGTTCAGGAGCCAGAGAACTGGGCTTCTGTCTCAGCTCGGCCACTGACCAGCTGAGCGTCAGTGGATGAGCCACGTAACTTCAGCTATGGCCTCTCCATCTGAAGAAACCAGGCACAATGAAAGCGATCTGACCGTTAATACGTATTTCAGACTCAAAGACATGGATGCTAAGCTTTACTATTACTGAAAGGCATCAAAGTGACATTTTCCCACAACTACAACAGCACTGTGTCACCTGGCTGGGACTCAGTTATCCTGTAATGCTCCTTGATCTTAGAATTGTTCAATTATGGGGGGAAACAGTAAGTCCAATAGAAGGGATGAAAGAAGGTAATTACTGGAAGGATTAAATGAGCTAATAGGCCAAGTGAATAGAATAGAATCTTTACACATAAAAAGAACTCAGTATTATTGAAATCTATCTTCATTGTTGAATATGGGTTTATTTGAGACTGGTAACAGTTTTAGTTCATATATAGTCTATGAGACCATGTTCTCTGCAAATACAAGAGAAATCAACTTCAGTTTATAACGTTCATAACGAGGCCTGGAAGATGGGACATTGATTCAGTTTGAATTACTCTGAAGGTCCCAGGGATCTTAGTGCAGGGACACGAGTTAAGTGCAGAAGGTGAAAAACCTGGGGCAAAGGGGAGAAGTTTCTTTCAGTCTGTAGTTCTTGATGCCTTTATTGATACTTAATGATCAAGATGGAGTTGAAACAGGAAGCTAGAAAAAATATCTAATGAAACAAGAAAAACATTATCAAACGCAGTTTATAAAAATCATCTAAATTAGAAAATATTCTTATCCAATACAGTCATATTTCTCCTCTGACCTTTATTTACCACAAATACCCTATTAGAAAAAGGCAACAAACTCTAAAATTCTGCCAGGGAAACTAGCTTTCCTAAGAAGTAGAAACTGAAAAAAATAAACTGTTGCTGACAATGTCTATATAATGATGCAGAAAATAAAAGTCAACATTTGGATTTTAGAGCCAAAACCTTAAACTTAAGGTTTCTTATTCCAAGTGTGTTAGTTACAGAGAAAGATCAAGAAACAAATTACTGTAGGAGCAGACAGCCATTTAGTAATTAAGTTCACTATACCTCCCTAAATATGTAAATCCTTTTAAGAATCATTTTTGAGATCAACATGTTCAAACTATAAAAAATGGAATAAATGAATCCAATATATTAAGTATATATTGGTTCTAGAGAAATTGAACACCTCAAAAATATCTGTCCACCGTTACATTTCTGATTCACAAAAATGTTTTTCTTTGAGGGACCTGCTCCACCCCACACCAACCCCATCTAAGAGTAGACACTTAAAATAATCATTATCATAACTCTTAGTGCACCTCTTTTGCTAAAACAACCCATAGAGAGTGAATATATTCTCCAACTTTAAGCTATACTTATAGTCAGCACAATCATTTGTTGTAAGAGAAATTAAGAGAATCTAAATTACTTTATATCTACAAATAATCTCTCCCAAACTCATTTCAGCTGTTGAAGCATCCATCATCTCTTCTTCCACCCACTGACCTCTAAATCAGACTAATAAACAGAAAAAAATGGTAATATAAGAACTTTTATTATCAATCTTGCAGAAGCGCTAATGATCAATTTAAAAGTAGTATCTATAGTAAGACTGAATTTGCTGCATCAAGAAAAAGAAAGAGAAATAGTCTTGCTGCCCGCCCTTCAAATGCCTTCTTAACGGGGGTCAATCAAATTATATTTTTCTAGGAAGGAGGGTTTTTGTTTGTTGTTGAACACATGGTGAAACACCAGTAGGTGTTTTATATTTGTTTTATGTCACTATCATTCTGAATGAGTTGAGGATAGTATGAATCTCTTAGCTTAGGTCTTCCAGTTTTTCCTTTAAATATGAAAATGATACTTTTATTCTCCTAACAAAGAAAAATAATACAGTGGATTTTAAATAAACAACTGTAAAGCTATGAGGTAAAATGGGGGGGGGAGAAGAAACATGGCTTTTTAGTGCCTTTTCTATTCTTTACATCATTGAGGTTAATTCACATGCTGGTGGTTGGGAGATACCCCAAAAGCCATGTGAGCGATTACTGAGAGTGACTCCTCACATGCCCAGTTCACTGTCACTCTAAAAATACATGAATGGAGGTCACTAAGTGCAAAGACAGTGAATTGCAAAACCCAAATCATTATGGAAGATTGATGTTTTCTGCCTGTTTGAAAATGGCAGTGAAATAAAATATTTTAATTAATATGTTGTTTACAGAGATATAAAAGGCAATATTATCCAAAGTCTACAATAAAGAGGTGGACCAAGCTTCCTCAGGCAAATGCTAAAAAAAGAAAAAGAAAGACAGACATGGCTACACAAATATTCATATCAGACAAAATGGATTTTAGAGCCAAAAGCACTAGAAGTTGCCAAGCAAGATATTTCCCATTGATAAAAGCAACAGTCCAAACTTGAGGATAGAACAGTTTTAAGCACATATCAATATGGCCTGGAAATACACAAATCCAAAACACCAGTGAGAAATGTCAGTAAACCTCTCTCAGGAACTGATAAATCAAAAATTGGTAAAACACCGATTATTTGAAAAACAAAAGTTATAGAGTTAGAAAAATGTGTGCCCTCTAAGCAAATGAGAAAATATTCTATATCAATAAATAAAACAGCTAGTTCTTTTAACAGAATAATAAATAGACACTTTAAACTGCTCTGCTGAAGAAAAAAGGGGGGAAAAACAAAAGAAAAAAAGGGAAAAAAGGAAACATAAGTTATACAACAGATCTTCAAAATACGTTCTATCAATAAATTTTTTAGAAGCTACATAAAATACACAATTTTTCAGGAAGATGTAAATTGTGAAAATTGGTTAAAAAAAGCATAATGCCTGAATACACCAATTCCTATTGGGGGAAAGCATATAACCACAATAGTAAAATTGTAGGAGAATTCTAACAAATTTTTATGAATAGATAATCCCAGTTTATATGAGCAATTTGAGCACAGAAAAAAATGGCAGTCTTACTAATTTTTTGAGGCTAGTATAAATCTCAGACTAAAACCGAGCAAGAACATTAAAAAACAGAAAAGTATAAGAAAATCACATATGAATTATAATTCCAAGTAAAATAGCAGCAAATCAAATCCATCAGCCCATTAAAAGAATAAATTATGATCACAATCAAGTGGGATTTAGTTCTGAGATGTAATGGTGGTTCAATATTTGCAAATCAATTTACATGATGCATCACACCAATAAGAGAAAAAAAGCATATGATCATCTCAATAGATGAATTAAAGAGCTGAATAAATGCAAAACAATAAAAAAACCCCCAAAAATATAGGATAATAACTTCTAATTTACAGGTGGGAAGACCTTCTCAAAAATCTACAGTTGAAAATACTGAGAGTAAACCACATAAAACAAAAATTTCAGTAAGTAAAAACACCATAGACAAATTTACAAGATTAGCAAAAGACCAGGAAAAAAGAATGCATTTAACAAGGTCTTAGTAATTAATTGGAAAAGCCAAGTAATTCAATAGGGAAATAAAAATAGGCAGTTCAAAGAAACACAAATGGCTAATACACATAAGAAAAAAAAATCACCACTCTGTCTCATTAGTAATCAGGAAAGTCATAATTAGCTTGAGATATCTCTTACTGCTCATCATAGTGGTAAAACTTTTAAACATAGTGTAATGTCCAAGATTGCTGAGGATGAAGGTCCATAGGTTTTTGCACACAGTGTTGGTGGAATGTCAATTGGTTTAGTCTTTATTAGGGCAACTTGACTGTCTCATTAAAATGTAAAATGCACATATTTTATCATGGAAAACAACCCACTACACAGAGATTTTAGCACTCTGTACATTTTTTTATTTTTTTGTAATGTTGCCGAAGAGATCCAAATCACTAGTAGCAACCTAGGAAACATGTTTCTGGACGGGGTCCATAAACCACGTTCACAAATATGGTTTTCAAGGTTTTACTACATCACGTGGTGACAGTCATTTCAGAGTACTTGAAACTAGTACAGTTGCCCAACTCAAAGACTGCCTTCCAAAGAAAAAGAATAAGGCCTTGGTTAGATTGTCTTACATTTTGTGGTTACTATTTTGAGCCACATAAAATCCTCTTGCCAAAAGAAGGAGTTGCTGTCTTTTAGAAAACCTCATCTACTTTTAGCTAAAAGTCAATTTGAAACGACATTAAAATACTTATAATTTTGGTCATATTTAATTCATTTCTCTCCACATTTTTTAATCCAGCAATTCCATCTCCAAGCATCTCATTTACAGAAATACCCCATGCAAAGAGGTATGGCAAAGAATGTTAATTGTAGCATTGTTTTCAGGAGTGAAAAAACTTGGAAACGACAAATTACTTAGGAAATGGCTAAGTTAACCGTATGTCCATATTAAGGAATACTAAACAGCAAATATATATATATATATATGAAATATATATATATGCTAATATGGAAAATTTTCCAAGGCACATGGCTTAATGAAAAAGGCAAGTTACAGAAAATATGTAGTACACAATCCCACTTTCATGAAAACCAAACACAATAGAATCTTAATGGAAATGTGTGTGTAAAGATACTTATTAGAAAAGACTAGAAATTACACATCAAAGAGCTAACGAAAGTTACCCTTTATCAGGGTAGGGGTGGAGCTTCCACTTTTTATTGGTTTCTTTTTGTTTGTTTTGAAAAGTGTCTTCACAAAGGAAATAGAGTCATGTATGACTTCTAGCAAAAAGGGGAAGTTTTGAAAAATATTGTTTATAGTATTTACTGATTGTGCGTGTATGGAATGCTTATTATTAATGCTTAAAATGTATATACATATTAGATACAATCTGTGACTCTATGTCAACAATAAGTAAATAATTGGGAGAGTGTTTACCTAAATGAGGCAAATTTAAGTTCTGCGTTTGAATTAAGAAAAATAGTTCAGTATTCATTTTAGAGCAGCAGAGTGGTACAGACTAAGAATCCATTTTTAAAAAGACCACACTAAATTAGACTAAATTAGCAAATTTAATAAGTTTCATTATGGAAATTCCCAGAGGCAACCTCTGGCATTTAATGATTAGAAAAGTAACAAGAAAGTATTGCTTTCAGAGTGAATCAATAGAAAAGTGAATTTCCCTAATATAAAATAATCTTTATGTTAAGCAAAAAGGCACAGAGCTAATTGGAGGAGGTATATTGTATAAATGTTTTTCTGAACTGTACAGTATAATACAGTGTGATAATCATCACTAAGCAAATAGAAAATACAGTGAAACTTTCCTCAAGTCTCTTAAAATTCACTTCTGAATCATAGTGGGATGCATTCATAATTTTACAAAATGTAGTAGGATCATTTCCCTTTTTGGTTCTCTGTGACTATATAAGGCTAATATTGTTCTGTATACTTAAAATTTGCTAAGAGATTTGATCTTACACACACACACACACAAAGATGACTATGTGAGGTGATGGATGTGTTCATTAACTTGACTGTGGAAATCATTTCATAATGTATCCATATATCAAATCATCATAGTGTGGTTCTTAAATATATACAACTTTATTTATCAATTCTACCTCAATGAAGCCAGAAAAAAAATGGTAAATGAACAGAAGTACCAGGGTATAGTTCACTAAGTACAGAAAATGGCTTCAATGAATTACCTGAGATGCTAGGTTTTCAGGGCCAGTCCTGTAACTTTTTTTTACCACGGTTTTCCTAACGCTGGTGCTCTAACAGGAAAGGCCCGTTACAGTCACTGTGACCACAAGCTTGAGCAGAAAGGAATGAAAGCATACGTGATATTAAGAAGTATACAGAGTTCACTGAAGTTACGAACATCATTTGTAAACCAACAGCATAGTCTCTCCCTGATGTTTTTCTTCCGTGCAGTTAAGATCCACGGTGATTCCCTCTGTCGCTCACTGGACACGGCTGCCCTGCTAAGGGTTTCGATGGCGAGTGGTACAAGAACAAATACATACTTTGGTAAAACTGTTGTTCTCCACAGAACTCCTTTACTTGGGATTTTTGCGACAAATTATAGCAGCTCAAGTAGAAAAGAAAAAGTTCAAACCAGTCACCAGATCCAAAATTAGCATTTTATTCAGAACGCTGGGGTCAGAGGTGTATCATTTATGTTCTGGTACACAATACAGAGGCAAAGCTGGTCAGAAGTCTCTCCAATTTAAAAGCTTGGTTTTTTTTTTTCATTTTTTTTTTTTAAAAACACACACTTAGTAATGCCTCCAGTGTCAGGCCACCCCTTTCTTTTCTTTCTTTCTTTTCTTTTTTTTTTTTTTTTTGGTACAAATTATGTAAAACATTTGTGCTAAGAACTTTTCTCCCTCCCCAAACAAAAAAGAAAATAAAAAATAAAAAAAATTAAAAAATTAAAAATTGAGTATTCTAACTACAGCTCAACAATTGAATCAAATGTCACTTTGTTTTGTAAATACTTTATCCATAACGAAAGATATAAACATGCAAAAAACCTGAATCCATAGTCCAAATAATACATACACATGTTCTGAAGTTTCTGCACTTCTCCATAGACTATGCCAATAAAACATTATGTACACATACCATTTTTACAGTGAAGTGGAAAAAATACAGTAAATAAAAAAAGTGTACATGGATTAAGACCAAAATGTATCTAACATTCTAGTTTATGAAAAAATTCAATTTTGCTACAAATTGGTGATATGAAAACTCCCTTTATTTGCAACCAGCTGCGTAAGTTTTAAGATTTTAGTGAAAAAAGAAAACTAAAGTCTAAAACTAGAAGTAATGTACATTTTCCAATCTCATGGTCTCATCCCCCAAGATAATAAAATCGCTCCATGAGTTTCTGTTTTTTGTGTGTTTAATTCTGTGTTTTAATAAAAGCAAATGCAATGTAACAAAAGCGTATTGAAGCATATCATGGTTTAACTTACTGCTCCCACCACAAAATATTTTGTCTTTTACTTATCGTTTCAGAAATCAGTACCATTAAAGCCTTAAACATAAAACTAATTCCAATCTGAAAAAGGTACAAAAAGGCACATAAAATCCCAGTGCTTCTGTACTGTAAAATTCAAGTGTAACTGAGCTCAGTGTTTTTTCCAAACAGTATTGGATCACTGATATTCCCTCTGAGCCCAAATTGGTTTGCAGCCTATGCCAAAGCCTCCAGCAAGCACTGTGCTAGTAGACTACAAAGTTAAAGCCTAGCTTCTGAATGCTTTTTGGGAATATCAGTTGAAATTGTTTGTACTTGTCCAAAAACCAAGTTCACCCTGAAGTTCACTCATCACCTCCACCATACATGTCAGCAAGTTTCTTGAAGCGTGGCCCCCAGTCATTCAGGTAGTCATAGTCCTGCTCACCGCCGCTACTTGAGGAATTAAGGGAGCTCAGGGACCCAGCAGTGGACCCACTGCCTTCATAGTCAAAGACTAAGAGGGAGTCATATGGCGGAGCTGTGGGATCATTGTCAGCAGCTTTAAGGCCCTACAATTTGGAAAGACAAAGAAAGAATGGAGAGAGGGTTACAATCGGCAAACGACACGCAGATCCCAGGGGTCCCATGTTTATAAGTTTCCACCCGCAGACCACAACATTTTCAACCACAGAAATTGGGGTTATCACCATGTTTGAACGTTGGACAAAAACGCACTTAGGTCTTTCCTCTGCAGGAAAGAGCCCAAGGAAGTCTAGCTCAGTGAGGCCAAGACATACAGTGGGAGGGGAGTTGATTGTGGAGAATGTGCTTGACAGGTGGCAGAAATGAGTGGCCAACTGCTTGAGGGCTGAGAAGGAAGGATCTCGAAGTCTGGTAATCCATCTATATGATAGTGCACTGAGTGAGTAATTACTGCTGGAATAAGTTACATGAAATAATACAAAGGGCTAGGAAATCATGTTATACACGTGGACGCTAATCCAGAGTCAGAGTCAAAGGATTCTGACAGTGAACAGGTTGAACAGGAATTATACAAGCCAGGCAAACGCAGGGATATATAAGAGTGCCATATGGTCTTTGCCCTTTGTAATCTAGTGTAAAAGGCATTATTATGGTATAGTGTGAAATAAATGATAAATAAATAATAAAACTACAAAGTCTAGGCAAAAATCATCAGAATGCCAAAAAAAAAAAAAAAATCCAGACTAGCACTGAGAGCTAGGAGTTCAAGGAGGAAGTGGCATATTTGACATAAATTTGGAAGGAAAAAGAAGGATAAAGGCACCATGGGCTCATCACTGTATCTGCCCTGTTGGCACTCAATGAATATTTGTCTAAAAAAAACCTTTAAAGCTTTGTTAAAAATTTCTTGCTTTGGAACTTGAAGAAAGAAAAATAAATGTGGAGACATAATATTTTAAGCAACAAAATGGCAGCTGCTTGACTGCCATCAAAAACAAGAGAGAAAAGTACACACTACCAGTTCTCTCATCCCAAAGTCTCTCTTACCAACCATCCTAACCATTTAATTAAACACCACTTTCCCTCATGTCTGGTTGGACTACGTATAACCTAGAAAAGCCAGTGTAAAATAAAATAAAGCATGTTTTCTGCAAACTACTTCAATGTATAAAACATAAATAATTTTTAGAAAGGATTTTATTTATCATATTTATAGAATAGGCTACCAGGCAATTTTGCTAAGGCTGAAAATCACAAACTACAATTTCTCAGAAGTCATAATTCCTTTCTGTGGTAGACCGTGTTACTGTCCTCAATGATGCACTATCTTTTCCTTGTAGATGGGTCAGATGCCCACACTACCACAAATACCTCCCTGGAGCCAGAGTTTACTTTCTAAACCCACTGTCAGGCTTGGCTATGGGCTGGCTTTGGCCAACACAACATCAGCAGCAATGTAGAGAAGACTCTGTAAGACCTCTGTCCACCAGTCCCTTCTTGCCCCCTCTCCCAGGACAATGGACTGCCCCAGCTGGCAGTTTTCCTCCTGCCTGGATCCTGAAACACAGAAGACATGAGGACCCAGCCATTGCCAGCCCAGAGTGAACACAGAATTTGGACAAGAAGTAAACCTTTGTTATTTTAAGTCAACAATACTTGAGGAGTTGTCAGCTACTGTAGTCTTAGCTGGTAAAAATCAAACAACGCACCTTCTGTGTTTATTTACTCAATTCAAGATGTAATTATTGAGTACGTATATTACCATGTATTCTGCTTAGTGGTGGGGACACAGCTATTAAGAAGCTAGACCCAGGGCGCCTGGGTGGCTCAGTTGGTTAAGCGACTGCCTTCGGTTCAGGTCATGATCCCAGAGTCCCTGGATCGAGTCCCGCATCGGGCTCCCTGCTCGTCAGGGAGTCTGCTTCTCCCTCTGACCCTCCTCCCTCTCATGCTCTCTGTCTCTCATTCTCTCTCTCTCAAATAAATAAATAAATAAATCTTTAAAAAAAAAAAAAAAAAAAGAAGCTAGACCCAACACCTGCCCTCATGGAGTTTATATTCAAATGTTAGCATGGGTCCTTTTTCCTTTTCCCTACTAACAACTGCAAACATAAGCAATAGGAGATTCTTTTAGTTCAGCGTGGGTTAACTTGGGTCCATACAAGAACCAGACCCGAAAAGATCTGAGGGGAAATCAAGAAGACAAAGAAAATCCTGGTGAGGAGAACAGGTTTCTGAAGACAAATGCAGGTTTCCTGGGCTATCAGAAAGTAGGGTGTTCATGAAGATGAAACCTTCCGAAAGCTGAAATGGCAGAACGCAAAGAAGCAATTACCATTCATTTATACAGGACATCTTTTTGAGCATTCCCAGACCCCAAAAATAATGGCTCTGAGGCTTTTCTGGTGCTTACAACACATGTTGCTAACAGATGCACACGATAAATGGAGATGAAGCAGAGATGCTCACAGCCGCAGTTCAAAGCTATGCAGCTGGATGCTGAGGAGCTGAGGGTAGATCTGGGGAAGGAGCCCGGCGGGGCGCTCCCGCGGCCTGGGGTGCGTGCTGCCTCTCTAACAGCTCCCTGCAAGACAAAGGCTGTGCGCTATTTTTCACTTACCATCTTTTTTTTTTTTTTAAAAAAGCAAAACCTGTCTTTGGATTTCCTTGGTGAAACCAAGTACTAATGTAGGTCTTCCATAGCAGTAAAGCGGTGGAATGCGGACGGATGTTTGAAAAGCAGGGTGTACCTGCATTAAGTTTTCATTATGACCTTAAATGAAACTGCTTTCCAATGTGCAGAACAGAGCCAATGACCGAGGTCACCATGTTCAGGTCATCTGCTTTTATTATGATTCGAAATTTAAATAGAAATACATGCAGAGCCCTGCCCAGTCTTTATGGTGTGAGCACCAAACTGGAAATATGGAAAGGTTAAGACTAAAATTAGTTCTAAAGAGTCAGTGGCAGGGTGTTAAGTGTGTCTGGATTCAGTGGAGAGGAAGCAATGGCCTGTGTTCACTACGACTTAAGGATGAACGGGGGAAGCTGTCTGGTCTTCACTGGTGTATAAAAGGACCTGAGCCCCTTCATCGCATGTCTAAGCCCCCTAATTCAATGCTTTAAAATAAGCGTTAACACTGCTGATAATCTAGTCCCCTACTAACTATGAAGATTCTAAAATATATTCATTTCTTCTAAATTTCTTTTAGCTCCTGCCCCAGTTTTTGGATCATCCTGGTCATTTTTGAATCTGTTTCCTCCCTTCCTTCCTTCCTTCCTTCCTCCCTCCCTCCCTTCCACACTGTCTCAGGTTTTAAATAATTAAAAAAGAGCAAAAAAAACCCTGAACTTTTCAAGAACTCTTAGGCAAGCCATCTTTCTAGGCTGAAAGTTAAGTATCCTAAGTCCCCTCCACTTGGAATAGCACAGATTTTTATCTGAGAATAAAATACGACTCTTGAGGATGAGGTATTATATAAATTCTGGGTACTATTTTGGTAATTCTAAAAAGATCCCAGTCAAGTTCTGAGAGACTGAAAATGACAGGCACACAAGCAGAATGAATGTGCAGGAGAAAGCCGGTGGGCCACGTACCCATCTGGTCCTCCCTTATGGGATTCCTTTATTCTTAGGTGTGGACACTATTTCACATGAAGTGTATGTGCTGTTATCAACTCTACCAACTAGAGTTGCATGTGTTTCTCTTCTCCACCTGGTTTAACTAAATCTAAAAGAGTAGGTGTCTGTTTTGCCTTTCCTGGAAGGGCAGATCTTGAACTCTGGATAAATCTGAACTGTTTTCTATAGTTTGAGGTGTCTCTGTAAAATGAAAAAGCCTGTGGCTCTGGCTGAATTCTTGCTGAGCTTGTATTTATAGACTTCCGATCCTATGCTTTATGGATGGAGATATGCTTTTAGAGGAGCTATAAAAACCCATATTCTTCAGTGAGGGAACACATGAGGGATATAAGAGGAAAGAGGTCTTATCAGCTCGCCACCTGCCTTAGTTCGGGCCCTCTTTATATCCTGCCTGGACCACAGCAAAAGCCTCTCTAACTGGTCTCCCGGTCGCCACTACTATTCCTTTTTTTTTCATACAAACTACTAGTGGCTCCTCTCTCGGACATTATTTGAAGTCACTCCCCCAAGTAAAACTCTGATTGCTCTCCCATCACCTATTGCAGTGTTTCCCAGATAAGGGAGGGGTTCCGCTGGGGATGGGTAAGATGATTTTTAATTGGTGCATGGGCACTTTAAAACAATTGCCTCTATTAAAAAATGAAATTAAAAGTTCAAGTGAACAATAGATGAGGTGTGTGGACATGGAAAAAACTAGAAGGCGTTACTCAAATGCCTGATGTTTGGGTAACCTACAGGATAAAGTTAAAACTTTAGCAGAGCATTCAGTGAACCTGGAGTGTTCATGCAACTTCTCCGTTTCAGCTATTCTCTACTCCAGCGACCACAACTAAATTTTTCACCAGATTCCCCCCAAATCTAAAAATGTCATGTTTTTGTGTACCCTATGTTATTTGTACCTTCATTTCCTGATAGCTAAAATGTGATTTCCTTTGTTTGAAACTTCCTCACTCATAATTTCTCATTTTATTAATATCCATCCATCCATCCATCCATCATTTAAAACCCATTAAAAATATTACTTCTACTGTATGGATTTTTCCTCCAATCATGACTGGGAGTCATTCTCATGGTCTCCTTTACTTTCATTGTCATGTTTTGGTTACACTAGATTGTGACACCCTTTTCTGCCGGTGATGTTGATATTCATTTCATATCCCACTGTTCACTACAGTGCCTGATACCCAGCGGGCATCCTAGAAGGTAGCTTGGTACTCCTCTCCTGGGCTTTGGTTCTCACTCACCACCTTGCTCATATTTATAGACACTCCTTTCAGAAGAAGCTAGAATTTAGGTTTAAAATACATGTGGACATAAAAGTATACTAGGTTTACATTACAGTGGAATTTTGTGACTTAACGCCAACATTACTATGTCCCTTTCTGAGAATTTCACTTTACTTAAAGCAAATTTTTTTGGAAGGAGAGGATTTTGTTTTATTTACAATTAGAGAACAGTAATCTGTACTAATAACTAATATGACACATAATAAGTAAGAGATTTTACTATGGGATGGGGACTATACCAAGCACTTTATGTGGATTATCTCATTCAGTTCTTACAGAAATCTTAAAAGAGGATTTTATTATTAGTCTCATTTTATATATACATATAAAAACTGGATATCCAAGAGGTTAAATCCAAGGACCCTGACTTTGTAGAGGGGAACAGAGCTATTAGGTGAGGCAGCTGCATTTGAATTCAAACAAATGCCCAACTACTCTATGTATGGGACAGAGATATTTTAAAGAGGACAAATACATTTAATAGGAGAAAAAAGGCAAAAGTTCTAAGCTTTAGGAGTTCTGTGCAAGTTATTCTAGAAGCACTTCCCGTAAGTTTTTAAATATCAATCAAAAGTTGGTCTTTTAACAGAAATAAGTCCTTGGTTTTTGTATTTCTGAGATAAAGAAATACATAGGATTAGTAAAGTTATTGGAGGTATGCTAATACCTACTGTCAGGCTGAGATTAAATTAATTTGTTTTAACTTTTCACCCTCTGAAGGTCATATTTGAAAGCCTCAAAATAGAATGAAACTTGGTAGTCGAAATTAAAAAAATGTGTGATTTGTTTTACTCTACCTACCAGACTAGAAATATATTTTTTGATATTCAAGGCAACATTCATTGATTATTTAAATAAACAAACTAGAAAATGTTCTCATGAGCTTACTTATTCCTTCCATTATAAAAACACTCCAGTTATAATCGCACCATACTATTCTTCCTTTGGAACATTCGGTACTGTGCTAAATCAAATAAGACCTGGGGATAAAGAAATCTGTTTGCATTTTACATGTATTTATAAAATATGCTTGAATTCTTTCTAGGTGTCCTCAACTGTTTTAAAACCTTACATGAGTGTATTTTTTATCTGTCCAGTTACAGAAAGAGTAAGTCCATGGGTGTCTTAGATGGAAGAATCTACACGGTGTATTTGAATGTTAGCTGACTTAGGCCTTTTGACAGTTTCAACCCTCTGAATTTTCCCACAGACCTGACCATTTCATCCCTAGACCCTCATTTTAGTTTCTTCTGTGACACCTTCACCTCCGTAGACCTTCTTCCTATGTCCAAATGTAGGGCATTTCTAGTGTGAATGTTTGGACTTCCAACTCGTCCACATTTCTCCATCTTACAATCCCATTCAGAATTATGGATTCCGTAGTCATTTGGGGAAACATTTCCAAATGTCCTTTGGTGCATTCATGTACTCACCAAACCAGTGGGCCCCACACTGCCCCCCAGGGACATGTGCACCTCTTCCCTTGGCGGCAGAAGGGACCCTGAGATAGGAGTTATGAAGGAAGGTTAGTCCTGGGTACAATGGGGTGTCACTGGATGGTGCCTACCCCAAACTCTGTGTGCCTGACCCTCCTTGGGTTGATAAAGACTTAATGAAAGAACTAACGTCTAGAAAAAGAGGGAAGGGCATTCTACACAGAGAGGATAGCATGGGAACAGGTAGTGACTTGGAATTACGAGCTGAGCGTGGGAGGCACAAGTCGAGTCCCTGTCCCTGGCCTGTAAGATGCAGGTTTGGGGGCAGGGGGCGTTGAGATGAAACTGTAAAACCAAGGAAGGATTACAGCCAATGGAGTCTGGCAAAGGAAGGCATCAGATACCGGAATGTTTGCCTGGTACAAAGACCGTGCTTGCAGCAAAGTAGGGAGTACACACAAAGAGAATCCAGGTCTAATTTATTTTCTTTCTACATATTACTAGTACAAATATGTACACACAGGAGATGTTCAATAGTTATTTGCTGAATGAATGATCCTAAACCAAGCTCAAGATCATTTCAAAATGAGCCATTTTTAGCCAGTGCAGACAATCCTCAAATTATGAACTGACTGCATTCTAGGAGTTAATTTGCAAGTCAGTCGTTTGGCATCAAGTTTTTCATAGAAGTACTGAAACATGTTCGTTATGGTCTCCAGCTACTTTTTAGGCTGAGCACTGTTCTAGGAAAAGGAAACTGCAAATGGCAATTGTGACTGTAACTCTTTCTATTGTGGCATTTGAGGGGCTGGGTAACTGAATCTTATTAACTAGATATGCTTCTCTACCTACTGAAGAAAATCCAGTCCCTGTAAAAAAAATGAACGAGCAAACACACAAACACAAAACATATCCTAAAACACAACTTAGAACAACCAATATCTTCATTTTCTGAATTTAGTCAGCTCCAGTAGAGTGAAGGCCCCAGACTTGGGCCCCAATGAAGCCCAATCAACTGCAAATCGGGTGGTACTCATGGCTTTAGACCCTAAACACCTGCCACAGCACTCGGGTTCCTTAAAACAACAAAACCTAAGAGCGAGGCAACATACTGGATGCTGAGGTTACTCAAAGATGAACAAGAAATTGCCCCCACCCTGGACAGCAGGCACATACTCATGCAGGAGAGAGAAATATCAATGGTTACACCGCTGTGGCCAGGATTATCATGCAGTGTAGATGAAGGAAGTGTCTTGTGAACTCTTCCCAGAGGGATCAAAGAAGACCTCACATACAAGGGGGTGTTTGAGGTGAATCTGAAGGCTACGTGGGTGTTTCATTGATGTTTAAGAAGGTGAGGGCTTTGCAGAAATTACATTATAGTCAAAATTGGGATGCTTCTGAGGAATTGCAAATAGTTCAGTGGGGCTGCAGCCCTGGAAGGAAATGTCACGGGGAAGAGGGCAGGAGTTAGATTGGGACAACAGTCTTATACATGAAGCCTAGTACTTGACCTCTGTCACTGAGAAAAGAACAGTGTTATGGATGGACTGGAACCCCACAGAATACTGACGCTTTGGGGACAGGCAGGAACATTCAGTTAAGTATTTGTTGAATGACACTGAAGCTAAAATTCTTGCTTTAAGAAAGTCCAGTTCCTGCACTTCCCTTCAAAAGATTCACTCTATCTCGAAGCCCCACACCCACAGAGCTAATGAAACAATTTCTCATGACAACAAAATGCTAAATTAGAAATAAAATCATCAGGCACTCTTAAATATTCAAAAAAGATCTAGTCATAGATATAAAATTCCTGCAAATCTCCTAACCAGTTCTCTATACAAATAACTAGAAAAGTCAGGGCATATTTCTGTAGATGAAGGAAGTATTGGCACTCTGTTGCTTTTGCCTTCCATCTGCTTTCAAACCACGACTAAAACAAATTAACCTATTACCTGTTTAACAGAAGTGAATGCATATGTTCAGAAAGCAGCATGCATTTCAGGAATAGACAGTAATGAAGAGTTGTAAAGGGAAATAAATACTCAAACCTTGTTTCAAATCTTTTTTTTTCCCACAAACGATAACTGCATCTTTTTAAAAACCTAAAGTAGACTGATTATGTATATAAAATATATGACTACAAGGAAGCCCGGGAAATAAGAGTCTTATCAGCACGTGATGGAAGGCGATATATAACAGAAGTATTCCACCTTGTAGTGCACTGAGACCTATTCTGGTCTTAGAGATACTGAGCGGCAGGACACGGCCAGAGAATGCGAGTTCTGCCATAGAGTCGCAGTCGACATCAACAGGTTTTGCTCTCTTACATTTAACACTAAAAATTCAAAAGATGAATTGCAGTAAAACTATAGACATGATCAAAATAAGCAGCACAAATCATTTTACTTCAAAACGTAAGGATTAAATGTAGCAGAACTTGTGGTCAGTAATGAAATAAAAGAATGCCATAATAATTTTGACAATGGAAATCATATCTGTTATATTCAACAGAGAATTAGCTGCCTCTTACAGAAGCTTTTAAAACTCCTCAACTAGACAAGTATTTAAATCACTTACATAATATTTAATTTAGCTCCTCTTCCTATTAATCTTATTTGATGGAACTCTAGTCACTGGGTAGGCACTGAATTCTCAACATTTGTGGGATTCAAAGGATACAGTATGAGGAAAATGAAAATGAACTATTATTACATTCGTCAGTGCTAATAAATGAAATTAGAATACACTATAATATTGTTAGTCTATTTATCACTTGTAATCTAGGGAAAAAAGCCTTTTGGAAATAGTGTGACTAATACTGATAATGTATATGAATGTCATTTATAAATACAGAATATTAATTGATAGATCTGTTTTCTGGCCCATCAAACCAATTATATCTGTCCTCCACTACTGAAGCCACATTTGCTTTAACACGAAGATAAGCTCAAGAAAATCAAGTGTGTTTAACGAACTACACAGCTGTATTCCGAGCTATCTGTGGTCTGATGGTTACGTACAGCTGATGGTTAGCATAAAATAAACGCCCTTATAAAGAGAGTGAGCCTGTCTTTGCACCTCATTAATGAAGTCCCCGATGTCCCCAGGGTGCGGGGCTGCAGATCGGACCGGGTACTGGGGCTCGGCGTGGATGGGTCTCTCATCCAATCGTCGGATTCCTACAGGCTTGATGGCATCAGGTTCCACAGTATCAGGCTGCTGCAGCTGGCTCAAGTCATAATCCTGCAAAAGACAAAATCAAAAACCCATGGTAGATGGGCATAAAGATGGAAAATTACAACCTTTGTTTTTAAACACATACCCAGAATGCATAGAAATGAGTGAAATTTAACATAATGGAAAAGTTGCCACTATGAGTTTTTCATGTTATGATTAAATATTTCTTTCACACAGCTCTTTCTTCTGTGCTTTTCATTTCTACAGTCTGTGCTCCATCTGCTTTCCTATGTTTCTCATCAGTTTCCAATGGAAAACAGCAGTGAGATAAGGCCCTACTATAAAATGACTAAAATCTGCCTAGAAGATAGAGCTATGCCAGGGCAGCAAAGGTATTAACTCAGTGTGGGGTTCGAGACCCACTACCCTAATGTAGAGCACCTTAGCGTATTAGGTATTTCAAGTTGAAGGAATTAAAACAAACGAACAAACAAAAAAACCCCAGCAGAGTAGGAAGGTCACCCTAGCTCCCCTCATCCTTGCCCTTCTTCCTTGAAACAGGTCATAAAACTCCCGCGTGAAAGTTCCCCTCCCTGTACCGGGAGGAGGAGGGAAGACATTCTTATCATCAGAGACTTTGAGGCCAAGGGATCCGTACCAACAAACCTTATTAAACTAACCTTTATGTCCCTCATTACTTCTTCACCATTTACTAGCCCTCGCCCAAACCTTTGGTCTTGTCAGTTCTTAGAAATGTATTGTTTCTTTGTCTAAAAGGTATAAAAGCTTCCCACCCTGGACACTTCGGGTCTTCATTCTCTTGTGAGGCTCCCAGGAACATTTAAAAGTTCAATAGGTATGTTTTTCCCTGTTCATCTGTCTTTGTTTGTTTAATTTTCAGACCCAGACAGGGACCCTGAGAGGGTCAAGGAAGACTTTTTCCTTTCCTACAATGTCTTTAACATTAAAATATAATTTAAAAAAATGATGCCGATGTGTTTTCCTTAAAGAAAGGCGTTAGTTCACCACGGTTTCAAAGCCAATCTCTAGTCCTCCCTCCCTTCAGGGGTCTAGAGTTGGCAAACTACGGTCTGTGGGTCTCTGTCGGACCCATTTCCTATCTTTCTCAAAGAATGGCTTTTACATTTGTAAAGGGTTATTGGAAGCAGTAACAACAAGGAAGAAGAATATGCCACAGAAACTCTATGTGACCTACAAAGCCTTACTATCAGGCCTTTTACAGAAAAAGTTTGCCTATCTCTGGCCCCACGGTGTGAGGCGAGGGGGAGTGGATGTGCTCGCGGGGCAGCCCTGTGGGAATGTTCTGGAACAACAGCCTGTGCGCGTTCAGACGGGCAGAGTAGCACTGGTGAAGAAGGAGGCTCTGGGCACGGTTTGGGCCCTCAGGACTATTTTCGGCTTTAACATCAGCCAGTGAGACAGGAATAAAGAAGCTGACTGTAATGTGGAAAGGTGTCAAAATTTTAGGTTTGGGCAAAGGACTTTGTAGTTTTCAAACCCCTAAATTCTGATGATGTGCAATTCTCCAATTTAGTGCGGACATTTGCGGAGAGTGCAGATTTGCTGGGACTCTTCACAGCTCAGGCTTTACCTCTCTGTCTCACGCCAGCTTGGCCCCGTTTGTGGTGTCTCTGAGGTGGTTTTGATGGATTCAACACTCGAATTCTCAGGCTCCACTGGCACTGGTGCTGCTGCCTCACACATGTCCCCCCGCAGTCCTCTGATCAGCGCTGTTCGCCGTCCGCCAGTTTTAGCAGCCCCGTGTAAGAGCTGAGGTCTGGCATCTCAAAGAACCCAAGTAACGAAGTCCCTGGTCCCAAATCTGTGAGGACTCAGAGACAGGCTCCGACTCCAAGCATGTGAGACTTACTTCAAAGCCTCGCTCTTGGACAGTCACCGAGGAGAGTGAGTCAAGTCCAAGCTCCGAGGCCGGAGTTAAAGGGTAACAGACTAGACAGATGAGTGTGGAGGGCCAGGAATGTGAGGGGTGATGAAAATCACAGAGCAGACCAAGGGCAGGAAGGTAACTAGCACTCACACCCACTAGGTACCAGGCACTATACTAGCCTCTCGAGAAGTGTCTTCTCACTGATACTTTCTTTTTCTTCACTGAAGATTTTTTTTTATTTATTTGACAGAGGGGGAGGAGAGAGCGAGAGCACGACTGGGGGTTGGGGCAGAGGGAAAGGACAAAGCAGACTCCCCGCCCAGTACAGAGCCTGATGCGGGGCTTGAACCCAGGACCCTGAGATCATGACCCGAGCCGAAGGCAGACGCTTAACCGACTGAGCCACCCAGGCGCCCCTCATGGATACTTTCTAACAAACCTGTGGAGAATGTTTTATCATCGTCGTTCTAGGTGAAGAAACAGACTCAGAGAGCTTGAGTAACTTGCTCTCAGTCTCACATCTTCTGTGATTAGGATGCAAATCCAAACCAGGTGTGTCTGACTTCCAAATGTCCATCTACCACGTAAGTCTCTGCTCGCTGAGACACTCTCATCCTGACCACCGTCCTGGGTTCAGCTCCTTACCAAGAGGTCCGGCTAACCCAACCACTGAAGGCACTGAGGAAAAGCCCCTCCTCTGAGGAGTGTACACGGGTCTACGACGCGTGAGGCGGGTACACAGGGCAGGACAAGCCAGTGTGGGATGTAAGCTTGGTATATTGCAAAGTATAAAATGCTCAGAGGAGAAAATCTGTGTGAGGTTTCAAGCTTGAACAATCCGTGTTCAAGGGAGAAAGGACCCTTCTGGGATTATCAACAGAATGAGCAAAGGTTTGGGAATGCTGTTTTCTCTTGTCAGGATAGAGCATTTCAGACTATCCATATAAAACCTGTGAAAACATCTCGATCGTGCACAAATGTGCTCCATTTTAAATTTTACGGAATTTATGAGCAATTTATAGACTATCTTGAAGACATACAATGATATAACAGATGTGAAGGCCTTTGAAATGCTAAAATGTTATACAACATAAAAACAAGGATTTATTTAGAGAATTCTGAATGCTTACACACCGGAAGCATGTTTTTCCAGGTCATGTTTAACTGCATAGCTCCCAAGCATAACAGAGTGGGATAGACCGTGACTAACTGTGCCTCCTGACAATGATTGGAGCTTTATATAGGAAGGGAAAAACAGATTGTAAGTATACTGATGACAGTTAGTAAATATTTTTATGCTGAGGGTGTAAAATATTTTATTAGAAGTCTGAATTACATGAAATTAAGTAATTGAATCTTATGGTTAAGGACTGTCTTTTTACTTGGTGACAAACTCCTTGATACTCAGTGTCTTATATGATAATTCCGTATAGGAATACAGAGGAATTTCCTCGGCATAATTAGAGACAAAAGAGGCTTCCTTACCTGGAAAGAACCTGTGCTTCCTGATTGCTTATATAGCTCCCACCACAAGGTTACAAAGGGGAATGCATTTTGACTGGCCAGCAGTGTGGTAAAAATTTTCTAATAAATTGCCGACATTTAGACATAGGGATAGTTCCCCTGAAAATTGGGAAGATCTGGCAAAATAGAGCTTAAATTCTGACATAATTTGCTAAAACTGACTGTAGCTATCTCCTCCAGACCAGAACAGCATCTCCACCTGGACTGCTTCACTTATTAGGGCCATATATATATATATATACATATATATATATAAACAGCATATTAATTTATAGGTTTTTTATCTTTCCTTTGATAGCCTTTTCCTACCACTTTAAGAACCAGAGAGCAGCAATAGCCTTCAAAGGTTTGTAGTCCTGTTCAGTCCTTTCCACCATCAAAATGGCAAGCCCGTAGAAAGAGCTCATTAAAAAAATGTGTTGAATAAAGTCTCAGCGATGATATTCATGTCAGATGTTCAAAAGAGCAACCAATTTAAGAAATGTGCCTTGGATCGTATTACATTCCATAGCAGTAATTCACAATGGGGAGGGACAGAAAGATTGCCGATCCCGTCGCTGAGATTCATTGCCGTGGTGAGTCCCCCACAATGATGGAAACGTGTCATGTTCTTCAGCTGTGCTGGTATCAAAAAAACAGGCAGAAAACCACTGATTTACGGGAAGTTAGAAACTGGGTTAAAATGGGTGGCTTAACATTTCTCTGTGATGGTTTCTCTTGTCTATTACAAATAGAGGATATAAAAAAATCTGATAATGCTAGGAAGTAGGCAGAAATGTCTTCAGGTCACAGGGATGGGTTTTTTGGCCCACATCCATCTGTGTTATATGGCAGAGGTCCTGACCTGAGGGTCCAATTTTAAAGCCTTTTGATAAGGGGTCACTCTATGCAAACCTCCTAAATTATACATCTTTGCAATCCCATAGTACTTTACTTAAACACACAAATTACAACATGTAGGATGAGAATTATAAAGACAATTACAGAGACTGAAAACCTTCTCAAGGTCATTGGGTTCAGGGTCTTACTTCTGAAGATTACAAAGAAACAATCCAAGAAGAAATCTTTTATTTTGTTCCTAAAACTCTCTAGAGAAAAAGCAGATCTGAAAATTCTCTTATGATTGTCAACCTTTATTTGCAATGTTAACTTCCTAAAGAAATCTAATTTTCAAATGAAGGCTAAGGAAAATCTTGTTTTAAAATATTTGGAACATATGTTATTTAGTAACAACCATTAGAAGTAGGCATGGAATTATGGTTTTTAGAATATTAACACTGCAAGCAACTAAAACCCCCTTTTTTGGTCCATCTATGATTTAAAATGTCTTAAGTGTGATACAATTATGAGAAAGTTAGTAAAAAGTTAGCAGCTAACACTGTGGTTTTGGTTTTCTTTTTTTTTATTTTTTTATTTATTTGACAGGGAGAGAAAGCGAGAGAGGGAACACAAGCAGGGGGAGTGGGCGAGGGAGAAGCAGACTTCCCGCGGAGCAGGGAGCCAGATGCGGGGCTCGATCCCAGGACCCTGGGACCATGACCTGAGCCGAAGGCAGATGCTTAACGACTGAGCCACCCAGGCGCCCCTGGTTTTGGTTTTCTTATTAAATTCCACTGACTAGCAATGATTTATAATTGGTTCAGTAAAGATATCATGAATCTACCCTAAGGCATTTGGTTATGTTTAAATAAATTAAAATGCTGCATCAGTATAGATAGAAATTCTGGAACCGAGGTAAAAATTTCAGAAAGCTAAAAAAAAAAATCAGAAAGCGTCATTGCTGGTAGCATCTATAGAATTGTGCAATTAAATCTGTCTTAGAGAGTGATGAAAACATTCATTTACTGTTTCACAAGTAATTAAGGAGAGCCTACTGGGTACCAGATGCTATTTTCAGCTCAGGGTATGTATGAAAGAAGGAAACCAACCTTCACCTGGTGCCCATCATCTGTCAGGAATGTACTAGGTGCTTTCTCAAGTGATAACCTCACACACTCCCAAGCACAAATCCTTCCAAGTGGCTGTTGTTCTATTCCATTGATTACCGCAGGTCAGAGAGGTTAATGATTTGCCCAAGGTCACGGACTCAGGTAAGCAGTGTGGAAGGATAAAACAGAGACCACCAGAGCAAGTGAAATTAACAAAAAAAGCTGTATCTTGTTGCCCCAGGGCCCGTGAAGAAATGCACAGGACCATTTGCTGAGGTGGGAAATGTGAGGGGTTTCCCGTGCCAGAAGAGGAGTTCAGGGTGGTTATGCTAAGTAAGCTAACTAGGCACTGGGGTCTAGAACTCTGGCCTGTGCATAGTTGGTTCAAATGTGCCTCACTGAGTTTTAGTCAGAACTAGGATTCTTCATTTACGTCCGACACCAGGTGGGCCTGCGTTGGGGAGGGGGGGCGGGGGGGGTGGGGAGGTGCGCGCGGACGGGACGGGAGGCACTGAAGATTCCTGGTCCTTTATCAGCCTCCACTGAGGAGAAGAGTGAAGGAACAGAGCATCCTGCTTCCCTATCTCCTAGGCAAGGGCTGGTACAAGTGGAAAACTTTCCTTTTGTAGCAGCAAAGGCAAGGAATTTCAAATTCCCATATAGATAAACGAAACATTTTTAATGTTTCAAGACTGAGTGACTGAGAGAAGTAAAAAGTACTAACGTGAAAGTAAATGGACCAAATTCTGAAGGGGGAAAAAAAAAGTTAACTGGAAAAAAAAGCTGACTGTGGCAGAGCCAAGAAACTCTTCGGACAGACACAAAAAGGAATGGAAGGTGGAAGAGAAGAACATTATCATCTCACCCTCTACAGCTCCTGGCATTAAAATAATTGAATAAAATAGTGATAAGGTGTCAACACATTACCATACAACTGCTGACAAGTCAGTCAGTCAAATACCCTTGCAAGCTTTATGTAAATGACGATACAACGTGATTTTCCTCCACAGCGAAATGCAGTGATGATGGTAACTCTCTACCCAGGCAAAATGATGTGGAAGACTAAGTTGATTCTACGGATTATGAAAGCCCCCCAAAACAAAAGATTTGCTAAAAGCTTTTCTGGTTTGAATCATAAGCCTAACAGAGATAAAATAACTTGGGGACAGCTGAAGGACGACCTCTATTCTCTGCTTTCATAGACATCGTAATCTCACTAGAGGGCCAGTTTCCCACTTCCCACGAGGGACGCAGCTGGGTCCCCATGAAGAGGAAGCGCATCCATTGTTTCTGCCTCATGTTTTACAGTTAATGTTGCCTCGCCACAGCTTCTTTCAAAATTCTCTCAAAATTCTGTCTTCAGAATTTGGATGAGCTGAAGTTTCACTCTTTGGTGCAAAATGATGGTTCTGCTGCTGCAGAAACTGGCGTTGTTGAAATTTTATCACCGCTTACTTCCTATTGTAAAATTATGGCATATTCTCTTGGAAAAATGTTGCAAATACAGTTCCATTAGATTTGATTCAACAAATACTTTTCTGGAGAGTCTCTTAGGTTGCCCATAGAGCTCTTAGTCTAGTAGTGTCTTTTAAAAGAATGCGTTCAAAAATGATGAAACCTGATATAACACGTATATAAACAATTACAAAAATATGGAAGGGGAAGGTGTAAGCTGCTGGAGGAAGAAAGGATGTGGCTGTGCGAGGCCTGTAGGATGGAGCAGAGTAACGGCTTCAGAGAGCTGACGTTGCTCCTGCCACCTGACATTTATTTTTTTATACTGTTTGTCATTTCCCACCCTTTCCATGCAATTCAGTTATGGCCCTATACTTCTTAGCCCGCTCAAGCACGTCTGTCCAGGAGACACAGAGTATACTTTCTAAATACATCTTCAAGCCACGTTCCCACCCCAAGCTCCAACGTCTTCTGACAAAAATACAAATGTCACCATTCAGACAAGATCAAAGTCATCCTATGTTAGCCTGACCTAGTAGTCTATCTTAGAGGAAACCTAAAAATAGGGAGTCAAGAAATGAGAAGATGTGGTTGGGAATATGGTGACAGAGCATCAGAAATCCTTTTCCACTTTAAGTCACATTGTTTTGGAATTTCCTAAGGAGAACTAATCATTGTTTAAGATAAACATGCATATAAAAGGAGCGTACTATGGCGACTGCAAAAGATAAGAGTCTGAAATCAAAATGCCTTGATTCAAATCCTGACTTCACCATATCCAACTGCATGACCTTGGGCAGGTTCCATAAATGTCCTGTGCTAACCTTAAGAGTGTTCAAACTTCAGACAAAACGCTAATGAGGGTTCCATATTCTCTAGCCACTCAGGGGGTTAGTTAGCAAAGCTTTTCCGGTGAGGCCCTGAGAGTAAACATTTTAGTATCTTTGGGCCATATAATCTCTGTTATACGGTCTCAACTCTGCTGCTACAGTGTAAAAGGAGCTACGGATAACACATCAACAATGGACAAGGTGCATGGTTCTGTTCTAAGATAACTTTATTTATAAAAACAGGCAGTTGGTGGATCTGGCCAGGTGGCAGAACTCTGGCAAATGCCACTTAATATCTTATCTTTTTTTTTTCTCCCTGGCACAGCGTTAACACATAGTTGGCATTCAAAATCTTTATCACTGTTATTACCAGGATATTGATAACTTCCTATTCTTCTAAAACTAAATACAGTAAACTTATGATTAGTCAGGAAGAATGAATATTAAAAATGAATTCCAGAAAATATTTTGTTCCTTCACACAAAGTGACAAGAATAGCAAATAAAAGGTCCTGTGCAAATCATGTGCACATTAAAAATACTTCATGCCCTGTGGGGAATGAACGGGCTCTGACCAGTTGAGAATATGCTGCTGGTAGCCTACTGATGTGTGTCACCTGGTGGTAAGAGCTTTGAGAACAGCTTGCACGAAGGGAATGACAATGTACTAATCCAATCCCTGGTGAAGCTCTCCTCTTGTGAAATCAGTATTGGTCTTTGAATAACTAACATATACTCGTATTTGCAGGTGGGTATAAGTGGACGAACAACTTGAGAACATAAAAGAGTGTGCTTCAGCCAACAATAAAATCTCCACAGTTGTGGAATGGTCTCCACAGTTGTGTCCAGATTCAAACATGTCAGTTTGCTTACACAGCAGAAAGATTCTGTAAAACAATTATCTCAGAGAATCAAATATACCATGGTTAAATTATATAATTTCATTCTCTGCTTGAGACAGAGGGCCTGGGTTCGTTGCCCAAACCGGGGTTGGATCCTGAGACCGGCAGGAAGTGCATGGAGACAGACCCGGTGGCTCAAGCAAAGATCCCTTGACTCGGGGAAGTGGCTCCTTTGGTCTCAAGGGGCTTTCTTATACCTGTACCCCATCCCTCTGTCTAGGCATCCAGGTTGGATTTAAAATTTTAGCTCCTGTCATCCAGATTGTATACTTGGATTTTTTTTTTTTTTTTGGTAATAACGTGGCTGTTCACATTGCTTCTCCAGATTCTAACTTTATTAATGTCAAAACATGCTCAATTTTGCAAGCCATGTTTAACCAATTAACTGAGTCTTACTCTCTGCCTGTTCTAAAGCTGGATTACCAGTGGTCTTTTAAGAAACTGGCTAAGCGCCCAGCCTCACTGGTCCTACCAGTATCACCTGCATGCTACAAATCAGCAACACCTTATACGACATCCATCATATGACCACCAGCAAGTGCATTAGGAGTTTGGCCTCTCAAGCCACATGGACCTGGGTTTGAACACTGGACTAATAGCAGCATCTACTGCACAGGGTTGTTAGGAAGATGAAAAGAGAAATGCAAACTAAGGGCATAGCACAGAGCCTGACACTGAACAAGTATGTAATGAGTGCTAGCATTTATAACGGTATCACCACTTCCTGAAGACATCAGGGATTTCAAAGAATGAAAGTCAAGTTATCATGGGCGTGCTAGTTCAATTAACCCTGTAGACAGACTTATAAAAACTAAGAGGTTTGGGAAGAAGGCCCAAAGCACGAACATTCTGTGAGCACCTCTCAGGCGCGAAATGTCCTAGGTACAGGAATAAAAAATGAGTAGGAGAAATCCCTGCCTTCACAGAGCTTAAGGTCGGGAGCAGGACTAGACACAAAAGCTCAAAACAAAGCAGACATGGAATGCTGTGGGTCACAGAGCAGAGACACTTGATCCAGCTGGGATTCCAAGGGAAGACATCTTGAGATGAGTCTTGGGGGCTAAACAGAGATGCTGGTGAAGACCATGGACTAAAGCCAGGAAAGTGACGTCACATGTCAGAGGTACAAGCGTTCAATCCTACTGCAGCTGAACATGCAAAGGGGAGGGGCCATGTGAGGAGAAACTAAATCATCAACCCTCAGAGTCCCCAGTCTCAAAGCCAAGTCCCAGCTCAGAGGAGCTGTGGGTTCTTACTCCTTCTCAGGCACCTAAATTCCACTGAACGTGCTTCCTGTGCCATGAAGATTCCGGGAATCTCAGCTACAGAAATACTGATACTGATTTCCACAAATCACATAAGAGAACAATTTCATTAAAAAAAAAAAAGGCAATGGTCACTCATACAGCAATTACGTCTGGATCTTTTGGGTTTTGAAATCCTGGGCCACTACCAAGAGCTCCTATCATCACTCCCTTTATCCTGAAATTGCATGTGATTTTTTACATGGGCAAGTGCTGGTCCCTGATCAAGAAGACTTTAGGATCCCAGGGAGCACGGGGAGCATCCTGCAGGTTAGGGAAAGCTGCCCTCCCTGGTTTTTGTGAGCCTTACGTACAGCGTCTCATTTTCATGAGCTGTGAACCTCCTGTACATCCCCTGTGACCCCCACCTCCTTCCGGGATATCTGCAGGGGTCACAAAACAATGCACGTGAGCTAGCACTCTACTGTGGGTGGGTCCTAGGAGGAAACTCTTTTCAAACAACCTCAGAAAAGATTCTCTAAACTCAAATACCTAACAGGGTGGGGCAGAGACTTCCAGCTGGTCACCGAACTCATTTCTTCTTCTTATTAGATACCTAGGGAACAGAGAATGGAAGTCACATGCGCCATGCCCCATAAAAATCTCCCACAAGTTATCCTCCCTGCCCTTTGGTCATTCAGGGATTGCAGGTATGTATGGCTGGGGTGACCCTGGAAGCCACATGGGGTACAGTGGACCTTCCCCCCCACCCCTAATTCCCGTGACCTGAAATCCAATGACCACGAAGTAAGTGAGAAATGCATTTCAATCAGGCTTATGTCACAGAAATTTTAGTTTGTTACAGCATCTAGCCTATTTTAACTAATTCATCTGGCTAAATATATTTGTGGTGAATCCACTTTCTTTTCCTCTTTTCCTTTAAAAACAAAAACAAAAACAGTACTACAGGAAATTGTTCCATGGTTTCAGAGCACTATGGCATCTTCTCCTTGTAGAAATCTGTTTTTTGTTAATCCAATGTCTAATAATTATTATATAATTTAATCAGAGTCAGCAAAAATAGATTTCTATAAAGGATTGGCTTATAACATAAGTCAATAAAGCTGGCCTGGGATGAAAAGAAGAAAACAAAAACAATTATCAGAACATGTCTGCCCTGCTTCAAGAGAGAAGCCTCTATTTGGTTTGCAATGTTTGCTGTCAAGGCCGAATGCCGGCCATGTTTCTAGATCTTTCAACTTTTTGGATAGGCTTCGGAGATCCAAAATTTATGGGAATTTTTTCAATTTCTACACCTTGCAAGCTAAATAAAAAAGTCCAGACACAACCTCCTTCCCTGCCCACAGTTAATGAAATACGACTTTTAAAGTGACAGGGAATCCAGCTTTCAGACGTGCCCCCCAAATCATCAGGGTTGACGTCAGGCACTTCCTCTGAGAGCTCAGAACCGTCTCTGATGCGAAGGAAAAACTCTAGCTCGAGAGCAAGACTCCAAAACTTAAGAAACCAAATGTGGGAATTCAGATAAGAGTCCTCTCAGTCCTGGAATGTGAAATCTCCTGAGCCCAAGCAGTGCTGGGCCTCTTCTGAAGAAACCGAGAGACAAAAATCTAGCTGATTGTGATGATACACTCAGCAGCAGCTGTGTGGGAAGACAGACCTGGTACCCCGGGGAGAGTAAGGACCAGGAGTCCAAGAGTGAGCAAGACAACACTGACGTGGAACCTTTAATTAGCCACTCACCCTTTCTGCAAGACCCCCTCTGACCAGCGTCAACTTTAACCTTAGATGAGTTTGTCTGTGGAGAGGAAGCCATGGTCCAAAAGATCCCAGTGTCCACTCACTGTCACCTGGGAAACCTCCCCACATGGACAGCAACATCCTCTCTCACACATCCAGAGTCCCCCATAGGAGTCCTCCAGCCCCAGACTCGGAATGGGAAATTTTCCAAGTCAAACTTTAAGAGCCGAGGAAGCTGCTGGATGTCCCAGAGTCCATTTCAAGGAAGGGACATCTGATAAATTCAAATGACATTCGGAAAGGCGCTGTTTTAATCGCCTGATTGAACCTGAGCTTTGCCAAGGAGGGACAGGATCCTGTAGACACACCACTTCCTTTGGACTCGGATGGACAGGGACTTAATCCCCACATCACTACTTCTTAACAATGTGCTCTGTCTCTGCTGTGTACTGTGGGAGGGTCAAATGAAATAACGTATAGAAAGCACTTACTACAGTGCCTAATTCATAGGGTACTCCAAACAATAGCTTTTGCTATTATTATGAAGAATGAAACTGTATAATGGTAAGTGATTTAGATAGAGGTTGTTTAAAGTGAGCACCAGTGAGTGTTGTAAACATAATACACACTCCATAAATGTTTATTTGATATAAAAGCAATCGTAATTAAGTCTAAGCTTTAAAAAACAGGAAGCTGACAGTTTCTGTTTCCTATCCTGGGGCTAAAGGGGTGGTGCCATAAAAAGCGAGCCATCCGCGATATTGTATATTTACCCTGATTTTATTAGTGATGCTAATATGGAGGGAGCTCACTGCAAAGAACATTAAAAGCTACACAGTATCTGCAACCAGCCCCACTGTCCAAAAGTGCACGAATGAACATTTACTAATGAGGGTGATTAAACATGACTTGATAACCACCAAAAAACCTGATGATACGGCAGTGAAGGAGATAAAGAAGGAACCTCGCCCTCTGAAAAGAGAACAGACATTATACTAAAAGTGTCTGTCCAACAGCCAACAGATGTTCCTGTTCAGAAGGCATCTAAGGCTAACTTCAAACATCGAGGGCCCTGACAGTCTAAACCACAGCAAAGTATTGACATGCACTGGCAAAAGTCTACTATACACAAGACAAAAGATACAGATGTGTTGTTGTTTTTCTTTTCTTAGGCTTCTGAGCTATTCTGTTAAAGAAATTAGCAGCCTGTATCCTGGCACAGAACTAAGACAGCAAGAGATGCTAATCAATGGCGGGGAAGATAAGGACTACCCTCGTAAAGGGCTGCTTTGCTTTGTTTTCTTTCTAATCAGTTAGCTTCATAAGAAGGATACTTTCTCTTGGCAGGAAAAATAAGAATGTTGGCTAAGCCAGCCTAAGGCTGGGTCTTCCAGCCTTCCCAGCACGGCTACCTTTGCCCGTCCCCACAGTCGCTACCTGGCTTTGCCAACGGCCTAAACTACCCTCTGAGGCCTGCCCATCCTTTGAAAAAGCTGGTGATTCTTTGGGACTGTCCAGCTGAGACATCAAGCAGACCACTGCCTGATTATGACAAGCCATGTCTGTCTCGTACGGCACAGTCTCCGTCCCCATCTTGAGGTAACACACATGCTCCATAAAATACTACCTACGTGTAATAAAAATCGACTAAAACTTGTCTAAAATGTAACATGGCAGCAATCCCATTTCTGAAGCCTACTCTTGTAAAGAGATAATATCTTCCCCCCAAAACTAATAAAAGTGTATGATTCATATTCTGTTGCCAAAAAAGGCTTAATGCACACTACAAAGAAATCAATCCTGGCAATAAAAGGCACAGTGTATGGAATAGAGCCAGGGGCCTTGTCACAGGGTCCTATGGCGACAGGGGACAGCTACGCTGGTGGTGAGCACAATCTAACATACCGACTTGTTCAATCACTAGGTTGTGCACCTGAAACTAACGTAAAATTGTATGTCAACAGGAAGAAAAAAAAAAGAAATAGACTTTCTAACAGGGAGTCACACGTAAATTATGGAAAACAGAAACAGAATGTATTTCACAAAGCTGAACTTCTCAGGAACTGACCATAATTTTAAGATTTAAAGCAGTAACCAAGATCTTGTTTAGAAAATGGAAAAGTGGGGCGCCTGGGTGGCTCAGTCGGTGAAATGTCTGCCTTCAGCTCAGGTCATGATCACGGGGTCCTGGGAGTTAGCCCCCAGTCAGAATCCCTGCTCAGCAGGGAGCCCGCTTCTCCCTCTGTCCTCCCCCCACTCACGCATGCCCGCACGTGCTCTCTCTCTCTCTCTCTCTAATAAAATCTTAAAAAAAGAAAATGGAAAAATATCTGGATTAAATTTACTTAGAAATTAAGAGTATTATATAAAGGGTTTAGTTTTTCTTAAGGAAAAAAAAAATAAATGAGAAATTCCACCAAAAACTTTGATGCAAATCTTGATGAATTCAGTTGGAGAACTGATACAACCAGATAGGAAGACACTGTGAAGTGACAGCAGTGACAACAAGTGGTACTGGCCAAGAGCAGGGCAACAGAACAAACACTACAGCGCAGGGTCAGGAGGCCAGTCTGCAGACGCACACACACAGAGCCACCTGCTTCATGACAAGTGGACCTCTGCCGTGCAGTGGAGAAGGGTTATCTTTTTAGTACGCAGTGCTGGACATCAAGGGAGAAAAGAAAAAAGGACTCTGATAAATATCTTATAACAAATGAATAATCCATTGGAGAGAGATCACAGACTTAATGTGATAGGTAAAACAATAAAGCTTCGAGAAGACTCTTTTTTTGTAGGGGGGAGAGAATTCATTACCTCAGAATCGACAATGTTTTCTTAAATAGGACATAAATGTATTAACCCTAATGGAATAAAACTGTTATACTGGGCTTCACTAAAATTAAAAACTTTTGTTCATCATAAGACACCATGAAGAGAATAAAAAAGCAAGCTATGGGATGGGAGAAGATATTGACCATATGTTTATCTGACAAAGAAATGATATCCATAATACAGAAAGACCTCCTACAAATCAATCAGATAAAGGCAGACAGCCCGAGTAGAAATGTGGACAAAAAGGCCGAACAGAAACCTCGCAAAGATATCAAAATGGTAAATGAGTCAGTAGGAACATCCTGATTAAATCATACTGAGATACATACCATCAGAGTGGCTGAAATTCAAAGACTGGAAAAAGCCAAGTGCTAGTGAGGATGCAGGGCTACCGGAATTCTGACGCACAGCTACGATGAGGGGAGGGGTCAACCGTACAATTACTTTGGAAAACGGACACAGAAATTCAATCCCTATGCACACACCAACAGAAATGCTCCAACACACACACACACACACACGGACACAGAAATTCAATCCCTATGCACACACCAACAGAAATGCTCCAACACACATACACACACACACACACACACAAGAATGTTCATAGCAGTTTTATTCATAATAATGCAACTGCATGAACTCGGTCCAAGCATAGTAGAATGGATGAATAAAATGTGGCTAATTCCTACAACAGAATACTTTTCAACAACTATAAAAATGAACTACTTCTGTATATAGCATGGATTAATCTTACAGATGTAAGTCTGAGTAAAGGAAGCCAGACACAAAAAGTACCTACTGTATGATATCCATTTACATAATGAAATCCAAAACCCGGTTAATGCTGTTCTACGTTGATAGAAATAAAAAATACTAGTTACTTTTTGGCAGAGGGCATACTTCCTGGCAGGGGATTCAAGGAAGGCTCCCAGGGTGCTGGAAATGCTCTTGTTGATATGCATGGTGGTTACACTCTTAAACCTTGTAGGAAGCCTTCCGCTTCTGGTTGGGATGTAGAAGGTCATGAGACTATTATTCACACTCTAATGCAAAGAACAAGCCAGATAAGTTACCAAAATTTTGAAGCCATAACTGAGAACATAATGAGGCTAACTGAATAAAGATAAAGAAGCTAACAAGCTCTAAGAGAAATAAGACCCATAGCTGCTTTTATCTCTGGAGGAGGAGAGAGTGGAAGAAGAAAGGAATCTGTCATTAAGGAGGTCCAGGCCTCCAGTCACGGAATGAATAAGTCATGGGAATAAAAGGCACAGCACAGGGAATATAGTCAATGATACTGTAATAGTGTTGTATGCTGGCAGATGGTAACTACACTTGTGATGAGCATAGTATAACATAAAGACTTGTTGAATCATTATGTTGTACACCCGAAACTAATATAACGTTGTATGTCAACTATACTTCAATAAAAAAGGGAACACTACAGCCAATAAAGAAAATATTTTTAGAAACTACATCTTGAGCCAAGAAAAGGCAGAGAGAGCATGAGGACAAGTCACCTAGACTTGCAAGGAAACTTTAGTGGCCACGTGTGGACAAGCCTGAGAGATTTGCATCTTGAGGGAGTGCATACCCACCATCAACTCTTTCCCACAACCCTCTACCTCCTCCCTACGGGAGTGCACCAAAAGGCCAAAAACCTGTCATGCTAAGGAGGAAGTCTGGATTTAATAATTTTCAAAGAGCTGGTGTGGGTGTGAAGGACAGTGATGATTCTGATCTAAGTTAAGGCAGTGGCCTTGGTGATGGAGATATGCAAAGGGATTTCATGAACCTACTTTAGGTACACACAAAGGTAGCATTCCCACACTGCATATTGTATTCTGCTATTATGAGGTAAGTCAGAGTGAATAAAAAGCCCATTATTTAATTTTGTCACAATTTTCTTTTCAATTTTTAAAAAGATTTATGTATTTATTTGAGAGAGAATGACAGCACATGTGAGGGCAGGGCAAAGGGAGCGGGAGAGAGAAGGAATCTCCAGCAGACTCCCTGCTGAACTCGGAGCCTGACATGGGGCTTGATCTCAAGACCCTGAGATCATCAGCTGAACCAAAATCAAGAGTCGGATGCCCAACTGACTGAGCCACCTAGGCACCCCGACTTTTTTACAATTTCCTATAATGAGAACTGCAAAAGGAAATCATGACCGAGAATCCAAGATGGACAGAGGCTTTTGATCCAGATGAACATGGCGTCAAAGAACCAAGACGCTAACTACCAAAAGATACCATAGGAAAACTAGTACTAAATAAAGAAATTAGACACAGAGGACAATATAGAGAAAGTTAGAGCAAAACCTTTCAACTATTGGGGAAGTGGGTAGAAAACAAAACATTTGTGCCTAAGAGCTTATCTGGGGGCAAAAGAAACTTCAGAGGTCAGTAAAAGAAGAAGCTGAACATTTATGAGGATGATTTTAATAAATCTTGCAATAGGTAAGTTTGACTTATTGGATCTCAAGAATCAATCTAAGTGGATAAAGTCAATAAAGGAAGTCAGTCTTTCCTAAAATAACTACAACAATAAAACCTCATTCAGCGCTTTCCCTCAAAGGGATTGGTGGGGAAGAGGGAGAAAGAGGCAAATCAGGTAACACTGAGTGCCCAAGATGTTGAGAACGATCTTGGTTCTTGCCTCTGGGCCTCCAATTCTATGCAGCACCCAGTTACGACGGGTAGCCTTCCAGTTATTACTATTTATACTGAAGCTTCATGGAGTTGGGTTTAGATTTATGCCTAGAAAATTATGCACAATGACATGAAAAATAAAATACTGAAAGTAGAAGATTTATGAGATAATGTGATCAATATACATTTGCTGATTCTGAACATAGCTCAGGAAAGTGAAAGGAGAGATTAATTATGGATTAAGCCAAACATGAATTTTAATATCCAAAGACATTTATAAGCAAGAAACCCTGGGGCATATTTATAGCGCCACTTTAATTAGTCAGTATTCAAAGCAGCTTTACACATGAGTCAAGTTTTCGACATATTTTACAAGCATCTCCTAAATGCGAGAGTTGAGGTACTGTTAACCAAGCATGGAATCTGGAATCAGAAAAGGTGGACCTCAGTTCTGGCTCCGCCAGTTACAAACTCTGAGAACTCATCACACAACTTGCTACAAATGGAACATGGAGAACTCTAATGGGTTGCCACAATGATTTTTTTTTTTTAAGATTTTATTTATTTATTTGACAGAGAGAGAGAGAGACAGCGAGAGAAGGAACACAAGCAGGGGGAGTGGGAGAGGGAGAAGCAGGCTTCCCGCTGAGCAGGGAGCCCAACGTGGGGCTGGATCCCAGGACCCTGGGATCATGACCTGAGCCGAAGGCAGACGCTTCACGACTGAGCCACCCAGGCGTCCCTGCCATAAAGATTAAACCCAAGTGGATGTGAATGTGCTTTGTAAAACAGAAAGTGATATAGGGGCACCTGGGTGCTGCACCTGGTTGGGCATCCGGCTCTTGGTTTCAGTTCAGGTCTGATCTTAGGGTCATGAGATCGAGCCCCGTATTGCATTCAGCTTGGAGTCTATCTGAGATGCTCCCTCTCTCCCTCTCTCTCTGTCCCTCCCCCCACTTGCACTCTTGTGCTCTCTTTCTCTCTAAATAAATACATACATAAATAAATAAAATCTTAAAAAAAGGAAAAGAAAAAACCACCCCAAAAGTGATATATTATTTCCTCGAATACAGAGGGGACAGAGAAAATATGTTCATGAAAATTTGCTTTTATTCAAGTTAACAATCTTATCACTAATTGTCTACATATATCCTTAAGACAGAGTACATTTGAATTTACCGATAATGTTCCAAGACCCAAGAATTCTGGGGGTTTTTTTGACTATTGCCCTCCCCAAAGTTTGCATTTGTAAGTGGAAATAACATAATTATCAAAGTATCTAAAATACAGTCACCTGTCATGGTGACTTTTTGTAGATTACATTAGTATCTTCCAGGTAATTACAAGAGGTACTCTATCAGAGTAGTTTAGGCTATGACATCAGACAGACCTAGACTCAAACTGTGTCCATCACTTCCTACTTCTTTATGAGAATCCAGTCATCTGCAGCTCTGTTTTCTATCACAAAAGGGGAGGTGCTCATAGTAGAGTATCACAGGTTTCAAAGATTTAAGAATACCAGCATTTATTGCACTCAGCAGAATGTCTGGTATGTGGTACAGACATTATAGATGTGAGCTGTGATATCTAAAATTTGCTTTTGAGCACATAAAAGTATTCCACATACTGGTCGGTCACCCTCATCCTTGAACACACATGCAGTTCCTCATGTACACAGTGATACAGAAGCTCACGTGATTTTATAGCCCGATGGGAACTTCAACATGTATGAGCCAGGCATCATGAAAGACTCTACGGATACAAAGATGAACTAGATACTGTCTCTAATTTCAAATACTTCTCAAGAATTGAAGACTCTTGAGGGCAAATATTTGTTGGCTCTGCCCACTTCCGTATCTTCAGTGATCAAAATAGTGTGTGGAATATTGAACTTGCTTGGTAAATGTTTGTAGAATAAGTTATCTAGTGCTTTTCCTGTATATATAAATCCAGTTGTGGACACTAATTTTACTTATACTTTAGATATCCAATGAAGAAAAACTATAAAGAAAAATATTTTTATTAGCATTATTATAATTGGAACTGGGTTTAAATCCTAGCTCCTTGAAATAATGTTAATGATTTTCTTACAAAATAAATGCAATGACATTTGGCACCTTGAAAAAAAAATCAAGAAACGTGCAGTACACCTAGGGAAGAATTCCCCCCCGAGTATTTGATAATGTGACAAACACAGGAAACTCGAGACCATTTCCTTACTTACTGCGTGTATTAACATTTGTCCTGCACCTTGAATTATGTGAACACAAAATTTCATCTTAAAGGTTTAAAATATAGCTCACCTGGTCTTCTTCTCCTCCACCTTCTTCATCGTATTTTAAAATATTATCTCTTACATCATCTTCTGGATCAATTAAAAGTTGCTTGGCCTGGCGTTCTTTATCCCGGCGTTTCATCCATACCACAAACATCAGAACAAGGACTAGGTAGAAAGAGTAAAAAAAAAAAACAAAACAAAAAACCCCACAGTGTCATAATTTTAAAAACATGACCTTTCCAATCACCGCTTTTCACATTAATAACATACTTATCTGGGTCAAGAGCTTCTAAGGCATCTTCCAGTCTGTTACCTCTCTCTGGCCTGCCGTGAAGAGAGAGAAGACCGAGTGGGGCCGGAGCACTGGGCACAGAGCCTGAAACCCTGGGTTCCAGAACCTGGTGCCCTCTGAACTCACTGGCTGAATGCCCATCCTCCATTTTATAATTTACCAGTGGGGACAATAACCATGTCTGTCTCTGACTTTGGCTTGCTGGAGGATAGGACACTCCTAATATGATGGTTTGTAAATTCTAAACCAACAAACAATAGTAAGTCCATTGTTGGTTGTTATGCAACTGCTATTTCACTGAGGTGGGTTGGCTGTTACTATCCTCCCCACATCTGAGAGAACAGCACTCCCCAGGGAAGGTAGGTGCTTGCCAGGACGACTTGAGACTTGAATAGTAAATCGGAATTGGATCAGCAATTGGTCTTGAGGATTTTGGGTTCCCAAAGGCTGGTGTTTTTCTCCTGTGCTGTTCTGCATTCCCTCTCCTATTAAAATGCACGTTTCAGGTAAGAAGCTGACGGGATTTGTTTGAGCACTGAAATAACACAAGGCTTTCCGCTTTACACTTTTGTGCCAGGCCTGGCACCATGAATTTTCCAGAGGGTTGATGTTAAAATCAGCACCAATTCATTTTCCTTCAAAATGCTACAGTCACTCCTTCATGCCCATAATCCATCATATCGAAGTCTTTCTTGATAAGGTTGGCATATATATATGCCACGTTTTAGTTGAAATTGAAACATATCCCTAAGTGCACATCTAGGAGCGCATTCTCTCTCAAATCTGAGGATATCAGTTTACAACCTGAAGCAAGAGATTTAATGACTCCTATTTGAGCACATTTTTATTATTGGCCATAAAAGTAAATATCCTCCTTTTAAAGCCAGATACATGATCTCATTTGCCATTGTTCCAGGGCTAAATCTAGCAAGTGGCTTATTAGTATAGCATGAAGGTTTCAAATTATAGTCAAAGCAGTCTCCACACAGGAAGTAAAAAAATGCCCAGGCTTCTATAGTAATTGCTTAGAATAAAGGGACAGAATTCTAAATTACCAGAACACTTGTAAATGGAGAAAACATAAAAGAAATGGCCAACATTTTCAAGAAAGTGATTGGTGCATAGCATGATCGCACAATAAACTAAGTCCTGCTGCTCTTTAACAATAAGACACAGGGCCCAGGCAATTTATCCTTTTAACCTGTATGCTTAGAAGTGGCTCCTACAGGACTTTCCAGTGGTTAATTTCTTGCATTCCAATGAACCAAAGATTGCAAAGTATCTGAAAAAGGAGCAATTCCTTAATCTCGACTTGCTCTAAAGACAATTGATTGAGCTATGCAATCATTCCTATTATCAAATGTGCTGTATGAAGGACAATCTCTCACTATTTTACGTAGCCCTTCAGTAACAAATACCTTGATCCCTGCATGACTGCAGTTAGCTGCTGACGGTGCTTTATACGAGTTAAGGAAGGCAATATACTTATTTTCCTAAATCATCAACTGAGTGCCATAAATTCATACTCAAATCATAAGCTAAGCGCTCGCACTGAGGAGCGTCTAACATTTTTCCGTGGAGAGAGTTTGCTCCAGCTCTCCCAGCCATCAGCATCAGAAAACGGTTGCAACGGGTCGCGGGCGAGGTGTGCTGGCTGGGTTTGCTGCAAGCACGTAAGTGCTTGAAACAGTGCTCAGGGATTTTCTCACTCTGCAGGGGACCTGACCGTCCCATTCCGGAGTGGCCAGAACGCGTTCAGAGGTCGAAGAAGAGAGTCGTTAAGGTTATATTAAAAGGCAACAGCAAGAAGTTACTTCGCAAAACGTCTGAGGAGGGAGAAGAACTGAACCCCGAGAGATAATGCCAGAACTTACTGAGCAGGATGATGATGCACAGGAGGATGGCAATAATGGCGCCTGTGCCCAGCCCTGCGCCCACGATTCGGTCCACATCCGTGCAGTCCCCGTTGGAGTCGCACTGGCAAACCTTCACACGAAGGATGGACATATTTGATTTGGGGGGATTACCCGAATCTGTGATTATGATCGGAACTTCATAAATCCCAGCTTCAAGAAACTTTATCTTCAAATTAAGCTGAGCAAAATCACCTACACAAAAAAGGAAAAAGTACGGTGGACAGTTAATACATCATACGATACAAAACACGCAGCCTTTTCCAGAACGCATTCACTACTTAAGAGCATATATCAAGCAATACCACTACGCTGCACTGTGAAGATTTTTTTTTTTTTTTTGGCTGTAAAAGTTTTTAGTATCTTATTTAACCTTAAGTAGCTTTTAAAATATATTTAATGAGAAGATTATAAACCACCCAAAATTAACTTTTCATATCAGGCTTCAAAACCTCTCAACTGCACATTTAGTCAAATAATTAACCTGTTCTTACCATTAAGCCGAGTGATGGTCCAATTTCTCTTAATAGTCGCTGGAGACAAAGGAAGATCAAAAGCAAATGGTCCAGCATTTGGATCGATGTCATAATCAAGTGCTGTGATGTTAATTGAATTGGGGTCTGGAGTTTCGCAAGTCTCTGCCTCTTGAGGTAACACTTGAGGGGCATTGTCATTAATATCAAGTAAATAGATCTGCAGTGTTCCCGTTCCACTCATAGGGGGGATTCCTTAAAAGGAGAAAAATCACAAACCGATGCTGAACAGTTCTTTCCCATGAGTCTCAATGACGGTGGAATGCTCAAAACTAACCTGCTTGCCCTCATCATTGCATAACCTTGGAAATATCTAGTCGCCACAGCATCTGGCAGACTGTTACTCCAACAAGGCCACTTCTTGCTTCCTTTCTAGGATGACCCTGAGCTGCCACCTTCGGTGTGCCCAGCTGAGCGCTGGGACAATGCATGTCCCTGCAGAGTGCGATTCTGCACCTGCCCTGCCCTTGCTGTCGATTACTCTGGGCCTTGTGCATACCACGCTCCTCTAGCCACTGTGGGGAATACAAGAGAAGCAGAACATGGGGCTCATGGCCTTGTGCACCCTCCTCTTTTGATGGAGAACCAAGATGTATGCAGGAAAGAGCATGAGAATGCTTTTAAGGCTCAAACACAGATGTGAAATATTCAACCAGTCTACAGACAGATAACACAGACCCACAGACCTCATCTTGGGAAGGAATGCCATGGAGAAGAGAAATAGGATTTACTGATCAACCAACTACCTGCTTGTCCAAGAATTAGGTTGCTCTAAATACATAATTTCATTGGTAATCCTACGAAGTCGATTTAAACAGATGAGGAACCTCAGGCTCTGTACGCTGCTCATGGTCACACGCTCTTGTAAGTGGTGGGGTTGCTACTCAAGATAGGTCTGCCTGACCCCAAACCCATTCTCATTCCACCCTAAAAACTGTCTCTACTACGTTTTGTGATAATTTAGTCTGGTAATTTGGCCTCTTCCATATTATATGTATTTTTAGTACTATTATATATAATGACATAATTATTTTATTTAGTTTAATTACATAATAAACATTATATATAAATAGTATAGAATAGAAACATAAAAAATGTTAAAATAATAAATCTGATGAGACCCAGAAGTTTAAGTGACCTGCCCAAGAACATGCAGTTAGGAATGTGCCCACATACAGTCCTGAGGAGGAGACAAGGAGAAATCTCTCTGGACCTGTCTTAAGGACACGGACAGTTCTGAGAGCAAGGGGAATAAAAGTCGGGGGGTGAGGTGGCTGTGAACAATATTCTAATAATGAATATAGCACCAAGAGCTCAGTGATAGTCCATAGTTTGAAGAACTTTCACACTCATTATCACATGTAATATTTGACTTTCATAAAAACTTTATAGAATAGGCAAGCTGCAAAAACAACTTATCAATAATGAAACGAAGGCACAAAGAGTATAAGAGCTCACCCCATCATTAAGGAGCAGAACCAGTGCTCCACATCCAGCTTCAATTTGAAGTTAAGTGCATTTGCCAAGTATCACGGCTAACACAGATGTAACCACCCACTTCTCTATCCTATCAAACACTCTTTCAATTAGAAAAAATCCACCTTGGTGAATGACAAATCTGGTTGTAACAACCAACATTCATGCATATAATTTTATAGTTCTTTATTTTATTTTTTTTATTTTATTTTGTTATGTTAATCACCATACATTACACCATTAGTAGTAACAAAGCAAAATAAATCCATCACCAGGTTTACGTAAGTCATTTTTGTCTTATATAACTAAAGAAAGAAAGAAAGAAAGAAAGAAAGAAAAAAAGAGGGCTATTTATTAATCTCAATCATTTAGAATCCAGCAGACACCCAGAAAGGAAAAAAAAGGGCCTAGACTGTATGTTCCAAAACTAACACACAAAAGCTTGTGTATTCACTTATCTCACTTTACGCACGCAATTAAGAGTCTCATAGCTATCCATGGCGGACTAGAGGCGGAGAATTACAAAGAGAAAAAAATGCTAGAGACAGACCAACTGATGTCAGCAAATAGACTGACCGTAAGAAATATAAAAAGATCGCCTCAAGGCCACTGAGGCACGAGGCTAGACGCGCAGTAAGGCGCAGTCAATGTGTCTCAGGGCAGAAGTCTGCAGAGGTTTGTCATCACAATCTGAGTTTGACACCGAGGGCATGTGGACATTGCGAACATTATAGAGGATAGGGAACATGTGAGAACACCCAGCAGAAATAGAAAATAGACATAGGGGCCTCAGCTTAATAAAGGTCAGTTTTCTAAACAATTGAGTTGGGGAGAAAACCTTGTTTCTCGATGATGCATTCGTGATGAGGCTCTACTCTCTTTAACAACATACACGGTAATACAGTGACCATATTTAATTACGTACCATTGTCAGAAGCAAGGAAAGTAGCATTATATATATTGTTTTTCACGTTTGGTGATTCTCTGTCCAAAACAGCGATTGTTGTTATTTGCCCGTTCACAGGATCTATTTTTAGCCAATTGGCAGGATCAGACAATTTTGTGTATCTACAAAATGAAAGCATTAGTAAATTTAAATTTTTCGATATACTTAAAAAATAACTACACTACACAGAACTACATTCTTCAAAGAAAATGCCACTGAGTCTATATAAAGTAGATTTCTATGTATCAGTCGGTTTATCAGCTTAAACTCCTTTTTATTCTGGGTGGAGGCTAAGTTTTTCAAGCTCGGATAACCAATAAAGATTGGAAAAAATTTCCTGTTTTGAAGGGTAAAAAGTTGTAGGAGTTCAATACGCCTATTAGTTAGCTATTTATCTATCTTGATATCAACGTATAGAGAAATGCAATAGATATGCATTTATCTGTTAGCAGCAATTCTGAAAGAAGTTAAATTAAATATGAGCTAATTTAAAAAATTATCATCACCAGCAATGGATAATAGTCATGTGGGGTATGCTCTGCCAACAATCTACTCCCTCATCAGGAAGGATAAATTAGATTTTGCTGAGGTTGGAAATCTTTACAGATACGTTTTATAAGTCCTATAACTACTGCACAGGTAAGAGGCAAAAATAATTAGCTCTTATATCTTGTTTTTGGCATGAGTTTTCCTTTTTTCCTGATGTGTGGAGAAGAGATGAATGTTACAGCTCCCGAGCCCTATTTACTCTCAGTGAAAACTTTTTGCAACATTTGATATAATAGCACTGGCTAAATTATTATGAAATATAAAAAGATAAAAGGGGGCAGAGAAAAAAGAGGCAGGGAACATTTTTTTCCTCAAATAATACATGAGTAGAGCCATTCTTCTATTTCCTATCTGATATACTCATTGATTTATTTCCTGACAGGAAGCTTCATCAAGGAATTAAAAATAATTTTGTAATGAGTCGTTTTGGTTCCAGTTCAAATTTCTCATTCAAAAAGTAGATAAATTTTGTGCACAACACAGAACATGAAGTGAATTTTGAAAAAATGCCATGAGTGGCATTTGATACCTAATATTTTGCTGCATGTATCGATCTGGGTCCTGAGCGGTGAATGTTGTTAACATGGTTCCAGCATGAAGGCCTTCTTCTTGGCGAATGATCTTGGGATTTGGGGCAAAATAAGGGTTTTCATTCACATCAATGACTGTGACAGACACAGTTGCAGTTGACTGAGGTGGGTGCTGGATACCCTTGGCTAATGGCACTTGATTTTCAGCAGCGACAGTGAGGACAAACATCCTATTTGTTTCAAAGTCAATTGGCTGGGGAAAAAAAAAAAGAAACCATATTTTTGCAGGAAATAAGAATATTTGTATTCTACAGTTTTCAACTCCATTTCCAAAACATTAATTTTTCATTCTCTGCACCACAGGTTCCTCTCAAATGTCTGGAAAACATGCATTAGCATGGCCAATGATTGAAATATTTATCACAATTGAGCCTGTTTGTGTAAGACGTCTGTAAATCTCAGGTACTTTATTGATTTATGTTAACAAAATAATGTGTATTACTATTGCACTGATTGCATCAGCTACATCTAAAAACTTGACTATTCTTAAGAACAGCATCGTTAACCAAAAATACTAAATAGTCTGAGGTCAAGTGAGAACCCGAATGTCTAGATTATACTCTCAAACGTTGGTATCAAGACCACTCCTCATCCAGGAGACCTTTTATATCTGTGATGAAGTGCAAAAAAAACCCCAAGAAACCAAAGCCCCCAAACTATAAAATCCAATTTTTTCATAAAACAAAAACTTAATTCTATTTAAATTTTAAATTTAAATTCTATTTAAAAATAACATTCATAATTTGAAACACATTTTAAAGTAGAGACATGTACACACACTTATGAAAAATAATAGTATTTGTAGGCTTTTTCTTGTTTTTGTTTTTCCCTTACTTAGCAAACCAAAACTCTGGCTGTCTCCCCAAAAGAATTTTAGGTATTCTACTGGTCTGTGAGAATCCCTAATCTAAGAACAACACTTTAGATAGAGGCAATGCACAAATAACCCACAATGTAAATATTAACTTCCAAATTTCCACTGAAGCCTACTGTCAACAGAAGAGTTACCAGGAGTCAAGTGATCAGACTGGACTTTCATTTCCACTCTTGATTTCCCCTGATCACCTTCCAGTGGGGTGCAGATAAACACTACTGTGCCATAAGAATTTGAAAAAAAAAGAGCTTGACAAGCTCTCATGCCCTCCTAGATGGTCTAGGAAGGATTAAGAGTGAAGCTAATGAGAAAGCCCCATTATTAGTTTCCTACCCTAGACCACCTCCTCAAAACCTTCAAACACAGTTTCTTTTTCTCTCACTCTAAAAATCTCCAATTCAACTTCCCTTTCTCAGCTATTCTAAACAAGACAGTATAGAAGCCAGAAAGTAGAATTCTTTGAGTGATTTCATTAGCTACATGAAAAGTCCAGGACATAATATTTATTTATGCTACGTGGTATGCGCAAGTCTGTCCTTAAATGCGTATTAAGTGTATCCCTCAGAACGATGCTATGACTTCGATACTGTAATCCTCCCTACTTTCCGCATGAGGACCCTAAGGCTCAGAGAGGTTCCACAACTTGCCGTGCTCACACCACTCCCAAAAGCAGGGCTGGGATTCGAACACAAACGGTCTGGGTCTGGGGTGTGCTTCCTGATCGCTATGTTCTTCGCTATGCAGAGAAATTTCCAACGCCCACCTCCTCCCAGGGGAAATTTCTATTTTACTCACACGCATATGAAATTCTAGGCAACGGACCCCTCAGAGCACCCTCCTAGGCAAGATCCACATTTGGGTTCACTTACAAATCAACTGTTGGGATGTGAGGCAAAGAAACACATCTCTTCACTGGGGGCTCGAAGGAAGAGATGCTCACTTTAAGGAACTTTTACATTATAGCTACGTATTTATTACCTGTGAAGTTAACATCCCCTTGCTTCTAGCGCTCAGTGTTTGCTTTGTTTGATTTTTGACAATTAAAACATTGTCTTGAATATAGCATTTAAAAACAGGAATATAAATTCACAACATTTTCAGAATGTAGGCCCTCTTTGTCCCTACTCATCCCCTTTTACTTTTGTGATATTTTCTGGTTTGTTCTCTGAGTCAATACTCAAAGGGCACCTTGAGAATAACAGGTGTGGGGCATCCTTCCTAATAGCTATCAACTGGCGATCAATACTTCAGGGTGTGCCATCTCACGAACACATCTAACTACACGGACAGTCAACACTGTGGAGGGCAGTCCTGTCTTCAGAATGTTAAAATTGTCCAAAATGATTGAAACCCAGTCGTATTCCAGAGACAATGTGAGAACATTTATGTTGGCCCCAATGTAGCCTCAACATAAACTAAACAAAAAACCAAAAAACAAATGTGACTCCCCAAAATATATTAATTCTAGATTTAAAGGTGTCTGAAAGAAAAAAAAAAAAACAAAACCCTAAGATACAAAAGGAAACTATGGGCGAGGGAGCATGGACTGGTCAATGCAGGGTGCCTGTCAGAGAGATCAGCGGCCCAAGTGGCACTTACCTTGACTACGGTGACGAGGCCGTCATTGCTGTTCGGGTCTGTCTGAATGGCAAAGCGCCCCGTAGGATCCCCGCCGCTGATCCTGTACGCGGCATTCCAGGCTGGCGTGTGGGGCTGATCCTTATCGGTCACAGTTAGATTCGCTACTATGACATCTACCCTGTTTTCAGGGACTTCACCATAGAACTACAAAAAAAACAAACCTCGGTCAGAGGAGTGACCTGGTGAAAGACAGAGTGTCTTGATGACCACACTGCCCTGATTTTACTGCCCCACTGAATCTTTATTACACACACTAAATGAGGAAATCAGTAATGCAGGTAATCACAGCATTTACGTTTCACTTTAAAAACACTATCACTTTTCTCAGCAGTCAAAATTTCTTCCAAATGATGTTAGTTTCATTAATATTAAAATTAGTGTCCATTTGTGAGTATCTGGGTGATTAATGCAGGGTTGGAGAAAAGGACTTGTCTGAGGGAAATAATTTTCCTCAAGAAATAATATTTATATTCTCGACAAAGTTGCATAAATCAGTCATGTAATATCCGTTCAATTTCATGCACCTGAAAATATTTATAAATATTCTGTTATAACAGCACCAAGTATTTTTAGGCCATTTCTTCCACGTGGCATATTTTAACAACTTCATCAGTGGACCTGGGAGACTAGGAGAAAACAAATTACTCAGGTGCCTCATTTAAAAGTCCTGGTGACAGAAAACGTCTGAGAGCGTAGCCAATCTACAACGAGGGTAAGCAAGGTCTACCTCTATTTAATGCATTTATTATTCATGACAAAACTTCTCAGTAACGGACCACAGACCTAAGTTTTGTGAGTGACAGTCTGTACTTACCGTCATGGCAGTAAACTCTGGAGGATTGTCATTGACATCTGTCACCGTGATGACAGCCGTAGCTGTGTTTGAAAGACCATATGTGGGATTGCCTTCCATGTCTGTAGCTTGAATTATTAATGTATACTGCTGCACTTTCTAGAAAGACAAAAAGATAACACCTTAGATGAAACTAATTCCTCAAGTAGACACAGCAGTTGTTCTGTAAATAGCTCTTTATTACACACAGAAAGCACAGCATCATTCATTCTGATTAACATTGCTTGAAATTTCCCAAGTGGAGCCGACTTTTAACTTGAGAAGCACAGGTCTGGTTCTTGTCTAGAGAGAGGTGACGTATATTTTCACCTCTACTTGCGGAAAAGATCGCACTGTAGATGTGTGAAATTCACAGAGAAGCGGAAACTTCCATCTGGTCTCAACCTTCCCCTTTCTTCTGAACTTCACAACATTGTGATCAAGCGTTCAAGTCATTTGGCTTGTGTTTACTTTCTCATATGTTAGTTTCTACCCAGTTTAGAATACTAAAGACAATGAAAAATCTTGGTAGAGTATATATATATGTATATGTGTATGTATGTATGTATGTATGTATGTATATGTATATACGTATATATACACACATATATATATGTTTTCACATATTTCATTTTACAGAGTATGCTTTCTTTTAATATATTCTCATATAAGTTCTCTCTATTATAACAAGGTTGATAGAGTATTTTCTCCTACTTTCCATTAGTACATACTATTCACAACTATGTAGGAGAGATATATTCTTAAGTGAAGTTAAAACCTAATTAGAGGGTTTATGTTTATGTCTTTAGTTGTAACTAAGGAACACAGTGGTACTTAATTGTTGCATACTCAACGGATTGCCATTTTGGCCTAACACTCATTGCGCCCACATACCTAGGAGGGACATAGATACATCTGCATGTAGATCGCTATTACCAAATAGGTATCACTGCTTTTAAATTCCAAACTGAAAAATTTTAAAATATTTTATGTATGCCTGTATTTATTTATTTATTAATTTGAGAAAGAGAGAGAGAGAGCAGGGAGAGAGGCAGGGAGGAGGGAGAGGAAGAGGGAGAGAATCTCAAGCAGACTCTGAGCTGAGCTCAGCCCCTGATGCGGGGCTCGATCTCATGACCCTGAGATCATGACCTGAGCCTGATGCGGGGCTCGATCTCATGACCCTGAGATCATGACCTGAGCCAAAACCTTCACCAAAATGGTGAAGGACCACCCAGGAGCCCCATCTGAATTGAGTTTTTAAAAGAGGGAGCCAAATTAAGCTGCACTGTATCTAAGAGAATATCTACAGACTGTCTGAGAAGTCTATAGCACTAGCTGACAAATACACTTTATATTACGCTAACCAAAATGATTTTCTAAAGTCATTTGAAATCTCTGTGGAAACTGGCACATATAAAAATATAGATCTTTTTCATAAATGTTAAAACATTCTGAACAACAAAACTCACTTCTTCATACAAAAATAAACTGTCACTGCAAAGCACAGTTTTCCCTGATTCTAAATATAGCTAACATTATGAATGGCCATTCTTAAGGGATTTCTGGAGCTGGCTGGAACAGACACAAATTGTAGCTTTTGATTTAGTTTGTTAGTGGGAAGGGCAAGGAAGAAGAAACGGGTAGGAGAAAAAGCCAAACCCCACACATCTGATTTGAAGTCTCTGTCCACCCAAATGCCAAACTCTAGGAGTTATTTATTTGTCTTCCTAAAAAAGAAAATACCACTTACTTGAATTATAAAAAAAAAAAAAAAAAGAAACAAAGGAATAGCGCTAGTTGAGCCCTGTAAATTTTTTCTTAACCCATAACACCTCACCAGCATGTTTACGTAGGCTAAAATATTTCTCAATGATTTCCTTTCCCAATCAAGTGTCATTTCAGCTTAATGTTCTCATGGTTAGTGAGAGAATTTTGTAGGGCACTCAGTTCAACTTCCTAGCTGAAAATCATGAAAATAAAAATTTGTTACGACTTTGAAAGCAATTCTGTTAGTTATTTGCAGAAGCAGATGAACATTTTCAAAAAAAGGAAGAGGTTTTTCTTATTGTTGTTGTTAAAGAAGATAAAAAACCCACACAGATATTGTATGGAAATATGGTTCTTTGTTAATGTCTGCTCTTTAAATTATAATGTCTACTTTAAAATTATATAAACATAATATATATAATTTTCCACTGAGCTGAAATATTGGGATCAGTAGCTAATATATGACATTTCCTACTACTTCAAGTTAGTCTTAGAATCTTTAAGCTACAAAAGAACATTGTTATTTCTAAAATACAATGTCTCTCCAAATAAAAAAAAAAAATCCGACTTGGTAAATAATATAATCTCCATTTTCAAATGCTTGGTTGGTAAAATGTTCTTACATTTAGTAAGGAAGACATGACAGCCTGTTTTAGACAACCAAACTATTTAGGGCTTCTTGCCTAATTTAGTCCCTGGGCATCTGGTTCTGAATGACTGACATTCAGATTCCATAAGAATTTGACTTCCCATCGTCAATCCCATATCTGATCAAGGGGACTTTGCTTAGAAACGTTTCCTTATTTCCTCTTCTAGGCGGGTAAAATCTCAACTCATGTATTTGCTATCAATCCTTCTCTGTGACTCATCCATCTTACTTATCAAAGCAATGTATCACCTTTCATCCACTTACCCTGCACCTTGAGCTTTTTGTATCTACTTTCAAATGCCTATTGTGACCCTACACCACTGCCTCTGGTATTTCCCTCAGGCTAGAACGGTGCTTCTCAATGGAGGTAATTTTGCCCCTCCCCCCCAGGGGACATTTGACCATTCCCGGGACATTTTTGGTTAACACAGTTGGGGGTTGCTACTGACACCTAATGGATGACCATAGAGGCCAGACAGAGATGCTGTTAAGCATCCCACTACACAGGACAGCCCCCCCATCAAAAAGATTTATCCAATCCAGTATGTCAATAGTGCCAAGGGTGAGAAACTATGGGCTTCAGGACCCTCCCCTTCACCCTGAGCCTGGCAAAGACAAAGCGGAAAAGCCACCCCAGAGATGGCTTCAGAAAGTCCTGGAGGCAGAGCTGTTGGACTGTCATGGGTACACCTTTATCACTGTTTCTAGTTTATATGGCTGCTATCAATCCATATGTCTGTCCTCCTGGTTATGTACACACAAACACACGGCCCTCCTCAGGCCCCTGCTTTGTAATGCCTGAACAGAGTAAGCAAGTGATAAATGCCTTTGACTTGGTGGTTGGATGGGTGAATGGATGAGAAATCCTGGGCTTTGCCTTTCACTATAAAAATCATTCCAGGTTTGGGAAAACCCATCTTATTTACATGGTAGCTGTTATTTATTCATTAAATCATACACTGGGAGTATAAACTAGCTAATTTCCCAAACTACAGTGATTCACACACCATCTTCCCAATGCTGACTTATCCTCATATTTCTGTATCATGAGTCACGTAACATTTATCTTGACATTCACTCCCTTTTAAAAAACTTAATTTATTGTAAAAGTACCATAAATGGAAGACCAACATCACCTGCCATAAATATAACTGTAAAAATAAACACACTATAATCCTTGTACTCTGGCAGTCTCTACTTGATGGAGTAGCATCTGAAGACTTGTGGTCTCCAGTTTTCTCAAGAGGCTTCCCCACATGTATCAATAAAAATCATCACACCTGTGCACCACACTTTTGAAACACTGAACTAAAGTGACATGAGCGAATGAATAAGTGAGAGCATTCGGTCGTTCATTCAGTTTGGCACACATTTAATGAATGTCTACTAGATGTCAGGCAATGTAGTATTTACTTGGATAAAATAATGAATGACGCCAGAGATAGCCTTGATATCCTTAAGTGATGGAGGCAACCATTAATGGATCACAGGAGCAGATGTACAAAGCACCTGTAGTAAGAGTTGGAAGGAGTGATACGGGGACTTCAGCAGGGGCATCCAAACCAGTCCTCAAAGTCTGGAGGGAAGAATGAATGCAAGAGACGTTTTGGGGGTAAATTGAGAGGAACGTGACAACTAAATCTATCAGTGGATGGATGGCAGTGCATGGTAAAGGCAGGTAGACTGTGATCTTGGGAGACTGGTCACATGAAATGGGAAACTGATCAGGAATCAGATTTAGGGAGATGATAGATTGCTCTTGGATGCACTGGGTTAGGGGATCGACAATTAATAATAATGTCATGAGAACTTAGAGTAAGTATAGGTTTGTGACGCTGTTCAAATTCTTAAACGGGAAGCTCCAGTTCCTTCACCTGTGAAATGCGGCTGATCGTACCATCTATCTTGTATGTCTGGAGTCTAAAAATTTTTTTGAATGCTTCATGTATGCTGACATTGTTCTAAGGGCCTTGATAAGAAAAAAAAGATAACATTTTTTGAGACTGAGTACTAACGACCTGCCAGATACACTGCTAAGCAGTATACATTATCTTATTCAGTCCTCACAATAATCCCATAAGGCAGGTGGACATTTTTTTTTTAAAGATTTTATTGATTTATTTGACAGAGAGAGACACAGCGAGAGAGGGAACACAAGCAGGGGGAGTGGGAGAGGGAGAAGCAGACCTTCCGTTGAGCAGGGAGCCCGATGCGGGACTTGATCCCAGGACCCTGGGATCATGATCTGAGCTGAAGGCAGATGCTTAACCGACTGAGCCACCCAGGTGCCCGGATTTTTTTTAATCCTCATTTTCCAGATAAGGAAACCAAGGCTTACGGAGGCAAGGAAGCTTGCACAATGACACCCAGCCATAAGTAGCAGAGACGAGATTTGAACCCAGGTCTCTCTGACTCCAGAGTCTACTGTTAATCGCTCCACTATATTAGTGCCCTCCTAGAAAGTGAGAATACGTGCATGACAAGGGGGCATCCTGAGTGGGTAGGCAGGCAGAAAGCCAAGTATTAAGATGAGGAGGGAGTGGGAACTGAGCGTGAGTGTGGGCTGTCCTTTCAAGGAGTATGGTGTTGAAAAGAAGGAGAAAATCACGTAATGTGAACATTTCCTCAGGGTTCCTATGCAGGGTGAAAAGGAGCCCATCAGCCTCACCAAATACTGAGAGCAAGAAGGCAGATATAATATCTATGTAACATAGTCTTTGCCCATCTCGGGGAATGCAGAGACTACTAGGGGTGCCCAGGGAGGGGTTGGGGACTGGCTCTCAGAGAGTGAGGGTCACCCTGCTCTACAGAGATGGGAAAGGAAATCTCCAGGCAGAGGAAACCACAGGAACAAAAGATTTGTACAAGGAGTTTCATGTGGTTGTATGAGTGTTGGACATCACTTGTTCTTCAACAGGAGGCAAGGAATCCCAGGAGGTTAGACCAAAGAAGGCTTTAGGACCAATGTCACAGAGGGTTTGGAGTGCCATGTTACAGAGCTCTGACGTCATCCTAGGGGTCGTGGAGAGTCATTTTACCACAGGGGAGACTCAGCATGTTTACAGATTATAAAGATACTTGTGGGGTTTTAGAAGGGAACCTGTAGGGAAGGGAAGACCAACACAGTGGAACACAGGAGAACATGGAGCTGAGAGCACAACAGAAAGGATCAGTAGGCTTGGAAAACAGGAAGTATTTTTCTTTCTTTGCCATGAGAAAACAATGCTGAAGAGCCAAAGTGATAGTGCCCACCCAGTAGATGCTGAGGCTGGATTTATGATGGCAACAGAGGAAAACAATAGCTAATATTTATTGGGCACAGTGCTGAATGCTTTATGCCTTGTGTTACATAACCCTTACGACCATCCCACGGGGGAGGTAATATATTTTTATCCCCATTCACAGATGTGGGAACTAAGGTTTCAGGTTAATACACTGAAGGTCAAATAGCCCATAACAGGCAGTCCCAGGATTTACACCCACGGAAGCAGAGGGCGAGCCATCAGTAGTCCTACCCGAAAAGGGCAGGAGATGGACATCAAGGGAAAGGGGTGGAGAAAAGAAAGTGCCAGGAAAAGGCACCGCCAAGTAATGCAACCTGAAGAACTGATATTTTTCTAAACCTACAGATTAAAGTAAAATAAAAAACGGAATCTCAGTAAGCATTTCAATGATTACGAGTTCAATCACCTGTAGGTGTCATATATCCTGGGAGAACAACTGAAATTACTTTTGACAGAAAGAACACTGTGAATTCTAATAGAAATAAAAGAATCTCAGGCCTGCACAAGGCCTGAAGAAGTCAGAGTAATTTATGCCTGGCCTCAGGCAGAATTACCATAAACCATCTGAGATAGATACATTTTTTTCCCCATTAAATGACTTTCAGAAAAGGAAGGTTTTCCATAATTTCCCCTAGTAACTCACTGTTGTGTTTAATAATTTCACTGTCAAGAAGCTATTTCTCACACATGATTCTAACGTTTCTAATCCATTTCCACGTTCATTTCATCGGGGGTGGGGCATGACAGCCTCAGTCCACTGCAAAATAAACTTAACCACAATTAGGCTACCGCGTCAGGCTTTCATCCTCTAAACTAAATGCAGTCTCTCTAGTTTTTATATATGGCTGGTCTGCTTTAGTAAAATGATCTTTAATTCTCTTTCTTGTCATGAAACAGCCAGACTCAATGCGATAAGAATATTGCCGTGTGCAAACATGAGGAAGCCCCATTTCTGTATCTTCCAATGAAAAGTGTGAATGAAAGAGAAATATTTATATTGGGGGATGAGCTACATACCTACACAGTATATGAGCAACCTGGCACTCAAGAGAGAATGTTAGAAAACACCCCCTATTCTCAAACAAAATATGCATGCATGCTGATTACTGGCATTTAAGAACTGCACTTCATACGGTAATGGAAGAGGTGAAAAGACATGCATGCTCCAAGTATCACTGAATGAAAAGTACTACTGCAAACACTAAATTTCAACTATCTCCAATACAGAATATTCCTGGACAAAGAATCAGTGACACCCGGAAGTTAATAGATACATGTTACAGGCATACATCTAACTCCTAAGTAAGGCTCCCAGCTCAGTTCAGTTGTGAATAAAGTAATCTTGATTTGTTCATACTACTTTATTAAAGTGCTTCTAGCACTATCTTGCGTATATAATTAATTGCAATAGTAATGTTTTCTTCGATCGAATTCAAGTGAATGCTACTGGGGCAAATAAAGCGTCATAAAAACCAACTCCTAAAATCCTTGTCAATAATATTTATTACAGTAGGTATAGTGTTTCCTTTTGACATACTTAATCTGAGGTCTCAGATTATGAGACCTCATACTATAAAAGCTGGCTCAGCCAGAAATCTACAAAGCACAAATGTCTATGAATTAGCACTTTGATAATTCACTCACGCAATGATTACTGATGGTCAATAATGAGCTTGAGAATCTCTTAAGAAAATGGTCAGAACAGCATAGAGAAAGAGTGTAAAAGATTCATTAGGGACAGGGTTTTCGGGAGAGGATATAAGTGGGGCTTAAATAGAAACATGAAGAAATGGAAGGTTCAAGAGCAAGAAAAAGGTGCAAGGCATTCCTGCTAGAAGGAATCACATGACCAAAAACACAGAGGTGTGTCTGAGGACCAAGGGGTTGAGGTCTGTCACAGTGAGATGAGCATTGAGAATTAACCAAAATGCCCATCCACTCTCAGACTGTGACACTACATGGTATTTCAGTGTTGTCAACATTTTATGCCTTTTTCAACAAAAATTATGCCAGAAGTCTGTCTTTCTCCATTTATAACTTTAAAGGCTTGTCAGTAGAATTAATGCCATTGCTAGTCTTCAAGCCTGTTAAGTAAGTTAATCTTAGAGTCAAGGGGAAAATTCTAATAAAGGAGATAATCTCTTTTTACCAAACCAGGTTATCCAGAGAGGCTACAAAACACCTCAGCACACATGTTATTTGTAGCCTCTTAAAAATATGACTGTTGGGGTGCTCACTTCGGCAGCACACATACTAAAACTGGAATGATACAGAGAAGATTATCATGGCCCCTGCACAAGGATGACATGCAAATTCGTGAAGTGTTCATTATTAAAAAAAACTAAATGACTGTTGGGGCTCTGGGGTGGTGCAGTTGGTTGAGCATCCGACTCTGGGTTTTGGCTCAGGTCATGATCTCAGGGTCATGGGATCGAGCCCTACGTGGGGCTCCATGCTCAGAGCAGAGTCTGCTTGAGACTCTCTCTCCCTCTCCCTCTGCCCCTCCCCACCCCCACCCCACCCCCAAAATAAATAAATAAATCTTAAAAACAATATGACTGTTAAAAATTAACCTAAATTTATGCACACATTATTTGGGCACGGTTTTTAATTTAATTCCTCACAAAAACATTTGAATGTAAGGGAAAACTGAGAAAAATGTCAAGAATTTAAAAAATCAGATACCAGATGTATCTAATGAACTTAGTCAATTATACTCTAAATATTACATGGACCGGCAATGATTTATCCAGTATGCATACATCATTTAACCAATTCAAAGTTCGGTAGAAAATAGCACAAGATTTCTTTAAAAAATTGATATTGAATAATACTGTCTATGTATTGTTACCTGGAGATAAACTGCATGTCATACCACGTGCACCTTTAAGATTAAACAACAAATTCAAATAGTTTTTGGTTGGCTTACTTCTCTATCAAGTCCAGCTGCCACTGTGATAATATCACCAGTCTCATTGTTGATTGTAAACATGTTGGGCGAAGGGGTGCTCGGAGCCTGGGACAGGATTCTGTACCTCAGCATCCCGTTTAGGGCATTTGGATCATCCGCATCAATAGCAGTGACCGTCATCACATATGTTCCTAGAACAGTACACATGGAAAATGAATGGTCACCCTGCACTTGAAGGTCTCCTAAATAGATATACCTAAAAGGTGTATTTGCCTTTCGGATCAATCTTAGTTTCACTTTTTCAAAACAAACATTTAGTCACTTAGATTTAATTAAAAATGCTACTGATAAGAACAGCACTCGCTTTAAAAAATATAAAACATGGTTTAGATCCTCGAAAGGAAAATTATTAAAAATGTATACATTTGTAAAGACTCATTTTATAAGTTCACTATATGACTCAAAGAAAAGATCACTTCAGACCTTTATTTACATAAAATGCAAATAATAGTATAGATGCCATTAGCAACATCTTTTATGGCCACTGATACTTTCCCTTTGCCATGTTTTCCTCTGTTATACAAGAACATCGAAAATGACATGCTGAGCATGATTCTCCTCAATGCCTAAGTCACTTTCTGAAAGTAAGCTGTGTGCATAACGATGCACACTCCATTTACTCAGGTCATAAGGAATCATTCCATGCATTACTGTTTTGGTACACTGAATAGGGGTTTGGCATTGTGGTTCATTATTTCCTAGGAGATTACAAGAGCAATGTAACAAACTGAGGGACTTCAATTTATTAGATATTTTGGAAAGGAAATCTACAACGCATTAGAATCAAATAAGTTCAAACTAGCTACACACCCTGTGTAATTTAGAAGTAGAGAGAAAAGTAGTTACTATTTAGGAAGGTTTGTTCTGTAGGATGTTTATAAGAACTAGCATATAAAATTTTCCATCTCTAATTTAAATTCGTCACGAGTGCTCTAAGCTCAGTTCTTCTTTAGAACCTCTCCATGCTACAATTTTGCCCCAGAATTCATGAAGGCTTGATCACGTTATTCAAATCTCTTTCCAGAGATTGTCCCTTTGAGTGAGACACTTCTGATTATGTGCCCACTCTACACCCTTATTTTTTTTTAAAGTTCATTGCATATGTGCTTGCTTCCTTGGCTTTTATTTTTCTCCCCTACTAGAATGTAAGCTCCAGTAGGACAGGTTAGGGTTAGGGTTAGGGTTAGGATTAGGGTTAGGGTTAGGGTTAGGAACTACTGTGTCAACACTGTGCCCACAGTGGTAAAACAGTGACCAGCATACAGCAGAGACTCTATAAACGTTTGCTGCATGAACAAATGAATGGTCAAAACAAAAAAAGTATATTCCAGAATGTTGAACCAAAATACTGATTACAATGCAGTTTAATTCAAGATCCTTACAGAACGACTATGGGAAATACATGCATGAAATGTCTATGGGAGGCTTTCATGGAAATTCACGATCAAATGCATAAGAAATATATCTTTAATGGTTTATTTTTGACAATTTTCGTGAAGCAGTACTTTTAATAAAGTTAGAAACAACAGAGGAACATATGAAATAAGTGATTTAAAAAAATAACAAAAAATAATTTCCGCACGTAAAAAATCTTTATCTTCATTTATCTTTAGAATATGTGTATAAGACTAGTGTTTTAGTAAGGATATGTTTAATGTTCTTTGATTTTATAGTATTTTAAAATACCAAAGAAAGCTACTCTGGAATGTGACTCAGAAGGAGCCACAGATGGTTGAACTTCCCGCACAGCCCCATCCTCCCACTCCAGCTCCCCTCACCCCCCACCTCTACTTCCTTTCTGAGGATATAGACAGGTACAATTGAACCAAGAAAAAGTGCCAATCTAAGGCATATGTGGTTATATCTATAAATTGGCATATGTGTAAAGGAGCTACTGGTATTAACTGGCGTAGGTGACAAAGGTAATATGTAGCACTATTTTAAATGTTGAGGCTCTCAAAATAAAAATAAAGACGTAGCTAATTAAATCTCTCCAAACACCAAATCATCTCAGGAAAGCTGGTGAAACACTATCTTTTCCCACCTCTCTACCCACTGGTTTTCTTGTTCACTAGTTTTTCAAACTAAATTGGCCTTCCTAGCCTTGGTCTTCTGAAGTTCACAGTATTTTCAAGGACCCGAGTCTAAAATCACTGCACGATGGTGAGAGGGTTTGGCAACTCCTGTTTCTAGGCTAGGACACTTTCCATGACACTAGTTTAAAAGTGTGGGCTGCAGAAGACATTAGGGTCATTCCAAAGTAAATATCCAGTGTCACCACAGCTGTCTCCAAGCCCCCTCTCTGCTTTTTGGCTTTACCTAGGAATACCAAGTACATTTCAGACTCTCTAATTGAGTTTTACTTGCTCCTCCGAGTAATATGATAAAATCTGTACTTTATAAACAGAAAGTTCCTGGTCTTCCAGCACTCACTTTTTAGCCACACCGACTTTACCAACTGCAACAGAATGAAAGGATCCCATAGATCCTATAATATAGAATCAGAGACTTTAGTGTATATTTTTTTCCAAAGTGGGAAGTGATATTTTTCTGTTTTCTCTCTTCAATCGGTTTTTTCTTGTTACCTTCTTTTTTCCCTAAAATCATTTCGCATGAAAGAAAGTAACACCAAAAGGCTCACATGATTTCTCCTTTTCTTGCTTATAACCAGTGCTGAATTACACAGCATTTCCTGAATCTCTGAATTATTATGTTCAAACTTACCGGGCTTTGACCCCTCAGGAACTGTCCCATTCCAAACCTGGTGTAAGAACTCTGGTCTGTTATCGTTCATATCAATAACATTGATGACAATGTCAATAGGGTTCTCCACTTGATTTCCATTAATATCCACTGCATGTGCCCTCAACTGCAAAAATAATTAGAAAACAAAACTATTTAACACTTTTATGTCTCAAGTGAGAAGATAAAATATACAATCACCATGCTACCAAAATCGCAAGGGTGAACAGAGAAACTGAAGAAAAAGCTACTCTCCCCAACAAAATTTAAGTTAGCCAGGGCACCTGAGTGGCTCAGTCTGTTAAGCGTCTGACTCTTGATTTCGGCTCAGGTCAGGATCTCAGGTTCCTGGGATTGAGCCCTGTGTCGGGCTCCCCAATGGGTGTGCAGTCTGCTTCAGATTCTCTCGCTCCCTCAGCCCCTCCCCACCAAAATAAATAAATAAAATCTTTAAAAAAAAATTAAATTAGCCAAACTTCATGTGATTAGGATAGATATTGTAGTAAAAAGCCAACACTTACTATTTGCTAGGCATTGTGCTCAGTTTTACGGATTTTAACTCATTTGATCCATATACAAAAGAGTGAGGCAGAAATGATAAGCGCTTGAAGGTGAAGAAATTGAGCTTCAGAAAAGCTAAGTGATTTTGCTCTGTCTCTTGACAGAGCCCATAGACAAAGCCAGTTCTGTCCAGTTCCCAAATCCTTTTGCTAAATCCGTACATATGAGTCAGGGTAATTAAAAATGTACTGGGCACAGAGTAGTCGTAGAGATTAAAAGAACAGAAGAGAACTTAGAATTAAATGTGTTTAGGGAATTTTAACACTAGGTGGGTTTTTGTTTTCATTGTAAAAGTCACTCGCCAACATTAAAAGTGTGTGAGTATATAAGACAATTGTTCCTCTCCCAAGCTTGAGTTCTCAGTTTTACAGGTATTCTAAAAATTTTATCTTTTTTTTTTAAATTAATACAGTCACTCAGCTACTCTTGGCAGAATATCCTCAAAATCTTTTAATCCAGCACATAGAGATCCATTACATTCTTTTCAATAGCTGTGTAGTGTTCCGTTGAATTGCTTCTTTTTAACGGGAATGCTTCTGTGGTTTTTTTCCTGTGAAGTATCATGCTGGCTAATGGTTTCTGTTGGATATGCTTCATCAAGTTAAAGAAGCATCAACATATCCCCTTTTTAAAAAATTTAGAGGTTATTTAACACATGAAACAATGTAAATTTTATTATTGCCTTTTAACAGCTATAAAATAATCCTTTTTCCTTCACTTATTTAATACATTACATGTTAATAGATCTTCACACTGAAACATCCTTGCAATTCTATAATTGATTCTTTTTTTTTTTTTTTTTTATGAGTATCGTTCTTTTCTGTGCTGGCAGTAAGAATCTGCAGAGCAAGAGTTGACCCCAAAACTGATCTGAGTTTTTAACCACAGGAGTTCAGATAATGAAACTTCATACAGGAAGAATTATTTAGAATTTTTGTATTGATATTATTTATATTCATAAATCCAAGACTAGTCTAATTAGAGACTGGTCTCTCGTGTGCTATCTTTATCAAGTTTCCCTATTAATGAGCTTTTGTCTTTATGAAAGGTTTGGAAGTTTTACTTATATCTTTATGGTTTAGAACAATATAAAAAGCACTAGCATTACATGTTCCTGAAGGATTAAAAAAAACCTGGTTGATGAACTGGTTGATGAAACAATCAAGTCCTTTGGAAGAAGGGAATGCTGAGTAGTACTCAAGAGTTTAAAAAAAATTTTTTTAAACTTTTACACCCAAAGTAGGGCTCAAACTCATGACCCCAAAATCAAGAGTCAGATGCTCTACAGACTGATCCAGCCAGGCGCCACCCTCCCTTTTTAAAGAATAACTCTCATTTTATTTTTTTAAGCTCTACATCCAATATGGGGCTTGAACTCATGACCACGAGATCAAGAGTCTCATGTTCTACCCACTGAGCCAGCCAGGCACCCTTGAAAAAGTTTTAAAAATTTCTCATATGCTATTCGTCTGTTTAGATCTATAGGAATCTTGCTCTACCACATATCAATATTTTAACAATTTTCAAAACTTCAATAATTTAAAAAGTTTTTACAAGTGCAAAAATTCAACAAATATGTTATTGTTCAGTGTAAGAGTCTAAAAACAAACACATGCATATGTGGAATAAAAAGTTTTGAATGACTAAGTATCGATGATAAACCACTGGGAATACTAATTCAATACATGGGACAACTGGCTATCTACAAAGGAAAAACAAAGTGGATCTATATACCTCTCTCCTTTTAGTAAAATAAACTGCACAGAGGTTAAAAATATAGATGCAAAAATAAATAAATAAATACAACAGATAAAATTGGGGAGATTAGAATCTTGGAGTAGAGAAGGCTTTTATAACCATCTCTAAAACAAGACTTTATGATAAAATTGAAAAACACAACTAATTTTACAATGCAAGAACTATAGTAGGGTAAAAATTATTAACAAAGTTTAAAAACAAACAACAGAAAAGGAAAATATATGACAAATTAAACATTAACATCCCTAATAGATAAGAGGTTCTTAACACTAAGAATAAAAAGTAAACAAGCCAAAAGAAAATTCAACAGAGAGGGGCGCCTGGGTGGCTCAGTTGGTTAAGTGTCCCACTCTTGATTTCAGTTCAGGTCATGATCTCAGGGTCATAAGACTGAACCCCATGTTGGGCTCCACACTGGACATGGAGCCTGCTTGGGATTCTCTCTCTCCCTCTCCCTCTGCCCCTCCCCCCACCTCTAAAAAACCAAAATTCAACAGAGAACAGGAATAGGAAATTCACTCTGATTAGATATTCAACGTAGGCAACTTAAAGCATTAAGATCATTTCTTTGCAAATGACAGTTCGAGAAGTAAGAGAATAGAGTGGAGAAAGTATATCTCCTACACAGTGGGCAGGCAGTGCAACATAATGCAACCATTCTAGAGAACTTCACTATATTTATTAAAATAATTCCAATTTTAGGAATTTATTCCAAGGATATAATGGGCAAATGTACAAAAAAATGTTCCCTGCCACATTATTTATAGTTGCAAAATAAAATAAAAAAACTAAGTTACCCAAATGTCTACCCATAAGTAATTAGTTAAAATTACATTACATTCATTCAACAAAATAATTTGAAGCAATTGAAAATGATGCTGTAAGTAAATAATTATTTACTGACATGGAAATATGCTAAATCTTGTGATTGCAAAAGTGACAAAAGCTGGTTTCAGAGAATGATGCCAATTTCAGAGAAATACATTTATGAATCTAGGCAAAGAGAAACATCCTACAGCATATCACCAAAGTGTTCCAAAAAAAAAAAAAAAAGAAACAAACAGGTTGGTTTTATGTACTGAGATTACAAATCATTGTTACTTTCTCATTAGTATTGCATTATTTGAAAGTTTTTATAATGTGCATATATTCTGTCTAAAAAAATGATAATTTCATTGCAAGTTTTAGTTATTCATGCAGAAACTGGAGAAGTAATAAAGACCAACTTAGGTTTCTATATTAAACTCATGAAAAAATTGTTGAAATCTTGTTCCAGGAAATGTGTAAGCATGGCTAAAAAAAAAAAAGAAAAATGCCTCTTGGAATTTGATTAATATTAGGAAATTCTTGAGTTTTAAAACACTCACTACAATTAGTATTTTTAAATTGGAAAAATCAGTTTCAAATATATATGTATATTTAAAAATATGAACATATAAATTATATACATAAAGTTGTGATAACTCACCAAGAAAACAGATAAAACAGAAAAATAAAGAGCATAAAAATGAACATAAGAAATATAATAAGGTACTATATCTAAGAAAATATTGCTCAGATTGGCAGATTGATGAAACCAAGTGTTGGTGGGTTATGAGAGAAAGGGAAATCTCAATTTCTGGTTGGGAGCATCAAAATGGCACATCTTTCTGGAAGGAATACAGCCAACGAATAACAAAATTAAAATGTACTACCCATTTTCTAAGACTATTTCATGGTAACAATCAGACCAAGAAGAATAGATAAAGATGACGAACACAGATGTCTATTGAAATTGTAAGAAACTGTCATTAAAATTATAGCCTAATTGCTTCTTGGCCTTTTGGCTAAGATCAAGTGTAAAATTATAGCCTACACATTTAATGGAATACTATACAGTCATTAAAAGTGTTGTTATCTCTATAATTTACAGGCAACAATTTTGACCTCCTTCATGTAAATTTGTTCCTGTAAGTCCTTAGCCACACCAACATGTAAAGGGTAAGGAGATTTTTGGCAATTTCACTTTCTTCTTCGGCACTGTTTGTTTTTTACCCTAAGCATTCATCAATCCTATAAAAACAATGAAATCATTACAACAAATTGAAAAGGCTACAAAGCTCACTTCTGGTATTAAACCTGTCAGTATCAAAGCTCTAAGGTCAATGTTAAGAGGCAAACGTTAAGCTCTACACAGTTAGAAGAGTATTAATACATCAGATTATCAGCGGGCTGAAATCTTACATGAAACCGGGCTATCAGCTCACGATCCAGAGGCTTGGTCACTGACAGCTGACCTGAGATGGGGTTGATAATGAAGATACCGGTTGGAGGCTGATCAGCTCCTGGCCCCGTTACGCTATACCGTAGTGAAAGGTTTTTATCTCTATCCGACCTGATCTGAGGATCAAGAAGACAATCATTAAATGAGAGACTAAACGAGCTCTTTATCAGGACAGGACATGCCACACCTCATGCCCTTTTTCAGTTACAAACTTAACAGCGTCTCTTCCCAGAAAACAAGTCCTTTTTCTCATCCTAGCTTCTCGGTGATAAGCTTCAAAAAGAGATGTCACCTATCACCGGAAAGACTAGGGCCAGTATTAACCTCTAAAAGAACACTCGCTAGGAGCAGTGCCAACAAGTCAAATTTAAGGAGTGTCAGTTTTTTAAACTGCATCAAATTGTATCCAGGGAGATTATAGGTTATAATATTTAACATAAGAACAGGTGTCCAATTTAATTGAAATAAAACTTGTTTACCTTTTTGTATCAGTTAGGAGAAGACATAACTGTTTAGGCCACAGTGTGAAACAACCTTACATGGGAACTCTAATGTTATGGGTGAGCTTGGAAGTCAGATTTCTGCACTTGCATTATAGTGACATTATTCACTGCAATTCCAAAGCTTTCCATGTCATTTTAAGGTGGCACCTATTACTCCAAATTCTTTATTAATAACAAAACATACAAGAGATCATTTTACAATACATTTTTATGCTCTCAAAAATTCAACCCACTATAGGCTCACTGCCTTTTCCTCCAAATCTAATAATTTCCCAGAAAAATAAGTTTATAGGTGAGCTGACATAGGAAAAGACTATAGAAAGGGAGGAAGAAGAACAGCTCAGAGAAAGCGCCAATTGGCAATACCTTTGCAGGTGATAATAACAGATCTTTATGTAGTAGGTAAATATACTTAACCCAGTAACAGAATCTAGTTTATTATTTTTCTTGTTAAGGCAAAATTCTCTTTTTACTCATTGTCCATTAAAGTAGAAAAAAAAAGCCTTTATTTGGGGGTTATGTTGTTCATTGTTAAATTGAATTATAATGTGCATTAAAATAAAATACGCAATACAAAAAAATGACTTATTAAAAAATACAGCTTTCAGTAAGTATGTATTGGAATGCTAAATTAATCATGCACACAAACATCTACATTCAAATAAATAAATACACAATAACTTTGTCTTTTTTCCTTTTGTAATAAACAATGGGTTGCTAATTTTAGTAAACATACACAACTACCTGTGATTTTTTTTCTCCACATCTGATGGTATACATTTGGAGTAACTGAAAAAAAATTACTTCTCAGATTTATAAAAGCCTATGGCTTTGCACAGCCCCCGGGATTCTGTTAATGGTATCAGAGGTCACTTCCTTTTTTCTTTAAAAAACTCTCAAATGCACTTGGTGCTGGCCTTTTTAGCAATGATTGCCCCTTTATTTCTTCTTTGGCTCAAAAGCTATCTGTAGAGGGCAAAGATCATCATGGAGAGCACAGCTGTCAGACAGGGAAGTGAAGGGGGTGTGTGTGTGTGTGTGTGTGTGTGTGTGTGTTTATGTGTGTTGTGAGAAAGGGTATGGTCTGGGTGTGGATGCATGTTGGAGTTAGGGCTTACGTATTCACACACTCAACAGACTGCATCGTCCGTGGTGTAGGGGACCCACAGAGAGCTCTACTTACACATAATCTGAGATAATAATTTTTTTTAAAAAGAGGCTCTATACAACACTATAGACATTTCATCTATGCAAAAAAATATATTTTTAATACATGTTGTAAAGTCTATCTTGTGATAAAACAGACAAAAGCGTTTCTAACATACACTTGACACATGCCATGGAGACAATTAAAATTGTGCCAGCCTACCCTGACAAGCTCTTGAGGAAAAGGTCCCCTGGAGTTTTCTGGCAAGTTGATTGGAGGGATAACCCAGTCTCTCTTCTGCCTTTGTAGGTGGCCATTGTGCTTAGTCACTTGTCTTGGGAATACTATTTCTTCAATTTGTTGTGATTCCTTTGCATTAAAATACAAGACATTGCTGAGTACTAGGAAAAACATTTTCTGAAAGACAGCAATATCAATGGATACCTGACAGTGTAGGGTTCACTGTTCTGAACAAGAAAATTCACCTGGAGGCCCTCTCCTCATCCCTCTATTAAAATAATAGAAAACACCATAAAATTTGGGGGTTACACTCATCATTGAAGGATTGAATTCCAAACAATTTATTATGTGGCACATCTGTGTAAACTATTTGCAGTTTCTATAACCATCTTAGGTAGGAGTTAATATTGAGCAAAATTTAATGGTGTCCTTTTATACATCTCTCATTAGTTTAAACCACAGTTCAGGTAATGTGCTACTGTACATTAAATTTAGATCTTGATGTGCTAAAATATAATTTGAATTCCAAGAGAAGTTTAATACATACTGCTAAGGCATGTCTCAAATATTTATGACCCTATTAAATCCCACAGAATTAATGCTGTAATTATTCTAAACCTATGTCAGCCATGATGGATGCTGTAGATGACCCATTTTGCACACTGGGTATTAATCTCTGCTGGATGTCAACATTTTCTTCTGTTTCTCCTTATATCTGTAGACATTTTAGCCATTAGCCCTTGCTGCTTCCATGCAAATATCCAAGCTAGTTTGCTGGAACACAGCGAATCATCAACAACAAAAGCATCTTTTCACTCAATTAGTTACCAGTTTCTCCCTCTGTAGTCCCCAAATGACATGATTTCCCTTAACAGTTAATAGATTAATAAATTACATTTCACATAATAAAAGTCTAACATTGGGACAAGAGAAAAATGATATCTTTTCCACGAATACACTTACTCATATTTGATTATGGGTGTGTATGTCACACTTAAAATTAAATAGCAGAAGTGAACGTGTGTATTCTTATCTCCCACAGTACAATAAGTCTACAAAATGTAATAGTTATACTTCATGAAATTATGGACTTCAAAATAGATGATTTTGGTGTCTCCTCATATTTTTTTCGAATTAACACGAATTAGAATATTCAGAAACTAATAGTTATCATAACTTTACTGAAGAAGTTATTGTATCTTATTAAAAATTCCTAGTATAGTGATTTATACAAAGTAAGTGCTCAGTAAATGTTTGCTGAATTTAATCAAACTGTACTTTGTTGGAAGTCTATCTACTTCTTTTATTCTGGTTCATAGCAGCTTCCACCAGAGGGAGTATATCATTCCTTAAAAGTTAGGTCAGTAGTATAAATAATTCATACTCCCCAATTTGATTATTAAGGGACAAGACAAAAACCCAATACTCCTAGCTAGAAATGCTTTCCTATTGCTACTGTATATCTGTACTTCCCATTTAATAGACTTTACTAGTGACATCTTGCAAAGAATTATTTTCGGGTTATATTTAACAGCTTGTAAAGCTTCAAAAAAACTTAAAACAAACAACTACTTCTAATTTAAATTAAGTTACAAATCTCAAAGTATAAACAACCGTTTCAAACACAATTTCAGATAGCTTAAATATATATTTAGTCTAAGTTAAGATTAAAAAAAACCAACAAAATAATATTGAAGTGGCTGAAGATGATAAAAATTCAAATATTGGCCAATGTGACGTAAAGCAAAGCATCTATTTAGTTCCAACTGTATAAATCTCATTTTTAAAACATAACTCCAAAGCCATGTTTGGATACTCTACCTTCACTGAATCCTCAGGTAAGGTAGGCTTGAGGCTCAATTTTACTGCTACTTGCCACTTTTCCTGGGTCTCCTTATCTTGGGCGTATATCAGGAACTTGGCATGCTCAGAGGAGAGGGGAAAGCTTCTCACAGCATACACCATACCGTCTTCATCCACCTTAAAATCTGCTGGCTCACTGCTTTCATACTGGACTTTCCTTTTTCCATTGCAGTTGCTGAACTTCACTGTAAGAGATAACAAACCTACAAGTCACATGATAATACAAACACAGAAATGTCTAAGTCTGGGTCCCGCTTAGGTTAAAGGGTAAAACGCGGTACGCATAAAACACAGAAGTTTCAGTTTTACATTATTAAAGGAATTCTCATACTAAAGATCCCAGATTATGATTCTGAGTTGGTCCCCAGAATCTCCTTGTTCCAAAGCCTTTCCCCTCCCTCCACATTCCCCTGCATCTTGGAGCCCTTGGCTACACCTGTTTTTTCTGCCATGCTCTCCCTCTCTCCCTGATATTATCTGCCACTCCTTAACAAAACTCCCACTCATCCTTTCCGTCCCAGCTCCAGAGTCACTGAAGGTGGAACCATCCCTAGTTCTCTATCTTCATGTAGCAATCTGAACTCTACTACCACAGTTTTATAGCCATTCCTGACATTCACGGTGAGAGGTACTGTCAGGGCCAATTTTCTTAGTTATCTTGAATACTTTGCACATTTCCGGGCACACAGTCTTAACTTATAATTTCTGAATAAATTCTTCAAGGAAGAAAGCAATAACTTTTATTAATGTTGAATGCCCACCATGCTCTAGAATTACAAGACCGTAGTAGTAATTAAAACGGGAATAATTTGCAATTTCTAATCCTCATGGTGCTTATAATAGTTCTATGAAGCAGTAACAATTTATAAATTTTCAGACATAAAAATAAAACATATCTCAAAATATATATCTTATCTTTATTTAACATGTAATGACTTAAAATTGAAAAAAAAAATCAATGCTTTCTTAAAAGCAACATCAACCTGATGGACTCTGAAAAACAAACTGAGGGTTCTAGAGGTGGAGGGGTGTGGGAGGATGGGTTAGCCTGGTGATGGGTATTAAAGAGGGCACGTTCTGCATGGAGCACTGCGTGTTATACGCAAACAATGAATCATGGAACACTACATCAAAAACTAATGATGTAATGTATGGTGATTAACATAATAATAAAAAAGTGCAAAAAAAGAGCAACATCAATCAGCTTATGTCTCATTGGATAACAACACAAAAGTTAAACCACATGCTTATAAATGTAGGACTAAACATAGTCAAGCCAAAGTAAAATTATAAAATAATAAAAATATTCTCTAAGGAAGATGATTTCCTTTGAAATCCTCAATCATTCTTTATGAGGAAAATTTCTCTGGGAATAGCATAAAGGGAGCAAAGAAAAAACAATGTTTTAAATTTCTGTAAACATGTGATGTTATGTCCTAACCCCAATTTGTACATAGGATATATTCTGGAAAGCAATTAATAGGTACACATTACAAAATATAATCATATACTACTTTTTGCATTTTTCAAATATCTAAGTAAATTTTTCAAACTCCCACTCCACATATGGATTGATGAGTTCTTTTGTTTTCATTAATATAAATTCACTGAGATGTGCACAAGATCACAGCCAAATAATATGCAAGCTTATTTCCCTTAGTAACCATAAAATCCTTGATAACAATAATAAAATACTTTAACTACTGAATATATTATTTCCCACATAGTCCCACATATATCATCCTTCATTTTTCAAACATCTAAAAATGAAAATAAAAGTTATATCTCATGGGGCGCCTGGGTGGCTCAGTCGTTAAGCGTCTGCCTTCGGCTCAGGTCATGATCCCAGGGTCCTGGGATCGAGCCCCGCATCGGGCTCCCTGCTTGGGGGAAGCTTGTTTCTCCCTCTCCCACTCCCCCTGCTTGTGTTCCCTCTCTTGCTGTGTCTCTGTCAAATAAATAAAATTAAAAAAAAAAAAAAGAATAAAGTTTGAAAAAAGAAGTTATAACTCACACTAAATTATGTTAAACCAGAATATTTGTCTTCGGAGTAGAAGTATCCCAAAAGATACTTATTTACCCCATCTTACTTGCCACGCGATTTAAAAGTGAAAAATAGGTAATCTGTTCTATAGAACAATGCCATCTACTGCTAATCTTTTATTAAAGACAAACTGAAAAGTAAAATTGATTTGGGGGAACCCTGCTGAGAAAGCAAAATTCAAGACTTACCATCTTTGTATAAAAACACCTTTTTATATCAGAAAAGGTATTTGTGAACTTAAAAACATAACGTAGATCAGACCTTTGCACTTTTTTGTTCCTTTTTTACCACTCTAGCATGGACCCTCATCAATTCACACCTGGATTGTTGCATCTGCCTCCTATAGGTCTTCTCCCTGCTCCAGGTCATTGAGCATCTACTCCTAGACTAAACCTCTGTTGCTCAGCCAGGTCTCCTCCATGCTTACTATCAATAATATTATATACCCTCTTTCATCTGGTGTACAATGCTCTTTTCGCTCTTGGTCACTTGATCTCTTTGGTAATTTTTGTACATCATCTTCTAAAACGTATTCAACCCAGTTGGATTTCTCAGTCATTCCCCTATCTCACTGCAGCCCAAACCCCATGCTCACCACTTTTTCTGGAAAGCTCCTCCACCCCCATTCTCCATGCCACAGCTCCAGAGCCAGGCCATCATTTGGGCATAGGGTCCACCTAGATGATCTTTAGAAGATGGCAGCCAATGCCCTCATTTGGGAAGGCTTCAAATTTTTTATTTTAATTTAATTTTAACTCTTATTTGTTTTTACATTTCCTGTCCATGGAAGCACATATTAGCACTTTATTTTCATTAGGATTATTATAAGAAATAATGTCTACTTATTAATGGTTTCATGTGACTAAATCTTCTCTCTGTAAGTAGACTGTAAACTCATTTTGGCTTCCTGACAGTGAGTCTTGGTTATTCTGTTTCCTAGGACACCTAAAAGTGACAGAGACAGTATAAATGCTTATTAAATTTTCACAGACTAATTATATGGTGAATACCTTACAACTTTTCAAAAAACTTGAAAATAGGCAGGAAACATAGAAGTATGTCCAGCCTGCTGCAGCAATAACGTTCAGCAACCACCACAACAAAAAATCTTTAAGTAATTTGACTTTGTATTCAGTTGTTGGGGGCGAAAGAAAATAAATTAATAGTTGTTGCATGCCCGACATTGAACAAGTTACTGAAGATTAGGTTATCTACTTTAGCCTTAGCAATAACCTCCTGAAGTGGAAATCATTATTTCTGTTCTACAAATGGGGAAAGAAAATTCAGAGAGTCATCCGTGCCCATGGCTTGACTTTAGGTATTCTCCTACCAAAGCAAAAAAGAATCCAACTAAACTCGTGACTCGTAAGTTCCCGAAACCTAAACCTTTAGTAAACAGAATAAAGACAAAGGGGTTCGATAAATGCTCATGAAGAGAATAATGCCACATTTAGATCTCCAAAAGTACCAGAGTAAAGAGTATTATTAAAAAGAAGTCCTTAAGTTAGAGTGTACCCTAAATGTCCCCTAAAGGGGAGTAGCTGGGCCCTTGGAAGTGGGGTACAGAGGGGCAGCCAGCAGAAGGGGAAATTCACGCTCACTCTTCCAGTGCCTGAGGATTCTGTTAATTTGGTACTCAGCTACCTACTTGGATTCAGGTGTCAGAATGATGCAGGGAAGGGAAAGAAGGCGGCCTTTAAAGAAAAATGCATTTGCAAAGAAGGAAAAAAAATATGCCTTTTCCTATAAAGGGTCACGGAACATCCTATGAATGAGAAGTGGTTGACCTCAGGGAAAACTCTCTGCAGGAAATTGCATAAAGGTCAGTTCTTTCTTTCTTTCTTTTTCTTCCTTCCTTCTTTCCTTCCTTCCTTTTCTTTTTCTCTTTCTTTCCTTCCTTCCTTCCTTCCTTCCTTCCTTCCTTCCTTCCTTCCTTCCTTCCTTCCTCAGGGAGTCTGACACTGGGGAAAACTGCAGGAAATTGCATAAAGGTCAGTTCTTTTTTTTTTTTTTTTTTAAAGATTTTATTTATTTATTTGAGACAGAGAGAATGAGAGAGAGAGAGAGCACATGATAGGGGGGAGGGTCAGAGGGAGAAGCAGGCTCCTTGCTGAGCAGGGAGCCCGATGCGGAACTCGATCCAGGGACTCCAGGATCATGACCTGAGCCGAAGGCAGTCGCTTAACCACCTGAGCCACCCAGGCGCCCAATAAAGGTCCTTCCTTCCTTCCTTCTTTCTTTCTTTTTCTTTTCCTTCCTCCCTTCCTTTCTTCTTTCTTTCTTTCTTTCCTTCCTCCCTCCCTTCCTTTCTTTCTTTCTTTCTTTCCTTTCTTTTCTTTC
>NC_138381.1:39668303-39871391 GCF_054177405.1 Leptonychotes weddellii | reverse complement strand
CTTCCTTTCTTCTTTCTTTCTTTCCTTCCTCCCTTCCTTTCTTCTTTCTTTCTTTCTTTCTTTCCTTCCTCCCTTCCTTTCTTTCTTTCCTTCCTTTCTTTTCTTTCTTTCTTTCTTTCTTTTGTTTTTTGATTCAATAAATGTTTACTGGACACCTGGGAGGTACCAAGCACTCAGCTGGGAATGATCTGTGAGTTGTTTTTTTTTAAGTTTTATTATGTTATGTTAATCACCATACATTACATCATTAGTTTTTGATGCAGTGTTCCATGATTCATTGCGTATAACACCCAGTGCTCCATGCAGAACGTGCCTTCTTTAATACCCATCACCAGGCTAACCCATCCTCCCATCCCCCTCAGTTCTTTAAAGTCAATTAGTTTTCTATCACCCCTGCTCCTCACCTATAACTACTATGAATTGGTTTAACATATCTATTATTAAATTCTTCTGGGTTTGTTAAACAAATGTTAATTTGCATTTGCTCAAATACTAAAATAAGCAATATACTGGGGGAGGATTCAGGTTTAAAGAAGTGTTTTTCATTACATAATTCCCTTTGTACAGTCAACCATTAGGGTCGACACCTTAACTGAGAAAATCCTCCTCAGTGAAAACTTCGTCCTGACTTCATCCTGTAGTTGGGAGTTAATGCGTGTCGAGTGCCTGCTTCACGGTGACATGCTTCATCAATGATAACTACATTTTACTGTTTTTAAGTCACACAAATTAAAAGGCTTACTAATTTCAATGGGTGTTACAAACTGAATTGTGCTCCTCAAAATTCCTATGCTGAAACACTAACTCCCAATACCTTTGAATATGACTGTAATTGGACATGCTGGTCTTTAAAGTGGTAATTAAGATTTACAAAGCTCATATGGGTAGACCCTCAACCAACAGGACGAGAGTCCTTATAAGGAGAGGAAATTTGGGCATAGATGTGCATAAACACAGATGAAAGACCCTGTGAGGACACAGCAAGGAGGAGGCCATCTGCAAGCAGAGAAAGGTCTCGAGAGAAGAAAAACCTGCTGTCACCTTGGTCTTGGACTTACACACTTCAGAACTGGAAGAAAATCATTTCTGTTGTTTAGACCACCTAATTTGTGGTCTGACACAGTGGGGAATGCGTGGATTCCACTTATTAACCACTGGTCAGTGTTTTTGCCTATTATTTTGTTTCACTTATGACTTAGATGCAGCTAAGAATATTTTCTCAAATTTGACAAAATTCTCTTCTTGAAACAACCACTCAAACTTATTCAAGAGGATTTTTTTTTTTTACAGAAACACAGACGTTTATGAAAAAAATAGTGGGACATGGCTATGTTATACAATCTCAGTTACACCACTAATTTAATTTATAAATTAAATTTACATAACATTTCAAAGGAGTTTTCAGGAGGACTATGACAAAGTATGTATACAAAAAAACTGGTTAAATATAAAAAGGAGAGTGGGTAGAAGCCATTTGGAAAGAAGAAAAAGATATCCAAGGGACATGGCTTAATTATTAAAATTAGATTTAAAATTTAACTTTCAAGATGAGGAAAATAAGGCAATGATCATAGACATGTTTCTGTTGTTAGAAGAAATACATGGTTCACTGGAACCAAGCTGTTCCTGTTATTAAAACATTTTCCTAATAAATGGTAGGTAAAGAACTCTGAGTAACATAATGCATACAATTTTCAACTTTTATCTTCCAAAACATGAAACAGTGTAATTGTTTTTGTTTTTTTAAAGATTTTATTTATTTATTTGACAGAGAGAGAGAGCACAAGCAGTGGGAGTGGCAGGCTCCCCGCTGAGCAGGGAGCCCGATGCGGGGCTCGATCCCAGGACCCTGGGATCATGACCTGAGCCGAAGGCAGACGCTTAACCGACTGAGGCACCCAGGTGCCCCAATCGTTTTTTTATGTTTTTTTAAGAAAAGATGATAAATTTATTTTGAATTAAAATGCATCCTTAGCCATGAAACTATTCTATATGATAGTGTAATGGTAGATACATGACCTTCTGCATCTGTCAAAACTGAAGGAACAGCACAACACAGAGAGTGAGTCCTAATGTAAACTACGGATTTTATTTACTCATAATGTATCATTATTGGTTGCAACAAATGTGCGACACTAATGCAAGACGTTAATAATAGGAAAAACTTCCTTATTGGTGATGATCTAACCTGCTATATTATTAGATATTTGAAAAGGATAATTGTCAAAATCCTCAGTCTCTCATAAACATGAGTTCCAGTGAACTGCCTCAAAGTGGTATTACTTGGAGCTATATAACTGAATCAATAACTTGACATATATACATGAGGCATGGAGATATTCAGTCGGTGTTTCACAAAAGTCATAATTTCTTATTAGACACACGTAATAAAGCAGAAATTCTATTATTTTAAAAATAATCAAGGAACTTGAATTATTTTTTCTGACAGAATAATCTTCCTTACATTAAAACATTAATTTTGCTTAAATACTCAAATAACTCCAAGTAGGAACTCCAGAATTTCGTAACACAGGAGAAGGAAATAAATTTCCTTAGACAACTAAAAAATCAGGCTTAATCCATGGGATTATTCAAATTTAAAACAACTCTATACACAATTAAATATCTGTGGCTGAAAACATTACTATATTAAACAAGAAATTTATTATTAGAGCTATTGCATAGTTTTCCTACATAATATGTAGTTATTATGTTCTAGCCTACATAAAACTTTGTTAACATGGTTAATACAAAATTAAACATCAGGGAAATAATTATTTTAAAGTACTTTTTGACTCTTAAAGCAATACCTCAAATTAATGTTAACCATAAAGCCATAATATCTTTATAAAATATTAACAGCAAACCACAGATCTTATATATTAAATGCATTACCACTTAATAACACTGCATAAACCATATGAATGAAAATGTGCAAAATACATATGGATTATAATTTTTGCTCAAGTAAAACATCACACCATATTAAGAATACAGTGATAAGAGAACACTGCAAAATATTTTTGAGCCTAAATACGCCTTTAAACTTATTGTTTTTTTCCACATTAATTGCTGTTTTTGAAGGCATGTTGGGACAACAGAAATATTTTACAGTGCTAAGAGAAGCTCTCCTTCCAAAGGCAAAGAGCAATATTAATTAATGAACTTGACATCTAAATGAAGAAGTGAGAGCGGGGAAGGTTGAGAGGAGTCTCAACAGTAGGGATGTCACCGGGTTTTTACTTGTAGATTCCTATGGAGAATGGAGTTCACTTACAGATCTGAAAAATCTGTTTAGATATTCTTTGCCACACCAGGCCCTTACTGAGTTTCAATCCGGAGAACGACTGCTCCTGAAACACTTTCGTAGCCATTTCAGAGTGTACCAACCCTTTCCACACCTGTACAATGGGATCCGCCAGAGGTAGTGTGGGAATGTCCATCTGGACCCTCGTGGAGAAAATCATTACATTTTCTTTTTTTTTTTTTTAAAGATTTTATTTATTTATTTGAGACAGAGAGAATGAGAGAGACAGAGAGCACATGAGAGGGGGGAGGGTCAGAGGGAGAAGCAGGCTCCCTGCCCAGCAGGGAGCCTGATGCGGGACTCGATCCCGGGACTCCAGGATCATGACCTGAGCCGAAGGCAGTCACTTAACCACCTGAGCCACCCAGGCGCCCACATTTTCTTTATAATATAGATAATTACAAGAAAAATGAAATACAGAATTTTAATTATACATATTGACTATTAAATATACATAAACCTTACAAAATCCTTTAAAATTCTTTAATGCTTAAAATCTGAGATTGTTTTTGTGAAATACTTTTTTTTATAATAAGTTTTATGACTTGGATATCAAATTCTTGATAATTACCATCAATGAAAGCTTTACTCACAAAAGTTAGTGGTAGCAAATAATAGCAAAGAATTCACCCCTTTTTCTCCAACTGGCAGGAAGTTCTTTCTTGGCATGAACCATGAGGAATACATTTATTACATTTCATGGCCTTTCCTTTTCTTGCACTGACAAATATAACAAAGACATTCCTGTGGAAATGCAAAAGCTTTTCAAATTTTTTCATATTAAGTATTTTAAAATAATGATATAACTTGACTTCAAGAATACACAGGTGTTGCTTTGTCTTAAATAATTTTTCCCTATCGTTTAAAAATATAACACCAACTAAATATCACAAATGAATCATTTTAATCCTTTTCCCAGAGTTGAATTTTTGCTTCAAATCCATAAACCCTGTGACCGTGTGTAATATTTTTTACACGGCTTTTGCAGTTTTCAATTAAGTTCATTCAGGTGCTCCAAAATGTCAGTTAAGTAAGCTATTTTTTCAAGTGAATAACTCTCCTTCAACAAATCTACAGTGAACAACATTCGAACACACAGTCATTTTTCTATTAGCTAATAAACTCCTGAAAAAACAGTGTCCTTTGGACAGCTTGTGCACTTTGGTATGTATCAGCAAATATGGTCTTCCCTTACCTTTGCACAAAGCCGGAGCCATTTATTTTCATAATATCAATTTATGTGGATTTAAGATTTATGAGCAATCTTTTATGTACAAGAGCTTTTTACGTGAGTAAAACTAACAGAATCATGAGGTTCTCAGATTAAACTCTTGGTTTTTATATCTTCATGCCATTTATAGCCTTTATAACCTTCATGTCATTAGGGCCAGGGAATCAGCCTCATGCAGTATTTGCTTACCATCCTATTGTAAAATATTCACTTGCCTCCTTGAATATATAATTTACAGAAGTCTGTTTTGCGCTTTTTTTTTTCCAGAAGAGAATAATGCTTTTCGAAGATTCTAACCACTGTTATTAACTAATATATTTATTAGTTCCTTAAAGTCATCAACGTGCAACTATGACCTTTTTGATTTAATAATCTTTTCGGTTAGTGTTATCACTACGATGTGTGACATCCCATCACTACCTCTCCTGAGTGTATTATTCAAAAGTGGCTCATTTTCTATTTCTCCTGCCGTCGATGATGGATATATAGGCTGGTAAAACAAGGAATTCTGCATTTGGCTTAAAGCATTAAATTGGAAATGCTATAAATGACGTTAAGAGCTTGATCATACAGTGCTGTACTCAGTCTCATAAAGAAATGTTCTTACTTCCTGTTTAAGAAAGTGCAAAATTCAGGGGCGCCTGGGTGGCTCAGTCGTTAAGCGTCTGCCTTCGGCTCAGGTCATGATCTCAGGGTCCTGGGATCGAGCCCCGCATCGGCTCCCTGCTCAGCCAGGAGCCTGCTTCTCCCTCTTCCACTCCCCCTGCTTGTGTTTCCTCTCTAGCTGTCTCTCTCTCTGTGTCAAATAAATAAATCTTTAAAAAAAAAAAAAAAAAAGAAAGTGCAAAATTCCTGCTGCCTAAAATGGCTGGTTGGGGATACAGTGCCCACAAAGTCTGTCCTGCATGTGGCTTCAATTGATCACTTTGCATTAAGTAAAATGGTTAGACCCAGTGTGAGAATAATGATAAGAACACATGAATTCCAATCTGAGGGAATCATTATTATATTATCTAATTAATATCTTAAACATTTGAGTGCGTTATTTTGACTCTGAAGTCTTTCCAGCTTTCATCCCAAATTATCCACTGGGTTGGAAAAGAAAAGATACGTAAAAATGACATCTAAAAACAGACTCTGGAATGTAGAGCTTCAGAAATCTATTTGTAAAACTATATAATATACATGTAACATATATAAATAATGTACTATGTAAGTAATATTATGTAAATATATGAAATAAGATATATAAATAAGTATATAATACACATTATGTATATAAGTTCTTCTGCATTTTTAAAATACTTTAAAATAAAGACAGGAAGGGTGGCCAGGTGGTTCAGTCGGTTAAGCATCTGCCTTCAGCTCAGGTCATGATCCCGGGGTCCTGGGATCAAGCCTCCCGTTGGGCTCCCTGCTCAGCTGGGAGTCTGCTTCTCCCTCTTCCTCTGCCCCTCTCCACCCCACTCCTGCTCTCTCTCTCACAAATAAATAAAATCTTAAAAAAAATAATAAAGGGGTGCCTGGATGGTTCAGTCATTCATTAAGTGTCTGCCTTCGGCTCAGGTCATGATCCCAGGGTCCTGGGATTGAGCCCTGTGGTGGGCTCCCGGCTCTGCAGGAAGCCTGCTTCTCCCTCTCCCACTCCCCCTGCTTGTGTTCCCTCTCTCGCTGTTGTCTCTCTCTGTCAAATAAATAAATAAAATCTTTAAAAAAAAATAAAGACATGAAAAACTTAAAAAATTAAACATCCTGTAATCTAAATTAGAATATGGAATATTCACTTTCACTTCATTTAAAAAGTATAAAAAATGTACAAAAGTATACTCATAATTCTGGATAATCAAAAAATATTTTGAAAACAATCAATTTCTGGAAACTACAGTCCTCTTTAACAATTTAGTAAATTTTACATCCAGAAAAAAAAAAAACAACTAATTTAATTCTAAGGGATTTGTTTCTAAAAACCTATATAAATTTAACACAATACATACACATTAATTCTAAAAACTGCATAAAAATTCTTGATTTCCATCAAAATAAGACTTTGACTAATTCTTAACCTTAAAATCCAATAGGAAGAAAGGAAAAATAGCAAAAGAAGAAAGAGACAAAAAGAAAAAGAGGGAGAGGAGAGGAAATAAACCACTGAGAAAATTAATAAAATTAATGATTCCCTGGCTCCTGACAAAAACATAAAAAAGTTAAAATTTATAGATACTTTCTACTTTAGAATCAAACGGAAAACTATGAGCAAAAATATAAGCAAATGAAATGGAAAAGACAACTAAATGAATGCTTGTATAAAATCTTCACTGAGGATAAACATGTAGATACAAAAGTAATGACCAGATAACCAGATTCAGTAGGAAAGGGGACATTTTGGTGCCAGTTCCACTGGCGAGTTCTTGGTCAATGAGAAGATCTGGGTAGTTGCCATGTGTGGACGTGAGTCTACATAAGTCTTCCTCAGCCAAATAGAAAATAATAAAAGTAATAAGAACTGTCAGCAAGTTTTTAGAGAAAGCCTTAAAGGAGCTTTCAAATCTAATGTTAACTGTTGTGAGTTAACTTACTGTTTTATTATAAAAATGCTTTCACATCTTTTTTAACATTATAAAAAAGGTTCAACCATGCATATCTGCAGCACACTGTACCCTATTCTTGGCATTCTGGTTGGGAAACACTGATTTATTTTGCCATACTTCTAAAATATAAGGCTGCAGTAGGCATTACTAACGGTCACCAATATTTTCAGTTTTTCTCCCCTTCGTGGACATTCAGAGAGATGACACTGTTCATCTCTCTTGACCTTAGGTAGGACCATGTGGCTTGCTTTGGCCAATGAAATCTGGGGATTGAAGTGACATACATCACTTCTCAGCAGAAGCATTTAAAAGCTGATACCCTCTTTCCCAACAGTGGCAATGATTAAAGAAGGTGTTAAATGTGGATAGTACAAGACCAAAACCCCCAGCATGAGCGAGCCACTCTACAGGGAGCTTCTCTGGCGGGGGGGGGGGGGGGGGTCAAACCTGTTCCAAAATGGACTTCCCATGAAAGAGAAATTGATGTTTTTTGTGTTAGGCACAGAGGGCTGGAGGTAAGTGTTAGTGCAGTGTATCGCAGCCTACCATGATAAAGCCTCACCTGCAGTGACCTGAAACCCTCTCAGTGCAGTAGAACTAGCCTGAAGTGTCTATAAAATAAAGTCAATTGGAATCAAACTTACTGTAGATTAAAACAAAAATATTTCTTATTCCTAAAACTCTTGGTATTTCCCTACCAAAAGAGAAAGGTTTTATTATCATGTTCTCTAAAATGTTATGAAATCTCTTAGAGAAGCTGTTACTTCATTTCCTTTCCAGGTAAAGTCATGTAATATTAACTAACATCTGTACACAGGTTGCACACAAATAAAGGAACAGAGCTATATTCCTCTTTGATATGAAATTGAAAAAAATCAAAACAAACAGCGGGAACGATAGAGAAGAATGATTATGACATTAGAAGTAGGAAATCTGGATTTTCAGCAGTCTGATAATGATATGTATGTAATTTTATATATTAAACTATTGGAAAAGCAGTAAGATTATTGCATTTTCCCTTGTATGCATTTTAATAACTCAAAAAATTTAAAGCTGTTCTTCACTTCATTGATATTCTTCCTCCAGGCATCTCTATGCATGAAATTCAATGAAAACCTCTTTTTTTTGACAGACTCCACCTAAAATATATAAAATTATCAGTGCTCAGGCAGAATGATTCTCATTTTTTCTGCAGAATGTGCCCATTAACAAATTACATTGAAATATCACTACCTCTAATTAAATTACTCTGAGAAAGCACAGATTGTGTAGAAGCTCCTTTTCCCAGCTATCTGATTATTAGTCTCTGAAATCTGATGCAATTTAGTTCTTCTAAATTTAGTTATTAGGCTACTTATGTCAACAAAGAAGGAATCCTAATTCCTAATTTTTGTGACAGGTTTCTGTTAATTTTTAAAGAAAATAGAGTTTCATCGTAAATTTTACTGAAAACAGAAATTCTTGCTAATTGGGAGTTTTCAAAAGCACCACTGAAAAAGGAAAAAGCAGAACTAAACTAATCGCATATCTAAATCAACTTCGACAAAGTGGCCTCCAAATGTGCCACATAAACCAGAAAGGGTGAATGTTTCCCCAGAATGCCCGGCTTGCTAAGGCAGGGAACAAAAGGATGTTATATATTTTATGAAACCTGAATAAAAGAAAGCGGTACATAGAACATAATGTTCATTAACCAAATTAGCCCTACTGGTATTACATAATATCACATTAACTGAAATTAAAATCCATTGAACTGTTGCACTATTAAATCCAAAACCTGCTTTCACAGGTTTTTTAGATGCTTTCACATCTAAAGCTATTAAGAGAAAAAGATCATGGTCACATATGAAGAAATAACAGTGTATTTAAAATGGTTTTTTTTTTTTAAGATTTTGTTCAATTATTTGAGAGAGAGACAAGAGGGTGTGAGAATGAGCACTGGAGAGGAGGCAGAGAGAGGAGAGGCAGACTCCCCCGCTGAGCAGGGAGTCCCACTCAGGAGTCTGAAATCATGACCTGAACTAAAGGCAGACGCTTACTCACTGAACCACCCAGGCACCCCTAAAATAACTCTTGAAAATATACCATAATGAGGGGCGCCTGGGTGGCTCAGTTAATCGTCTGCCTTCGGCTCAGGTCACGATCCCAGGGTCCTGGGATCGAGCCCTGCATCGGGCTCCCTGCTCCATGGGAAGCCTGTTCCCCCTCTCCCACTCCCCCTGCTTGTGTTCCCTCTCTTGCTGTGTCTCTGCCAAAAAAATAAAATGTTAAAAAAAATACCATAATGATACATAACGCATAGTTTAAAAACTGAATTCCCAATTATTACTGCCAATCCACTGAAAAGATGTATCAGCTCCCCAGCCACTACAAAGAACTGTATAAATAGTAAAGTTGGACTTTCTACAGAACGCAAACTATACAAATATAACAAAAGCATACCAAAATCCACACGATGTTACACGTTCTTTCTTTCTTTTTTTTTTTAAAGATTTTATTTATTTATTTGACAGAGAGATAGAGAGCACAAGTAGGCAGAGAGAGAGGGAGAAGCAGACTCTCCACTGAGCAGGGAGCCTGACGCGGGGCTCGATCCCAGGACCCCGGGATCATGACCTGAGCCGAAGGCAGCCGCTTAACTGACTGGGCCACCCAGGCGCCCCTACACATGTTATTTCTAAAGGCTGCTTATACTTTATGAACTTGCAACATGATGTGAATTAAGTATTTAAAAATGCAAAGATTCCATAAAAATTTCATCAGTTACTATTTTTTTCATAAATCCAGTAAAGTTATCAGAAACAATTACATAAAATCCCTAAGTTGGCAATAAAATTTAAGTGGAAAAACAATTAACAAATTCTAATACAAATTCAATTAATGTGTTTCTGCTTGGGAAACATCACCATATAACCTGGAAAAACACATGGTCTCCCAGGGGCACCTGAGTGTCAGTTGGTTGGGCATCCAGCTCTTGATTTCAGCTCAGGTCATGATCTCAGGGTTGTGGGATCAAGCCCCGCATCAGGCTCCACACTCAGCACTGAGTCTGCTTGTCCCTCTCCCTCTGCTCCTCCCTGCAACTTGTGCACGCTCTCTCTCAAATAAATAAATAAAATCTTAAAAAACAAAACAAAAACAAAGCAAAACAAAAAACATGGTCTTCCAGTCTATCCTATTATTATTGTCTCAGTAACCCACTGTCTAACTTTTTAAAGAATTACTGTATAAACCCTAGAAAGCTGTTCCAGGAACATGAAAGTATACTTTCAACAACCTATACAGACAGCATTTCTTAGATCCAGTTCAGCTCACTTGAATCACAAGGAAAACAAAGGCAAGTAATCTATGACATGTAATTTAAAAAACAGGCTATGATTTTTAATGCATTAATGTAACAGTAATAAAGGACTATTTGAAGATTAAGATTTTACACAAACGTATAAATACTTTAGTTGAGTAATACCCATTTTAAATGCCAATTACTTGTATTTAGAAATATATTTTATGCTTATTACATTTTTATTAATGTGTCCTGAACTGTGATCATTTCTAACTGCTGTCACTGGCTTAAAACAAACCAACCAACCAACAAAAATAAAACAAAAAATACTCTTCAAAAGTGTTCCCTCCCTCTATCACAGCTGAAATGAACATCTACCTCTGTGAACACACCAACTCAGCAGTCTGAATAGCTGGGCAAAAATCTGCTTCAAATGACATTAATAGTGCTCGCTTCGGCAGCACATATACTAAAATTGGAACAAATGACATTAATAAGCCTCATCCTCATTAATGGGTTGACATTTCCTCTTGGAGAAATGATTACGTTTCTATTTCACCATTCTCATTAATTATATCAAACTGAATGGGATTAATGGTCATATACTGTAACTTTATGGCCATCTCCTGTATACTCCACACTGTGTAACTTATCTAGAAACATCACAGGTGCATGAGTGTTCTGTCTAGGAGCAATTATCTCACCAACCCCTCCCTAAATGCCCCTATAGCACTCATGGACCAACTCTTAGGTATACTTACAAAGTGTCAAGATATCTTTAAAATTTTATGGAGATAAAAGATTTTGCACATTTAATTTACCCCATGAAAATACGTGCGCATGTATTAAAGTATTTTTATTACATTAACCATGATGATGTCAAGACAAATATCCTGTGCTCTTATTATTTGCTTCCAACTTTACCATTTGCCCATCTGTATGTATTAGCTACAATAAATTGAGTTAGGCTAAAACAATATCCTTATCCTGTCCTGATAAGCAGATGCAATAAGCAGACTAGTCTGAATTATATTTTTTGCCTAAAAGCCCCAGCAATACTAATGCTTTGGGATAATATATTAAAACCCTATTTTAAAAAACTGTCTTAGATACCTGACTTCAGGAAGCATGAAAATGAAGTAAAACATTAGATGTAAATAAATGGGACAATGACAGAAAAACACACACACCTAACAGTAATAATGAAAGACGTATTACATGTGAATTTTTCATTAAAAAAAAACTCTCGGTTTTTTTAAGGAGGGATATAAAAACCAAGAACAGACAGAAATGCAAGGTGTGAAGGAGACTCCAGATAGCATGGTGCAGCAGTGGGTGCATGTTTTTGGTGTACTACCTTTGACTCAAATACACAGCCATCATAATAAAATATAAAGAGTTGAAACAAAATGAGATAAAATCCAGGCAGGCTCAAAAACAAGATGAATGTCGCACTAGACCGGAAATGAACTTAATGTGAATTGTCACCTGGATAGGAGGCAAGCAGGGTCAACTGAAATGCAGCTTCTCTGGGGTAAAGGCACTTGAATGTGAGGGGGACATCAGAACCTAATGCACCAAATGAAATTAACTTCATGGACCGTTCTGATTTTCCAGATCCCACTTCCCATTCCTTCTCCTTCTCTGGAAGATGTCTCAAGGGGATCAGGCGAGGACCTTCACGTCTCTACATTCTCACCCTAGGTGATTTCAACTCACCCCAAGGTTTTAAAAACCACCTGTATAAAAATGAATACTGAATATGTATCTATAAACTTTGTTTTCCTGAGATCTAAACTCCTACATCCAACTTGCCATGTCCAGTTGGATATGTAAAAGGCAACTCAAACTAAGCAGGTGCCAAACCCAACTCTTGATTCCCTCCTGCCCCCAATAAAGAAGCATGGTAAACAGTGTCACCCTACACCCAAATAAATGCTCAGACTACGAGTCTAGCTCTTGAGTTTGACTCCTGTTTTATTCCAAATGGATCAATTTGAAGATCCTGTCAGCTCTATTTTCAAAATATATCCCCAGCACGGCTCCAAGGCTACCATCTTACCATCAGCCATTATCAGGGCTGATTCATGACTAGAGCCTCTAATTGGTCTATCACTTCCACTCTTTATAATACCTATAGTGGCCTTTTAAAAATATAAGTTAGATCATACTCAAAGGCTTCCTATCACACAGAGAATAAATTCCTTAACAAAAGCCCTTGGCCTGCAGCCTCATCTTCCTTTCCTCTTCTCCTCACTCACAGGACCCCCAGTCTGGCGACTCCTCCAACAAGCCTCAAGTCCTTGTTTGTATATTTGAAATATCACACAATGCAGGAGAGAGAGAAGAAAAAATAAAACAGGAAAGGAGCAAGAGAATTTGGAAAAACCAACTGTCCAGGTAAAAGATCGTTAGGTTTATTTTGGTCTTTTTATAGGCTTTATTATTAAAGGTACCTTCTTTAATTTTTCCAACTTTCTTCCTTTTTTTTTTTCTTTCCCTGTCCCTGGTACCAACGAACAATTCGAGTTGACTTTTTTCAGTCAAACCAATTAATTGATTAAAAGGCACCTGAGACCCTTTTTTCATCCATTAGCTGGTTTGACTAGAGATCAGGGATATGAATCACTGAATGCATAGGGAGGGGTGTGGCATATTATGCGTTTTAGCAAGAGCTAAGCAAATAGAGAGGCAGCAAACAAAAGTGTTTTGATGTCTGTAATCTAGTAAGCGGTCTAGCCACCAGAACATGCCGCCATGGATGAGACGCTACAGACCCTGTGTTCTACTGCACCGCATAGCCTCAAAAACAACACTGGAATTTGAAAATGTGCAGGAGGAATGAAGGAATTCCAACTAGCTCTTCAGTAGTAAGGACAAGGTCAAGGATAACAAGGGTGTAGTGTTGAGCCAGTGTTCATTCATATGTATATTAGGTCTTCTCAAAACTGGGGACTGGGAAGAGTGAACATAAACTTGTGGCCTCAGCATCTCAACCCCAATTATAATGCTGCTTCAATGAGAATGTGTACAGCATGACTCTCAATATACGGAAATAAAAGCAAAGGTGGATATTGCTCCCACTTCCTCAGATCCAACAGCACAGGGTAATAATATCACATTCACTTGTTTTGTATGTATGTGTGAATCCATCTATCTCTCTACATATAAAAGTGAAGTGCTTAGCACTATACTCTGAACAGAGTACGAAGTCAGCTATGACTCTCATTACTGCTCTTTCTAAGTGAGGAATTCAGAGTTCGGAATATTTGTGATCTAATATGTCATTTGGATAGCACCCCTAATGATCCAAATACTTTCATGTCTTTTTTTTTTTTCCTTTTCCTATTTGTACCATAGTTTCTCACTTTCACACATAGGGAAACAAAAGGCTACAGAGTTTAAGTGACCTGGTCACATTGAAAGTGATGGGGGCGCCTGGGTGGCTCAGTTGGTTAAGCGACTGCCTTCGGCTCAGGTCATGATCTCAGGGTCCTGGGATCGAGCTCCACATCGGGCTCCCTGCTCAGCGGGAAGCCTGCTTCTCCCTTTCCCACTCCCCCTGCTTGTGTTCCCTCTCTCGCTGTCTCTCTCTCTATCAAATAAATAAAATCTTAAAAAAAAAACAACAACAATATAGAACAAGGTGGGCTAAGCCAAAGTTCTTGACAATTATGTTTGAGAAGAGGAAGAGAATCACTGAACACAGAATGCAAATGGCTGCAGGCTTTTGATCTGAACATAGAAGGAAACACAGGATTCCAACAGGCTGTGCGGAGACAGGGGAATAGTGGTGGCTTCTGCGTGAATGGGGCTTGGATCTCCAGCAGTGACAGCCCCTTTCACAGAAGCATCAGTGTTTATGTTAAGAGCCGCACCTGGATCATAATTGTTCCTCACTCGATGCCTTTGTTAAGGATGAGTATTTGTAAAGGATTTTTTCCTAGGGCAAATTTGTTTGGCAAGGTGTTTGTACAACATATTATCTTTGTGGAGTAGGAATATTTATGGACTCAAGTCTCTTACTGCAGTCTTCAAGTAGACTGAAATCCATTAGGTTGAAAGAAGGAAAGTCAACATAGGCACAAGCTAAAGATCAAATTACTGACGCACATGAGTTGGTTTACAGAATTTAGGGACCGTGTGTGTGTGTGTGTGTGTGTGTGTGTGTAACATGCATATCTGATAATAAGATTAAGCGTTAAAATTTAAATGTCATTGTAGTTTAACATTTTCCCTTTTCCTGAGCCACGGGCTACATCTATTAATATGAGGAAGACCATTAGTGGTACTTTTAAAACACAGGAATTATTAAAGAATACACAATATAATATGCAAGATGTGATTATAAAGAAATGGGATTAATTCCACAAGTCACACAGAAAAATCAGATTCATTACATAACAAGCACGCCTTGTATAAATTAGAGTCCAACCAACGGGGCACTAAATATGCACTTTAATTTAGAGTACAATACAGAAGTAACTTTACGATCTAATGAGATGAATTATTAATGAAGCTAAAAGATACTAAAAAAAATCTGCTTGTATAAAGGCCAGCTCTAATCTCATGTATTTTTATAAGTAATCTTCAATAAAACATTATCATTTTATACTCAACTGAACCATATCCTCAACTAGACTGACACAGTGTACTTTCCTCTGAATAGAAGAAATCACATCGATAATGAGATTTTTATCATTTTGTTCTTATTTGGTGCCAAAAAAATAAATAAATAAAAAGAGCAGTGGACTACAGCAAACAGTAAACTGAGTTCTGGTTGCGGTTCTACTAATACCAGATAATTCTCTAAAAACAGTTTTGCATTTTCATTTCGGCTGTAATGGGAGGGAGTTTCACTCGGTCATTACTAGTATCTTTTTACAGCACTAAAAATATGCAGACACATAGCTTAAAATTGAGGATCGTAACAAGTTCCAGAGTGATTATCACCACTGAAGGTTGTACTCAAGTTATTTTGGTTTGTTTTTGTTTTTCTTGTCGTTTGAGCAGGTTTTCGCTAAAATACAATGGCTTCTCCGGGGCAAAAAGCACAGGAGAACTCACCCAGAAATACATTTTTTTTAATGTGTTTTTTCTCTAGTTTTTAAAAAGTTCTAAATCCCACAGCAAAGTTACAGGCCAGATATCACATCCCATGTAATTACAGATGAAAGAGACATCAACAGGACCCGTGAGAAAACTCACTGCAGTTATTCAGCAGGCACGCTTCAACAGGTGAACAAGTTACAATTAATGAATTGTAATTTATGATCTAGGTGTTTTTCTTTCATGAAACTTTGTATGCCATCACAAAAAACAAAAGAAGCTCCAGTTGTTCTGTTTGAAACAGAGCTCTTTCTGGAATAGATTCGTCACCTTCCTTACATGAAACCGATCTCAGTCACTGCATGCAGCACAAAGTGTCACAATGAATATAAATCTTGGTGATCAAAAGATACTCCCAGTATTTCAAGTTACAAATTCTGTGGCTCATTCCCTTTAAATAATGAATGTCAATGAGGAAGGGTAAAACTCAAACTTCCTTAGAACAGTTCTTTAGAACTATTTAGGAATGAGCACAAAACTCTTGTAACTCTGGGAAATAAAAATACGCATTTGAGACAACTGAGGACACCATCCATGCTGTCTCCTAAGTTTCCAGGCTTGATGGGATTAAATGCATTTCAGGAAAGACTCCCTGAAGACCTACAAAGTTCCTTGGGAGATACATGGCCAGAAAACCATCATGACTGTTTCAGGCTTAATTAATAACAGGAAAAAAAAAAAAAGGTACAACAGAAAAGGTGGTCCTTTAACTTTTATATGTCGTATTTACTTTTAAAAGTGTCTAATAAAATAAGCCCAATAGTTGTTACAAGAGAGGCATCCTCTGTTCGGTTCTTATCATAACGGCTACACATAGACATTCCACTGCAAGTTTGGGTTTCTAATGAGTAGCATTCTGTTTCTCGGGTTCAAAGTCATTTTCTTTAAACAGCCTATTTTATATGCACACAGACCTTTTGATAATTCTTTAATGGATTACAGTGTAGACTTTAAAACAAGCAACTTTGTTGAATACCTTATTGTTTTTCTAGGCGGTTTCAAATCCCTTGATGTTTGGCAAATTTCACAAAATTAATGAGGTTAACCTTCATTTTTCAGACTTGCAGAGTTACTTTATGTTAGCATAGACCTCTTATTTAGAGATGACTCACAGTCAAGGGCTTTTAAGTTTGACTTTATTTTGGGGAATAGCTACTAAGCTCAACATAGATCCTACGAAAAGAAAGTACAGGACAGATTTAGGCAACTACATACAGATTAATCCCATTTAAAATAAATTAGATTTATGAAAATACAGACATATGAACTTAAATTTAAAGAGACATTAATAATGTTTTTCACTTATAAGGCTCCCTTCCATAGCTGCATGATATTCTGCCTTGTTCCTCCTTTGCATGCTTGAAAACATGTGTCTTAATACAAGGTAAGTACTGGGAGAGGAGCTAGGAATATAAAAGTGAACAGAGCATGGGGTCTACCATCAAGAAGTCAAAGTCTCATCTAAAAACTTCTCTAGCAAATAATGTGAATTAAAATGAAGAACTACAGAGTGGGGATTAGGGAAATTAGGCCAAGAAATTTAAAAGCTGAAGTTGACATTTAATAACATGATTAAACTGAGTATCATGAGTGGTATAAAGTTGCCACAAAAATATCTGGTTTGTAAAATTTTTATTTACTTGCAGTTTGCAGGAAAAATGTCTGCTGTATACAGAAAGGGACAAATATACATTGCTGCAAAGTACCCCTGTCCAGATTTGAAAACATGTCCCTTATTTTGAAATATAAATGTGCAATTCATTCTAAAGAAGACTAAGTGGAAAGATAGCTTTTAAACATTCCCTCCTTAAGCCACCAGTCCTGCCCCATAGAATATATTTGCACAGTCTTTCTGTGATTATGTTTTAGTTTGATTTTAGAATAATGGAAGAGCATAGAATCACTGAATTCTTTGTTTAAAATACAGAAACATGCTTTGTACATAAGCCTTCTCATTTTATGCTACTTTGTTTCCCAATCTAACTAAATCACTGTTGGAGGGAATGAATCAGGCGATATTTGCTACCTGAAAAGAAAACATAAGATTTGGCCTGGTTTCTTACTTTCTCAGTGAAGATACACACATTGCTCTTTAATAAAAACATGCCACCGAGTTTCCATTTCCCATAATTCCTTCTGCTTAGTGAACAAAGTCATACAGGGATAAAGTTCTTTCGAGCTGACGGAAATGCCTATGCAGCCTTTTATAACTGGAATACTGACCGTCAGCAAAACAGAGATTGGATGGCTCAAATAGAGCCCATATTACATCTGATTCACTGATCCCTTTCAAATTCTTGCCCCCAACCTCGGAGCAACACAAAACCTTCCTGAGCTCTGCTGGTCCTTTTGTCTGTTTGCAAAACAAAATACAACATAAGAATAAACTCTTAGGGGGTAAAACAGCATTTCTATTTGGACAATTATCTCCCTTTGGCTACCTTAAGATTCATGTTTTCTGTTTTTTTCAGCTAGTAACCATCCATCACCTGTTCTTTAGCAATCTGTTAGGTAAAAATATCTGTAGCTGTCCTAGCTTTCTCTGAAGAAGCAACTTAAATGAAAAGTCAATAGTAAATGTGCTTTGTGTACCCAGCAGCACTCAAAGTGCTTATAAGATAATTAGGACTGGTAAGGAGTCATTGGTTTTATACCTTAAATTGGGTAAGGATTTGAGATTAAATGTCAAAAGGATATATCTGAGGATACTTGCTAAAACACAAAATTTCATAATTAAAGAAATGCACTCCATGTAAGATCAAAGATGTTCTAAGTGCCAAACATGCCTCAAAATAATTTTGCTAATGGATAGATAGGAGATTCTTACAGGGTGCTTTTCCTCCCAGAGTTTTGTAGACATTAAACACACCATGAAACTTTATGAGTTTCAGACAGACTTCCTCCATGAGGGCAGAACTACTTTTTACAACGGCTTACCGCATGTTGTGTTGTTCTGAAACATCTCCTTTTCAACTATTAACTTTCCAGTTCACACCATACACTAAAGAGTCTAGGACAGCACAAGAATCTTGTGGGAACCTGTGAGAAAGTCTACAGAAATACTCTGGGGCCATGCTGAACCCCAGAGGGTTCTGAGAGGCAGGGACAGGAAGAAAGGGGATTCCAGTGAGGAGAGGAATGACTGAGCAGGATAAAGAGGGTGGATGACACATCCAGGGAAAGGCAAAAACCAGCCATTGCTTAAAACCTAGTTCATATAAGGAGAAAGTGGAAGATACATTTATAAATTTAATACGGATATACAGAAAGGACTTGCAAAAATTCATGAGATGGATGCTGAAGGCTTTAGGTCAGGGGAAGCACACGCAGTGTTTTGGGACAAGGGACCTAACGTCAACATCAAGGCTGGAATTATGAATGAAAGACTGGCAGAGCACTGAAGAGGTCAGCGCTGGAGCCTGAAATGAGGATCTGAACCAGGGTGCTGGCCACAAGAATCTCAAAAGGAGAAATATATACCCAGAAAGGGGGTGAAGATAGAATCCGGAGGAACTGATAACCAATCTGATGTAAGGCTAAGGACTGGCTATGAAAGGAAAAGAAGAAGCCAGAAAGGATTGGATTCCAGTATTTTGAATCTGATTGACTAGTGGGAAGATGAATGGAAATGTGTTCAGTTTGAAGGAGGGAACAGTTTATGAAAGATCGTTTTTTCAGAACTGCTGATTTAATTTGGCATTAAAACACATATAAGAATTGTGCATCTTCTGAGTGTCTGATGCGGGCGAGGTGTGGACGATTCACCCATGACCATCCCTGGAGGAGCGCCTAGTCCAGTGATAGAGACACACACAAATCATTTGCCTAGTTGAAGTCATTGGAATGAGGTGAAATCTTTCAGAGAGAAAGTCACATCTAATCTAAACTTTTCCTGCTGAGATTATTTTGTTTACTCATCTTATGACAAAAGACACTTGATAGCTGCCTCATAGGTATCTCTTCAAAAAGATTTTTAAAATGTACTGATTTCAGCCCTCGTCTTTTTTTTTTTCCTCCTTATTAAATGCATTAGCTTCTTCATTCATGGACCTTAGGTCATTTGTTTTCTTTTCCTCTGTACCAGATTCAAACTTGCTACTACTTTTTCAAATGTAAAACTTACAAAACCAGTTCCTTAAGCTCAAATGCGGGTGTGCAAAATCGTTGCCCAGTTAACAACGTCAGAATACCTACTGAAAGTAAAATACTTGTCAGCTCTTGTAACTCCTCTGCAGACTGGGCAGTTTTTTGTAAGCTTAAAAATCTCTGGAAGCTTTCATGGTAAGTGAGTGATACGTGCCCCGTCCCTGGTATTGTACACGGGACAGTGGCCTCCATCAGTCATCCTTAAGGCTCTTGGTCCCTTGCTTAACACTCTTCCAGATGTATGCCTTGGGTCTCAAGTTATGAAAAGTCCCTTCATGTCTCTCCTTTGCACAGCCATTGAAAGTTGTCCCTGACAAACCCACAACCCATACTACTGGGTCTCCTGGGAATCCACATTTCTGACATCTGAGGATTCTGAGGCTCTGAGGCTCGGTGCAGGGGGTGGGGGGGAGGGGGGTATGGAGACATCATGATGCTTGGGATGTCAGGTGTCTGTGTTCTGGGCACACCTTTTGTGTGACACTCTGCTCCCTGCATTTGTCCAGTGCTCCTTCCAATCTGTGCTTGGATTTAGGAGAGTGGTGTTGACATTTCAGTGATTTCACACACCTGATCGTATCTGATCCCTCACTTCAACCCGAGTAGGTAGTAACTCATATTTCCATTTTATAAATGAATTAATTATGGCTCAGGGAGATTAAGCAACCTGCCCAGGTTCCACAACTGTCAAAGAAAACAAACTACCATTATTAGGGACCAAATGAACTACAAATAATGATGGGTTTCTAACTCACATTTAGTTTATGGCTTGTTATAATTACCTATTTTCTGCTCTAGCACTGCCAAGTCTGGACGTCACAGTCTGTAGCACATGTTTTTTTTTGTCAAGTTCTTCTCACCACTAATTTGTAAGGATCATTTTCTTCCAATTTTATTAGTTGTGGGGATAAGCAATTCCACAAAATTTCGAGTCCTGTGTGACTATGAAACAGATCTTGGTATTTTACAGTGATTCTGTAAACACAAAGAAAGGGAACTTAAGGTCAGTCAACATTTACAGTTCAAGAAAAAGAGAATATTAGACAACCAACAAGGAGTCTTCTGAGCTATTTCCTGACGATAACGCATGTTTTAAGATTGGCAACCACTGACGATGCCAAAAACAGAAGTCAATCTCTTTTGACTGATTAAACACAAACAAAAGTTGTGAGTAATGTTTATTCTGATAATATCTTAAAATGGTGTTCCTGAAGAATAAGTAACTATTTTCTTAGTCGGGGCCCGAGATGCATATTCAAAGTTGACTGAGCGTTTGTGCACAGAGCCTTGGAGTGAAGAGTCCAAGCAAGAATGTGGCCCGCTGCAGTCCTTTCCCCTTGTTTTGCTTTAACAAAGGGAATGATACCGTCCTATGTATTACTGTCTGACCAGGGTCACTACCTTATTGCTTTAGAGCACCTTAACAGTTACACGACTGCCTTTCTAGAAGCAGAAGGCAAATTATGATTTCAGGTATGGCAGTACTCCAAAAACTGAGTACCACTGGGCAGGGCCCACCGCATCAGCAAAATAATTAACTCACTTCCAAGTCGCGAAAATTCTCTGAATGGACAGATCATGTTAGTTTTCTCGGGTCTGTGCTTGGATAAAAATTGTGTTCCTACAATCTGCATTCAACACAAAAATTCTTAGTTTTACCTCCTGTAAACGAAAGTGTCAGGGACAAAATTATCTATAGGTAGTAAAGCTGGCAACTGCTTGAAAAACATCAGATGCAGAAAGCAAAGAGAACAGGAGAAGTAGAAGCTGAACCAACGGAGTCCAGCTGAGCTTTGATGTACGACTCTGCAAGCCCTCACTACGGTAAATACTGCCCTTACTAAGTGCAACAGTATTAAACACCGGATACCAAGATGGATGACTCCAGTCCTGGCCCCATCAGAGACTCACAGTATAATGAAGGAGAAACAAATACCAAGGATTTTAGTTCATTATTCTCATAATGACAGATCTTTGGTCCACTGACTCAGCAGTTACGCCAAATACGCCTCTCCGTATACTACCTCATTTAGTCCTAAGGACAACTGTAAAAGGTAGATGTTATTTTAGAGATGAAAAAAAAAAAGTTAGAGGGAGATGAAGTACCAGGTCCAAGGTCACGCAGTGGTAGAACCAGTATTTAAAAACAGCTGTGTGACTCCAAGCGGAGTACACGTTTTCAAAATGCTTCCCTGCTTCTAGTTATGGGAGAGAAATCCATAGTGAGCACACGTTGAGAGTAAGAACACGAGCCATGAATTGATATCTTTATGAATAAAACTGTCTTTCCCTTAGCAGTCACGCTAGATTATACATTTAGAGAATAATGAAATCTTTATCATTTGGTGCATTCTTGAAAAAATCTCTTTTTAATTCGCAAGTTTGTAAAAGTGGTTTCCTGAAGTGAAAATCCGCCATTCTACTTTAAATCAGGTATCCGTAGGCACCTGGGCTTCATAAATATTTGACTTTTCTAAGGGAAAAAAAAAAAATCAGAATTCATTTAATTTCTCAATGAAATCACGGATCAAGTTTTATATGAACTAAGAAGAATGAATTTCCATTGGGTGCTTTCCACTTTAATCAAAGCCTGAATCCAACCCAAGAATCACCAGGCAATGTGAAAAAATGGATAGTCAGCAGTGTGTTTTCAATGGATAAGTGTCCATGACAAGAGGAAAAAAATGCCACGACAGTGCAAGCACCCCTGTGAGCAGCTCAGAAAGATTAGGGACTGAATTAGCCTAGAGATCAATCTACTTCTCTCCCTTCCTTCTTCCAGGTGAATCATTCTTAGCAGAATTTGGAAGCATTGCAGAAGCATGCACCTGCCTCCATGTTACTTTTACACCTGTTCCTGAACCAACAGAGGAGAGGGCCTGGATGCTGAATGCGGCTCATCTGGCACTTTTCAACAAGCCTTCACGTTACATATAGTTCATACGCACCTTATAATAACAGTAAGAATGAATGGAATGGATAAAAATATAAATTTATTTTCCAAAAATGAATATGTAAAAGTATACATTCCATTGAAATGCTCCACATTACCTTAAGGATTTTACCCTGATTTCACTTAGATAATAATTTTTTTAGCTCATTGAGGTGTAACTGACAAAATTGTTAAAATATTTAAAGTGTACATCATGATGATTTGATATGCGTATACATTGTGAAAATATTCCTCCCATCCAGTTTAAAACACAAGTCTGACCTCACATATATGTATACACACACACACACACACGTATGTATTTTTTGGTGAATGTAAGTTCTACTCTCCTAGAAAATTTCAATTATACAACATTATCAACAATGGTCACCATGTTATACATTAAATCTTCAGACCTTATTCATCTTCATCTTTTCAGCTATAGCTGAAAAATTTTAAATACAATTTATTGATGAAAGAAATGAATTAACAAGAAATGAAATGACTTTCCTTTTAAATAGTTGTCGGTAACTTTTGTTATGCCTTTTGTAGTTACAACTGAGAAATAGCTTTGCACTAGGAAGGAAATCATTACCATAAAAATAGGAAATAGGAAAGCTAAAGCTGGTATATTTGAAACACCAAACTGTTAATAGGCACTTTTTAGTAATGATGTATGTGCTTTTATATTTTACTAACACATTTTATTGTTAAATTTTTTTGACTCTATGTATATGGGAATCTTAAAATTGGGATATTATGTTTTTAACAATTGATTTTTTTGTGTTTAGTCATAAACAAGATTTTCTGCTTTTATAATACCCAATAGCATAACATATTGGAATTACTGGAATAATGCTTTATTTTTTTACTTTAAGAGTATTCTAGGTTAGAGGTTCTTTGGTAATTCCACAATCACCCTGCCTCAGATGACATCTAGGATGATCTTTTTGATATTTAAACCCACTCTTTACAGATGATATTATAGTTCGTGTATCACACCGATGGTCTGACATGACACTCCAAAAGCATTTACAAATCTATAAATTAAGCTCTATTTTTCATGTTGAAAATGAGTAGACAAGTCATTTCACTTGTCTTATAAAATCATTCATTCATTCATCAATTAGTTACTGAACACCTATGTGTAGGCACTGCTAGGAACCCTAGGGATACAGAGGTGAACAAAATAAAAATACACACACAGGCACACATACAAAACATTTAAGAAAAATGAAGGCAACATTTGCATTGTAAAACAAGTTATTACAGGAAATTAAGGTTTTAAAAGTATGCTCTTGTCTTCCGTTTGAAGTCTATGAAATGAAAGGATTTCACCATTTTCCAATAAAGAAGGAGGAGAAAAAAATAGAGTAATTAGAGCTAGTAACTTCTAATCAGAAACTAGACCTGACACAGGAATGGAAGGAAGGTCAGAGCTCCTTCCCACTGCAGAGAAGAAATGTGCATATCTGGAAAACAGGTTTGATCTGGAGAAGCTGAAGGAGACGTGATTTTTAAGGGCCCTTAAAATAAGTTCCTTAGTGGTTGATGGCACTGAGTTTTTATTACATCTCATTTCACTTCAAACTTTGTGGCTTTTCCTCATGAAATAAATATCCCACCAGCACTGTTTTATTTTTAAAGATTTTACTTATTTGACGAGAGAGAGAGTGAGAGAGAGGTAGGCAGACGGAGAAGCAGGCTCCCCACTCAGCAGGGAGCCTGATGTGGAGCTTGATCCCAGCACCCCAGGATCATGACCTGAGCCGAAGGCAGACGCTCAACCTACTGAGCCACCCAGGCGCCCCACCACCAGCACTATTCTTATGATCATCATCTTTGAAAAAGATCATTTCTATGTCAAGTTAACAAAATAAAGTAAAGATAGAAGAAATTATTTCCTTAGGGTCAAAAGTTGGACAGAGACCCGAAGGACCTAGAGATGCCATGTTTACAAATGAATGATCACAACTGACAGGATCGACAGTGAAGGCCCCACACCGGCTGGACTGCTCATCTGTTTCTCAGCCTCTCGGTATTTTGAACAGAGATACAGAAACACAGGGACCTGCTGATAGTGTGTTAATTTCTGGCTGTACCCTGAAGGGGAAATTCCACAAACTACTCTACTTCTTGGCTGTTAACCTCTTTTTTTTTCCGAGATTTTCCTGGTGTTCCTCCAATAAACAATCCCGTTGGCTTAAGTTGGTTTCTGCTATTTGCAACCAAAAGAACATTAATATTATATTCCCTCCCACTGGTCCAATTTCTATGCTCATTTGAATTCACTTCCTTTTTTTTCTCATCATCTTGCTGAAGACTTTCAATGTTTCCTACTGCTGATAAGATAAAGTGAAATCTACCAACATCCCACTCTTTTCTGTGTGATACTCACAGGCTTTCAAAGCCAGGTCTAAGTGCACGCATAGTCTACCACCATGCCCATACCCTGCTTCCCCTTCTTACTAAAAATGATACTGGAAAATACCAGTGAACATTATTTTAATCATGTTTGCGATCAAATACAAATCAAACCAAATCATCAAATCATTAGACTTGGAAGCTTGCACAAGTTTACTGCTCTAAGCCTTACTTACTCTTTAATAAAATGAAGATAATAATATTTTGTTCTTAGAGTTACATTAGCGATTTAAAAATACCTTACATAAACAAATAAGTAAATTTCACAATTTTTATATTTATATACATAATCACCTAGAACAAGGCCTAGCACAAAGGATGTTTTTAATAAATGAGAGTTATTTTTATTTCATTATGACTTAAATTTGTATCTCTAACCCAAAACTCTTTCTTGAGATTTAGAGACACAGATTTAAGTGTCTCTATGACCCTTGTGTGTGGCCATACCTCAAATCCCAAATTCAGTCTGGTGTACAGAAGAAAAATTAATGACCACATTCCTCCCAACCTGGGTTCTCCTCCATCCCTTACCTGGAAGCATGATACCATCTGCTAGTCACAGAGCACTAAATATGATAATTTTAGAATCCTGCCTCAACCAGCTAGTCTCCACATCCTGTAGACTTTCCTCATTAACATCTAGACACATCCTCTCTGCTTCTCCCTGGCACACAAACCCTCTACACTGCTCATCAGGTCTCCAGGGGGAGCTTTGCCTTTTCTCCACTCATCAAATCTACCTTCCCGACGACTAATGAGTCTTTCTAAAACTCAAAGCTGATCAAGTTTAAATCTATTAATAGCTCTCCACTGATTAGAGAATGAAGATGTACTCTTTGGACAGTTGCACATGTCCTTGACAATGTGGCCATGTCTAAGGTCAATTCTCTCATTATGCCTTGTTAGTGAACTCCACTCCAATCAAATCCACCTGCACACACTGGACTGTGTCAGGCTTCCTTTGCTTTCTTCGTGCCCGTCCATCTGAGTGGACCAAACTTAACTGCAGCACCTGGCAGGGGGTTACACATCTTTCCAGGGTCACTTCCTTTATGAAGCCCCAGTTGATATGCTCCTCCCCCATTTGTGTGCTCCAGCTGTAACCCTTATATATTTTTTCTCATAGCACTCACACTTGTGTTTCACATGCATGGGTATATATTTTCCCAAGTTGAAGGGCAAAGTTGTGCTTTACTCCTTTAGGGGCTCTGGTGCTCAGCTCAGGCCAGGTATGCAGCAGGCCCTTCCTATGTGCTTGCTGAATGAACGAAGGTTAACAGAAAGAGACAGTTGAGGGAATTTAGAATTTGAATTTCAAGAATGAGAAGCCAACTTCAGAATATGTTTCGGAATTTGTAGACATTCAGTGTCTCACAGGATCCACAACAATACAGAAAATGCTAAGTGTTCACAAGTATGATTTTTACTAATTAAGAAAACATTCCATCATAGCTATTCAGAATACCCAATTTCAGGTAATCAAGTATGTGATGAAACGGACACATTGTTCCAGAAGGAGTTGAGTCAAGTGCTCATTTTTGTAAGACAGCTCTTGCCCTTAAGTGACAATTTGAGAGCATTATAAATGCTCTAAGTCTAGATAATTTAAATATGATGTATTACCGAGAGATAACATAGAATAACTTACTATTGTCTAGTAAATTGTGACCATCTCCTATATTGTTAGGAAATTTGGGCAACTTTAATAAATTTGCATGTAACGTCCTTAGTGGGTAATGAAAACCTGGAAGATAAAAACACACTGGGAGAATCTGCTTAATAGCAGATTAAAATATAGAATTATTTCTTCAAAAATGTTGATAGCTAGGTCACAGTGAAACATTAAGAGTATATGCAAAGATGTTGTCAGAAACCAAAAAAATAAGAATGTTTTTTGACATAAAACTGATTCAGGTGGGAAGGGATATAAATATAAATCATAATTTAGAGGAAAATCTTACATTACAGAATCAAATTAAGTTGTAATTATTATAAAACTCAGTACTAAGAAAAATGCTCTGCAAACTTACAAAAATCATCCTAGGTAAGAGATCTCCTACAAAATATTGTCACAGGTCAGAATTAAATTGATGCCATTTTACCATTAATTTTTAACCTAATCAATAAAAAAACTAAAGGAAAAGAACAGATGTTTTGATAGGTTTTTAGATGTGCTACACATTCAAACTTTGTACAGTCTTTCAAAAAAACAGTATTTGGAAAGTGTGGCCTTTCCAGAGACCTTCACTCAGAGCAAAAATCATAATTTTGCATTTAAAATTTCACTTCTGTTGAACTGCAGTAATGGATGAAAGTGACAGGAACCATGACGGATTAAGTACAAGTAAATTTCTTCTTTCAAAGCAGCCTTAAGGCAGGTACACAATATTATCTTTGTGAAATCAAGGAGAGGCTTGCAAAAGGATGACTATGAATTTCAAGAATCATGCATTTACTGGAGTGTGTTAGAAACCAGATGATTGCATTTGATGTGATTCCTACAGGGATTCCTTTATACTTCAGATCTTCTGTAGCCTTGTGATTGGCCATGCTCCAGGCAGTTCACAAACAAATTACCATCACTTCCCTAGGAAGTGGGCTCCTAGCTGTAGGTAAAGCAACTAAGTTACAAAAAAGCACTAAGAGATTTAAATACCTAGAAGCTTGCTAGGAGCTAAAAAGAAATGAGATACTGATAAAAAGTAGATATCTATCATAGAAAGCCTTGGCCCTCTATATTCATAGCTAAGCAAGGAAACATCAAAATACTCTTCATTCTACAACTCAAGATGTTTTAAGACCAGAGGTTAAGATTAGCCCGCCAAGCGTTCGGCAAAAAGATTAAAGTATTTACGATTACCTTTTTAAAATAAAGGGGGGGAAAAAAACCAATTTGCTTTCTGAAGCCATGTGAGACTTGAATTCAGGGGGTATCCGGAAAGAAAAAAAAAATTAAGTTTTCACTGGATTATTCAAGTTCTTATCTTAAAAGATTTTAGACTGACATAAACAGATCATTTCCATATGATGAATAAGGCCTCGGTGAGTTTTTTTTTTTAAAGATTTTATTTATTTATTTGAGAGAGACACAGAAAAGGGAACACAAGCAGGGAGAGTGGGAGGGGAGAAGCAGGCTTCCCGCTGAGCAAGCCTGATGCGGGCTCCATCCCCAGCCCCGGGATCATGACCCCAGCCGAAGGCAGACGCTTAATGACTGAGCCACCCAGGAGCCCCAAGGCCTTGGTAAGTTTGAACTGTGATCTATTTTAACCTTTATTTAGTGTTTAATGCTAAAAACTGAAGGGGGAGGGGAGTGGAAGCAAAACTTCCCATTACTTACCTGCTTTTCACTTGAAATCATGGGCAGAGATTTTATTATGTGAAATGTATACACGGACCCAACCCGGCACAATTGTACCTCACACAGCGAAAAATAATGATTCCAGCTGTTATAAAGAATAACTGTATTTGATATGTAATGTGGGTCAAATGCCCCCGAAGCATTCCAAGTGGGTACGTAGAGACCAACATGAAAGTTTTTTGGCATTTCTTCAAGACTACGATGTTATTCATGATGCTCTTTCCTCGTGCACATGAAGGTGTTTCTGCTTAATAAATGTGGAGCACTATAACCATGACATGAATTTGAATGTAAGCAAAGACTGCCGCACCCCTCACTAAATGCAGTAGTCTCTCCACGTTAGAATAGGCAAACACCGCCAGCAAAAACAACAAACTAAATTTTCTGCTGAACCAAGAACAGCAGAGCGTGAAATAGCAGCCTGCCATCAGACGTTGGGAGCTTGGTTTTCATCAATGGCAGCTGAAACAGCCCTCGCCTCCCACTTCTGTATGAAAAAAAAAGAAAAAGAAAGAAAGAAAACAGAAAACAGACAATACCATCTGCAGGCAAGCAGGGGGACAACCCTTGTCAGGCTAGTCGCTGCCCCCCAGCAGACACAGATGCCTGTTCAGGCTCTCTTTCATTGCCTGACCCCCTGTGCTACTTCTAGTTATTGCATGGTCAGAGGAATACACGGCCATTCTTTAAAAGATTCTGCTGGTGTCACATCATCTATTGGAAAAGTTTTCAACCAGAGGGCTGCTGATTGATTTGTTTGGGGTCATGCAGAGGTAAAAGGAAAAGTTTGAAAAAAATAAGCACTTAAAAGTGGTGAGTGGCGAATCCAACCAGTCAGGTGGATGCATTTCAAAAGCCTCCTCTGTGATGAAGCCCCGAAAATGCGCTGTGGGCATGTCTTACTTGCACCAAAACAACAGTCTATTTCGGTCCATACCGCTCTTGCCAATTCACCTGTTACAATGCTAAACATGCTCCTGAAAGTCTGCCTTCTTGAGAAAGGAAACTCTTCACACGGAGATGAAATGAACAGTACAAATACACACCGTGGTAGTACAGAAGCGAAAGTTAGATGGAATAAAGCAGATTGATAAAATAGGTAGAAAACATTTTCCACTTGACTAGACTATTAATGGGACCAGAAAAGCACCAATGTGCTACAAAAATTTTATATGCATTTGTTTATCGGGTCCAGTGTTCGGACCATAAGGAAGCTAAGTTATCAGATGTACTCATCACTGAATGATTCCTGTGACAAGGCCACATGCACATGAAATGTCAAAAAGTAAACAACTAGCAATAATAACAACAACAACAAACCTTCCCAGCCACATCCTACAGATCTGATCACTGCTTTTAGAAACCTAATGTAAGTTAACCTGGATGCAATTAATAATTATTATGATAATGGAAATCATTTTAATAATTTGAATTATCATACAGCAAATATTCACTACCTCCCTCTTCCCACTATAGGCAGGATATACTTTCCCATTCCATTGATGTTGGGCTTGGAAATGTGTCTTGTTTTGACCACTGGGACGTTCGTGGGCACAGCACAAGCAAATGTTTGAAATGTACTTTTGCTAGGAGGCTTACCTTCTTGGAGGATGCCATCACCATGCAAAAGAATGTGGACTGGCTACCCACTAGTTAAGGAGGGTGCAGGGAATTGGGGTGGAGGGGCACATCTAAACTCAATCTGCAGCTTGTATCCCAGCCCAGCCTGGATCAGCTGAGCCCTACCCAGCCCACCAATGCATGAGCAAGAGTCAGGATTGCTGTTCTGGCCACTGAGTTTGGGACTGGTTTGTTAAGCAGCATTGCTTTTGCAATAGCTAACTGAGATAAGCAATATTAATAATGGTCCAGCTAATATATCATCATAAATAGTGCCTATATATTAGATAAATGATAAAGGGTGAAATGAAAATGCAGAGATTTCATTATTGCTGATAGAATACAGTAGAGTTATAAGCCTTAGTAGAAGTGGACCTTCTTAGTTTTGCCCCCTCCAACCTTTTCTACAGCTACCTAAATGAGCTGCTGCCGTTTATTAAATACTCTGGCTCAGCGTCTCAGGCACTAAAACAGTCACTTTCTATTCATTCGTCTCTTAAAACAATTCGCATAATGTAACTTTATCCCCCTTACTGATAAGGAAATCGAGACTCACAGAGGTTAAGTAATTCAGACCACAGAGTTAATAGGTGGCAGCTTTAGGTTTCAAGTAGGTGCTTCCCTAATACCGTATTTCAGGAAAGGTTTTTTTCTATTTAAAAATGTTTAACGGAGGAACAAGCCAACTGCACTGAGGAGATGTAATGTCTTTTTCACTTTTGTTGCTCTGTAGGGACTCATCTGGCACTGAAATAGCTCTCCCATTCCCACTCCCAGATGGTCCACTTGACAAGGAGAGGCCTCTGGGGATGCCTGAAAGCTCTCTTCTTGCAAAGGAGAAGTACAGCCTAGAAAATTCCTAAGATAGCCATAAGTTTTAGCTCAAGAGGATACCTTAAAAAAAACTTTACTTCTTTTCATCTCTGACCATTAAGTTAATTCAGTCTTGATAGGGTCTATGCAAAAGAAAAATCAGAGTTGTTTTTTGTGTTTGTTTTTATTTAAACATACATCTCCCTAACCAGGTGTATTCCTAATTAAACCATGCTAAGAACTGAAAACACTTAATTCTCTCAATTTCCTTTCCCCCATTCTTTTTTTTTTTTTTTTTAGACAGAAAGAGAGAGGGCAGACGGGGAGGGAGAGAATCTCAAGCAGACTCCCCGATGAGTACGGAGCTGGACTTGGGGCTTGATCCCAGGACCCTGAGATCATGACCTGAGCCAAAATCAAGAGTTGGATGCTTAACCGGCTGAGCCACACAGGCACCCCTCCTTTCCTGATTCTAAATCTTATGCATATTTTAAAAATCAATAACTATGAACATTTTTCTATGAATGTTTTTCCTGAGGTTGCTTTTAAAAGATGCTGATGCAGAGACTGAGTTCTTCTAAGCATTATATTATATTAAATTATTATTAATATTTCTACTGCTCGGGGCGCCTGGGCGGCTCAGTTGGTTAAGTGGCTGCCTTCGGCTCAGGTCATGATCCCAGGGTCCTGGGATCGAGCCCCGCATCGGGCTCCCTGCTCAGCGGGGAGCCTGCTTCTCCCTTTCCCTCTGCCTGCCACTCTGCCTACTTGTGCTCTTGCTCTCCCTGTCAAATAAAAAAATAAAATCTTTAAAAAATATATATTTCTATTGCTCACATAAGCTTTTATCATATAGATTTCCTAATATGTCAGAGTAGTCAGGCTACCGTTATTTCATGATAGTGGAAACTAAAGCATACCTAACATGACACTGGGCAAAGATCTTTCAAAACTTTAAGATGTGATAAAACTAGATATAATGATCAGGAGTTACGATGACCTTGGGAAGATGCCAAGTGCACTAAAAAAATAACCCCTGCATAATTAATAGGATGATGTTATCTCTATAGACAGTAATATCAGGCTTGCAATTAAAGATGTCTGCTTATCCTAAGAAATGCAGTCTATAAAGTAAAAGGAGAAATTCGCATGTAAGATGGTACACTCTATGTCAGAATCATCCCAATACCTCTCAGGAGTGCCTGACTTCTAAAAATTAAGAAATTCAGTGCCAAACATTTTCCAAAAAATTAAGAAAATTTAACCTTTTCCTGCAAATGGATCATACTCCAAAATGCATCCTACCAGCTACAGAATTGTCCCGCCCTTGACACAGGACTCTTTATGAATTAAGTTTCCCAGCACACATTATGTGAGTCCTGTTAGGAAGGCCTCTGTGTCTCTAGGAAGACAGACTCCATGGCTCAACCACTGCAATGTGGTAAATACTGTTATGTACTTTTCTAGGAAATCAGTGTGTAACAATGACAACTCTATCATGGCATCAATTTTTACCAAGGACAATTATAAAATACACAAAAGGAAGAGTCTAGTGAACTCATGCTGACCATCCAGATTGGACAACTATCAGAATTTTACCACATATGCTTCATCTGTTCCCTTTTTTGTCACTGCTTAGGCACTTTAGCACAAATCCCTGATCCCATTTGGTATGCATCTCAAAAAACATGAACACTTTCTTAGAGACTCACCATGCCATTGTAGTCCTAACACAATTAATGATTATTGCTTGGCATCATGGAATAATCAATCTATAAAGTTTAAAGCAAGTTTGTTTTTCCATCATAATCTATTTTACAAGGAAACTTATTTCTATTTCCCGACACTATACCAGTTTTCCAAAAGGAAAAATGAAGAGAACATGATTAGAAAAATCACAATTTCCATTTTTGTTTATTACACATGGAAAATAATTTGTGTAAAGGAGTTATAACTAAGAAAAGACACAGTATCAGTATGTATATCAGCTTTGTAATTAAACAGATAAAGGAAGAGAAATCCTTACTTGAATTTTAATTTATATTTAGGCAATAGCAATAGCAAAAAAAATTAAATTTAAACTTCTCAGTGTTCACTGTCATTAAAAGGCATACACAAGTGAACTCCAAAGAACCTCCTTTCTTAAATTTATTTAAAGAAAAGCTAACAACTTATTTAATGGTTTGCTTCTCTATAATGTCTTACTCATATTTATTTGGAAAGGTAGAGAAATTCCAAAGATCATAGAGAAGTGTTTTAAAGTTATTAAATAATGCTCTAACCTCAGTGATGCCAATGCATAAAAAGAGAGAGAGAGAGACAGAGAGCACATGGGAACAAAGCAGAAATTGGCAAAGCACTGAAAGCGAAAATATATGCCATGACAAAGTGGCCAGACGTTTTCTGGGTGCTTCTACTTGTTTAACATCAACAAATAACTCACTGAAACTACCAGAATTATTTTTTGAAGTTTAAAAAATTAATCTCTCTCCTTCAGATCACCATTTCATGTGTTATAAGCTGCATTTTGTCACCCCCAAAATCATATGTTGTAACTCTAACCCTCAGTACCTCAGGATATGACTGTATTGGGAGATAAGACCTTTAAAGAGGTAATTAAGGTGAAACGAGGTCATATGGGTGGGCTCTAATCCAGTATGACTGGTGATCCTATAAGTAGAGAAAATCTGGGGAGGGATATGCAAGTACACAAAGACAAGACCACGTGAGGACACAGCAAGAAGGCGGCCATCTGCAAGCCAAGGAGAGACGGCTCAACAGAAACCAAACCTGCCAACACCTTGATCTTGGACATATAGCCTCCAGAACCATGAGAAAGTAGTTTCTGTTGCTTAAGCCACCTAGTCTGTGGTACTTCATTATTATGACAGCAAACAGGCAAATTAATACACAATGCAACACTGAAAATTTTAAAAATTAGTCACTGACTTCATTTATAATCAGGCAAGTTAGTAGGACCTAATTTTTTCATTGTTAAGTATTAAACATTTTTTTAAGATACTAATATCTATCACACCTAAAAGTAAACTATAATTCATTAAAATTACCAAATATTCAGTCAGTAATCCGATTTCCATTTGATCAGATCCAGGTTTATTATTATTTTTTTGGCGGGCAGGGAAGGTGCAAACTAGTTCACAGATGATGTTGTGTATCCCTATCAGGAGGAGAGAATAGATTTTATTTCTTTTAGCTGTAGGTGATCATTGCCTAGACCCAGTATTTTAATAAGAGATGCAAAATGGTGATGATCAATTTCTACAATTCCTTCTTCATTTATTAGCTGCAATACTTCTATAAAAAAAAGAACCCACTTGCATCATCTACTCATTACAGGGTTACCATGAAATAGTCATCACGGAAAAAACAATATGAATATATTATTTCCCCTTACTTAACACTTTTCAAAACAGTGACCAAAATGGGTTCGTTTTTCTTTTCCACTGCAGTTATTAAACTTGTTAACACCCACGATGACCCAGCTTGGAGAGACCTTTTGATAAAACTAGTAATTGTTGATAGTTACGTTGCTGTGTGGTAGGGCAACATGGTAATCCAGGTCACCTCCTACACATCTTGCCATTGACACGGAATCAGCCATTCTTTCAAAGAGCCCTCGTTCCTTCTGGTGAACCTCAATATGGGTCTCAGGGTTACTCATTGTTACTAGATGGTCATTGCTTTCAGGCATCTTCAAAGGATACAAATAAATCCGTAATTTTTTGAAAATTCATTTTGATACCTCTCATTCAAATTCAGGATGTCAAGATTTCAGTAACACTGATCTTACACCTCTATCTGGTTCCTCTTTCTCCCAATCAACAGCATGGTTACTCACTTGCTTTACCCCACAACACAGACTGACAACATTTTCCAAGAATAACACCATTACCAAATACAACTGTGAGACAGTTTAAAATTTTGCCTCTTTTCTTTAGATCTCAGAGTCTATCCCAATGAGGACATACACTCAAATTTCTGTGCCTTAGTACCATTTGAAATGATTCTTCTCTGTGTTACTGGTTACACCAGCAACTGCTTTATACAATGAAGCTTATTTATTTCATCTTTAATAGTTGTCTTCATTTTGTTGGTTTTGTTTTATACTTATGTAAAATATGGACATATTTTGGGGCACCTGGGTGGCTCAGTTAGTTAAGTATCTGACTCTTGATTTCGGCTCTGGTCATGATCTCAGGGTCCTGAGATGGAGCCTCGTGTCGGGCTCCATGCTGGGATGGAGCCTGCTTAAGATTCTCTCTCTCTCTCTCCTTCTGCTCCTCCCCCAGCTTGTACTCTCTCTCTCTCTCAAAAAAAAAGAAAAAAAAGTACGGACTCATTTCCAGAGTTAAATCCACAAAACCCTTGCTCCCTTAGATAAACAGTAGCAATGTTTATTTAAGTACACTTTCCTTGGTTGTGTTGTTTTCACTTAATAGGTTATTGGAAAGATCTCTCCATAGCAGTTTACAGACAGCTCTCATTCCTTTTTAATCTGCAGAGTGCCTCCTCAGATGGTTGTACTATAATTTATTCAACCAGTTCCCAACTCATGGTCGTTTGATTTGTTCCTGTCTTTAAATTTTACAAACAACTGCAATGAACAGCCTCGTTCTTTGCAATAAACAAGTGACAATCATTTTTCTAGCCATGTTTCTATTTCTTTTTTAAAATTTAAAATGTGGCGGGGCGCCTGGGTGGCTCAGTTGGTTAAGCGACTGCCTTCGGCTCAGGTCATGATCCTGGAGTCCCGGGATCCAGTCCCGCATCGGGCTCCCTGCTCGGCAGGGAGCCTGCTTCTGCCTCTGACCCTCCCCCCTCTCATGTGCTCTCTCTCTCTCATTCTCTCTGTCTCAAATAAATAAATAAAATCTTTAAAAAAAAAAAAATTTAAAATGTGGCTAAAATAATTTCAAAAGCAAGGGGATATAATGCAATAAGAGAGACTACTGGCAACTATTCACGCCCTCGTCCACTAACTCAATGAATTTAACAACTTTTCCAACAGAAAATATAGAACTTATTCAACTAAGGACCACAATTTATAATCTAATATATTCAACTTGAGTCAACAGTCTCCAGTTTGTTTTTCCTCATTATTTTTATAGCATACTGTAGATGAAAACTATTAAAATTCTTAAGCTTTTTTTAAATTAAAAAATCATTTTTAAAACAGCTCTTGACACTGTAAACCAAGTAGTCCACGTCATGCAACTGAGCGAATAATGCAAATATTCACACCACACTAACATGAAATCAGGTGCTGCAACTATAAAAACTTTTCAAATTTTAATGGTACAACATTAAGAAAAATGGAACGAAACAACACAAGTTGTGAAACGCATCTCTCATCAAAGTCTAACAATCTTCCGGATTGTGAAAACTATATTATATTATGTAAAAAAAAATAAGCAGTACTTTAGAAAGCTGCAATTAAATGTTAGATCTGAGTAGCACTGCAGAGCCCTTATCTTAAGTTATTTGTATGGTGATTTTTAAAAAATAAAAGCATACAGTTTTCTAAAATTCTATTTCTTTCTTTTAAAAGTACTTGAAAAAAAAAAACACACCCCAGAATTATTACAGAGGCAACAGCAATGTCTGTATTACTTTTCTTGTATTTTGAATCTGAGTCATTTTCCTGAAGATCTCACTACTATAACATAGTCCTTATTTGGTGATTTTTTTTTTTTTTAAAGCAAAGTAGGCAAGAGAGTCAACAGCCAACAACCACGAAGGAAGTCCATTGACTGAGGACAGAAGAATACCCTATTGTGTGGGAGGGATGGGAGAGAGGCAGTCTTTCTCTTCTAGAGCAAAGAAAAATGGGGCAAGCCAGCAAGTTATTTATGGTGGCACACACCCACAACCAGAGCGGATCTCCCTCACCCATTGTATTGAGCACGAAAGCATCATTAACACATCCTAATAAAAACTTTTCACAGGGGCTCCTTTCTCATCTACATGCTAAACTAAATGTCAGCAGGAGGCCGAGAGCTTCAGGAAGCCATAAAGTGAAGCTTGAACTCAGTAATGATCTGCAGCAGGATATCTACTGAGACAAATTGACTTGACTAGGACAGATCTGACAGCATAACAGTGTATATGTAAAACTTCACACCATTTAAGCCACACATCCCTGGGATTTGTAGACAAAAGTATCCCCTTTCATGCTTCAAAAAGCATTAACCGGCTTTTCTACATTTTCTTCCTAAAGGAGCTTCTGATGATTATTGGTAACCCATCTATATTCTGCAAGCTTCAAAAATCACTAGCGGCACAGTGTACTGCATATAACCAGCCCCAATTTATTCTATCATTAAGATCGACTTAGGCAAAGGAAGAAGTAATATAATATTTATTGCCTGCCTGAGAGGCGTTAACGGCCAAAACAACTTAAAATATATGCTGTCTTTCCATTTATTTCTCCAGACATGTCTGGATGAGAAACATCTGGAGATTTCTTAAAACTATGAATTCCTCAAAGCGGGGGGAGGGGGGCAGAGGGGCAGAGGGAGACTTTCTCCTGTGTCAAAAGGATCCTCATGTCTGAAGATGGTATTTGTATGGAAGCAATTCCTGGGGATTTGAACAGTTTCTCTCATCCCTGTTCTTTCGCTGGCTTCCTAAACTAGTAATTTCTCCATGAAGCACTAGCCACAGCATGTGAGGATATACCAGAGTGTGATAAGAGAGAAACAGAAGGGTACCAATATAAGAAAAGGGAGGGAGGAAGGGAGGGAGGGAGGGAGGGAGGGAGGAAAGAAGGAAGGAAGGAAGGAAGGAAAACAAATAAACAGGGATGAATGTAACTATTCACCTCCTCCAGTTCTGAGGTGGTCTGAAGAAAAAGAACAAATAAATGAATGTGCTAAGCAAACAAACCAGAGTATTCAGAAAAACCTGGAGCCCTATTTAACAAAGGTACAAAATATAAATTAGAGCGAGTATTTACTTGGGGCACCTGCGTGACTCAGTTAAGTGTCTGCCTTTGGGTCGGGTCATGATCCCGGTGTCTTGGGGTCGAGCCCCACATCAGGCTCTTTGCTTGGTGGGAAGCCTGCTTCTCCCTCTCCCACTCCCCCTGCTTGTATTCCCTCTCTCACTGTGTCTCTCTGTCAAATAAATAAATAAAATCTTTTTTTTTTTTTAAGTGAGTATTTACTTAAAATGAGAACATAAATTGCCAAAATTACTGGAGCCTTGAGATATTCGGGTCTCTTTCTTCTGAGATCTCTTCAGGCAATTTACCAGAACTGTTTCCAGATTACAAGCTGGTCTCTCATTCCCTCCCAGGACGCTCTGAAATACCTCCCAGCAAGGCCAGCACTCAGCGTCTAAAAGTCAGCTTCTTGAGCTTCTTGATAAACCTGCCTGTGCTCTCTCCTACTCCCTCAGCTTGTCTTGTCCAAGAACCATTAATGTTCAGGTCCCTTCTTTCCCAGCAGCTGTTCACCATAACATTTCTCATACCCAAGAATGTCACAGACGAAGATGTATCACAATTCGGGTGCAATGCCCAATGGCTACTAAAAAACTATAAATTATAGTGACTACCCAGTTTGTAGCTCACCTCAACAGCCCTCAGTCCAGCTTATAAAGGGAGCTCTTGGGAGCTGAGCCAGAAACTCAATCACCAAGGGGTTTATCTCCTGTTGACACTTCATTGTTCAGAGGGGTGACAAGATCTAAGCCAAGATCTTAAGCCAGGGTCCCAACTCTATTAGGCTTCACAGCTAATTATCTATACAACATAGCATCCATGTACCAGGAGGCAGGATACTAAGGAGTATCCAAAACATTTTCATTACACAAGATGTCTTACCAGAAAAAGGCACCTGAGTTATAGGGTAAGGAGAATCCATTCTGGAGCAAATATAATAGAGGAATTTCTTGAAAGGACTGCTGTTTTCAAAACTACAAATGCCTCTATCTCCTTATATGGAAAAGGGATTACTGTTCTACATTCTCAGACACTGGCTCAAGTGCTAAGAATATGCCACGACAGGGATAATCCAGTCATTGTCAACCTCTAAGGAAATCCATGGTCACTTACTGTAGAATTGGTTCTTTGTTTGCCCGGGTGCTGAGATTATAAGAAATATTACATCAACCTCTTACTTCTCCAGCGTTGTGGTCATCACCACCATTATCATCATCCTGCCTACTTCATCATCATCGTCATCATCGTAATTCTCCAATACAAAATTCTGTAGACGCTATAAGCAAGAGTAGACCCCTACAGTGGTACCCTGGGTGATGAAATAATTAGTAACTCAGAAAAGCAGGACAACCACCACTATCTATTTCTTTAGGTGATACCAGACTTAAACGTTAGGGGTTTGAAGAAGATCACAAAATTAAATTTCACACTCCCTAGGTTCTGATGATTATTCACTCAGAGAGGTACCCAATCTGACCAAAAAAAAAAAAAAAATGCATCCTGGGGCTTTCTAGTTAAAAGTGGGGGTAGAGTGTGATAGGGCTCAGGCTATAATCCCCCCCATTTTGTTCATCAAATATTTGAGAGCTTCCTATGTTTCAGGATTTGGATGTCAATTTATGCCACAACTCTCTTCGATAACCACGTGAAAAGTACTTAGTCATTGCCTTTAAAACAATTATTCTTAAATTCAAAATGTTTATTTAAAAAAACTATAACTCAACTGGCTTGAACTGGATGGTACATTTGAATGGCACACAGGAAAAAGAAGACAGCCCTGGCATACACTTACTAAATATAAAATAATTTTATCGTCAAAATTAACTACAGATGAACTTCATAAATGCAGATATTTCATAAAGAGAAATACAGGTTTTACATTATTAAAGTAAAACTAGGGTTTCTAATCAGACTATTTTTAGATTTTTAAGGTTGTCACCCTTATAGCAGGAGTTCGAACAAAGGCCCTTATGTTTAATGCATCAACAATTTTTAGAATAATTTTTGATAGCAAGGCATGGAATTGTATTGACAACCCCCTCCTCCAAATAGACCCCTTCACTTTTCAAAGGCAAAACTCTCCTTTTCTTACTGCCTATCAAACAGACAAGCATGTAATTAAAACCATTTTACTAATTCTCTTCTTAGTTTAGGTGCCACTGAAATGCTGGTACTGCTCCACTGTTTGAATAATGATTTCTATTATAGTCAAGTTGAATCTGAATTGTACAAAGGATAAGTTTTACTATTGGATCAGATGGTTAAAAAAATTTTAATCTGTAAGTTACACAAATGTTTACTGTCAGAATATGAAATCCACAATACGAGCACATTTAGCATTCAGAAGAAGACTCCATTCTTGCAAGATTTATATATATGCTCCTCCAATAGGAAAGAACTGGCAAACCCCACACAATATAAAAACCTAAAGTAAATTTCAAGTAACATTGAAATAAAAGCCCTAAAATAAGAACATTGTAGAAATTTAGTTTTCTACTTGGATCTTTCTCCTCATATATAAGCAAACCTATGAAACAAAACTTCATAAACTGGAGAGGAAAACAAATTCTATGAATGAACTAACAAATCTCACAGATTTATATACTTCCTGGTAATAGTAATATTCACACACTTGTTTTAAAAATTCACAGAATCTAAAAGCAAGTATTTGCAAACTCATATTGATTATGCAATGTATATCTTTGTGTTTTTGGTTTTGTCTTGGTTTTCCCTTATTTTTAGTGACATTGACTATTTTAACTCATTTATTGAAGTGTAATTCTCATATTATACAATTCACCCATTTAAAGTATACAAGTTAATGGCTTTTAGTATATCCATAGAGTTGTACATCCATTACTATAATCAATGTTAGAACATTTTTATTACCCAGAAAGAAACCCCATACCTCTTAGTTATTACCTTTGTTACCACCCCCCTCCCAACTCCCTCCACCCAACCCCAGGCATCCACTGATCTACTTCCTATGTCTATAGATAGAACTATTCTGGGCATTACATATAAGTGGAATCATACAATATGTGGTCCTTTGTAACTGAATTCTTTCACTTTAGCATAATATTTTTAAGATTCATCCATGTTGTAGCCACATATCAGTACTTCATTGTTTTATGGCTGAATAATATTATATTAGATGGATATACCACATTTTATGTATCCATTTGTCTAGTACATGGACATTTGGGTTACTTCATGAGCAAGACCCACCACCTTACATCACTTTTCTCATTTATGAAATGGATTCTCTAGTTAAAGTGAAATAAAAGTTATTTCTGAGTTTCAAGTTTTAGGGATCTGGAAATTGATGCTCATAATACACTGCAAAGAATTATCAAAATAAAGCTGAATAAAACCAAAAATGTAGTATAATGACAGTAGTCTAAAGCTACTCCACAGGAAAAGAGGGTAATACATGTCCTGATTCACCTGTTCTTCTCTCTCCCTCCAATCTCAGCCAAAGATTGCATTGATTAAATTCACCTAGAAACAGAGGGCAAAAGAGCCCACTGATGTAGTCATAGAGGTAAGCCTCCTGCGGCCGAGAGTAGATCTGGAGGGGCAAAGAGAAGATATCTGGTCTCCAAGCACTACAAACAGCATTTCGAATTTTGACAGCTAAGTGTAGAAGAAAGAACAAAAATACCAGCGCTGCTAGCTATAAGGTCTCAACATTATTGGCAGACATAATGGTTATTTATAAATACAAGGAATGTTCGAGAGACTCCAACCCATAAGTAGTCAGTATGTATTTCTGAAGTTCCAAGGGAGAGAAAATAACAAATGCACACCTCCAAACACTCACAATGCCACTACCAAGACCATTTTGAACATTCTGATAAGACACATGGAAAAACATTCCTGACCGGTACAAAACTTTTCAACAAATTAAAAATAAGCTGAATTTACTCATCCAGCAGATAATGCAGATATTTGGTATTAAAAATAGAAGAAGGGTTAACAGCATGACCAAAATAGCTTCATCAAAGTCTTGAGGCAAGGTTATGAGACCTAAGGTCCATACATGAAGATAATAATGTTAGCTGCTATCAATCAGTACTAGCAGCTTTAAGACTAAACTTGGTCTCAAAAAGGCTGACAAGAAATGCCCTCTAGCTAAAGAAGAGCTGCTGAACCAAGAACTACCTCATCAAGGTGAGCTAGATCCAATGCTATTCCGTTAACTAGAGACTAATTTGACACAACCTCATGCGTGCTATGCTGGTGAAAAGCTCTTCAGGCTGAGATCTATTTAATAACATAAAACATTTTAATTAAACAAGAAAAGGACAAGTCATTCCCTACCATACAATAAACCATCTTTATTCTTTTTCTCTTTTGCTATTTTTGGAGACTAGAAAGGCACAACACTGTAACATATTATACAAGGGGCATATTCCTGGTGTCCCTTAATTCCAAGATGAAGCCTGACAAACGATTGAGGATATTTCTATTTACCATTAGGAAGTGGAGCCATCATGAAAATTTGTTCAGTTCAACCACTCTGAAACTGTAGTAACCCTGACACTTTTTTTTTTTTTTTTTAATTTGGGAGGATGCACATTACTTCAGATGCACAGAGTTTTATATATATCTTTATAGTAGAGTATTTGCAATTTTGGAAATTCAGTGACACTGTAGTGCTAACCTTTGCTTGTCTTGTTAATCTAGAATCTTCAAAATTTTTTTGAGGCAACAATCTGAAAAGGTCTCTATGATTATTCTTTAAGTGGAAAAAAAAATCAATTTTATTCGGGGGGCGCCTGCCTTCGGCTCAGGTCATGATCCCGGGGTCCCGGGATCGAACCCCGCATCGGGCTCCCTGCTCAGCAGGGAGTCTGCTTCTCCCTCTCCCACTCCCTCAGCTTGTGTTCCTGCTCCCTCTCTCTGTCAAATAAATAAATAAAATCTTTAAAAAAAAATCAATTTTATTCGGAACCTCCAATAACACTCCCATGCAATGGACATTGAATTTCATTCTTCCCAAAGGAACTACCCTCCTCATTTTATACTCTTTCTGTAATAGTAATCCCATTTTTTTTGCTCCAAGTGTCAAATGTCCAGAACCAAGAGACTCAGTGACAACCAAGTCATTTCAATGCTACCTTCCAGGGTACCTCAGCCTCTTTCAGGTGATTACTTTAAGCTCTCCTCCCTGAGACCTTAAGAATAAAAGACAACCTTTGATATCTCACCAGTAGATGATCAATACCCAGTCTCTGGGTCTCACAGGCTTATCTGATGCCTGTTATTATAGCACACACAGAAGGAACTAGCTGTCCCATCAGAGTATGAGACACAGGAAGACATCAACTGTGTTTTATGTGGGCACGGAGTCACCACCAAAATGAGCCTGAGCTGACCATTCAACATCTCGGGAACGAGTTGCTTAGACCTTGACCCCTCCTCAAACAAACCCCAAGGTTCCATCTCCCGGAGAATGCTATAAAAAATGTGACCGTAGCAGCTTCCCAACAGAGAATAATGCAGAAAAGTGAAGGTCTACCTATGGCTTCCAGTGCATCAACAGCCACACTTAGCCCAGTAGGCAGGGGTGGATCAGGAGATTAGGACCCAATCTGCAGAGGATCAGATACTGGGGGGAAATCGGGGTGTGATATGGGGACGTGGCTTTGAAGCAGGCAGGAGTTCTGGAGGCCAAGAGAATTTATGCTGAACGTACATACAAATACATAAAACCTTCTCTATATAAGGCATCTTGCCAGGAGTAAAGGTTGCACAGGAAGTATAGTATTTGCAGCTATTGTTCTGCTCCCTCAACTACAACTACCACCTTTATAATTTATAAAGTGCTTTCATGGTTATTATCTTATTTGAGTCATCTTACAACTGAATGAGGTAGGTAATAATTACCCTATTTAATTTCTAAGGCTAGGAAAAGTGAGTAAAACCTGCTAAGGTCCTTTGTGGGGTGGAGCAGAGGTGGGATTTGCTCTGGGTTTTCTCCTGACTACCAGCCAGGGGCTCATTCCATCAGGCAGCGGGACAACTACCATCAGCCAGCCCAGAAGGAAGCCAGGGACAGAATGCAGAGAGCCAAGTGTTGAGTCAATGCATCGGAGAAGAGAGAACTACTCGTTTAGCCTCCATTCCTCACTGGATCAGACCAGGTTGCAAAATAAGAACTGCTTGACTTGCTCTGGTGCACAAAGGAACCTTCTAGAACACCTACTGTGCATAGAGCAGTGAGCACGCAGTAAGCCTAGTGCCAGCCCTCACAGAGCTCAGGGCCTAACTGGAGACAACAAAGTGTAAACAAGTAATTAAATGTCATAAGATAAATGTTTTAGGAGAGACAGCAAAGGTAGAGAGGAGAAATATCAGGAAATGGTAAAAAGCATACCACACCACTAATCACGAGCAATCCATTAGTGGTAGGATTTGGATTAAATTACAACTAGATTTTACTTATTTATTATTCATGAGACATTCTGTTTTTCAATTATTATTTTTTTTCTCCTCCACATTAGCCCACCCATTTTAAAGCCTCAAGCATTAATTTGATTTCCCGCCAATAATTTGAAGATAATGATTTGTGTCTTGGTTCTGTCTGCATGGATCTTCCTCTGATAATTTGGAGAGAAGATGATGTGTATCTCCCCTCTTTTCAGACAGTGGCCTTAGGGAATTTATTCATCGTGGGGGCAGGGCCTTAGCTTTTCTGACAGATTCAGGAAACAGGAAGACAGAAATCCAAAACTGAACAAATCTGTCAAACTCATTTTCTTGCAGGGTTTTCTGCCAATTTTTGGGCTCTCTCTCTCTCTCCTGCCCTCCCTCTTCCCCCCCCACCCCTTTTTTTACTTCTTTTAAGTAAGAGGAAGAAAATGGGAAAGTAAGTTTTTCTGGTTCCTAAAGAAACCGAGTAAAAATGCTAGTGAGCAAAAATGCAGGTGTGCACCAGCTGGAAGGTCACTCTGCTCCTTGGAGAACAAAGCAGGAAGGTAACAAGGGCAAGTGGGAGTGTGTGCAAGGAGCAGAGAAGCAGGCGGGAGGGACATCCATCCATAACCATCACTCCATCACCAGGCCTCCATAACAGAAACTAAGGACAGAGGCCAACCTCAGCTTTCCCAGGGCTGCAGGACTTTGACCCGCCCTCCCCTCCCCCACCTCTTATCTTCCCATTAGCTGGAAAGCGGGGAAAGAATTAAACCTTTTTTATTGCTAAATAATTAACAAAGCGCTGGCATTCTGACAAACTGGCAAGCATTTTCTCAATCAGCAACCCACCCAAGTAATTTTGTTTATAAGCTACTTAAGATAAATCCTGTCACTTAAATATTCTAGATGAGCCTATGTACACTGTCCATTTCCTTGGAGTTGCTTGAGTAAATGCTTTCTCCCAGCTTTGCTCCTCATTCCAGCCCGCAATCTGGCTCCTTTTCACACTCAGGGACTATCCTAGTAGCCCTAAGAGTGGCAATAATTGTGCTTTGGCAGTTCTACCATCATTAGGAGAAATAATTACATTTATGAGGCTTTCCTATACAGTTCCTCTTCTGAGATCCTAGAAATTCAACAGACAATAGGGATAATGAAGTTGCTCTTGATAAGGCCACCAATGACTGCTTAATTGCTAAAGTTAATGACTGTAGAGTGCGTCTCTCTTTTTTTTAAAGATTAATTTATTTGAGAGAGAGAGAGAGTGAGTGTGTGCGTGCAAGCTGGGGAAGGGGCAGAGGCAGAGGGAGAGAAATCTTCAGGGAGACCCGCTGAGCGCAGAGCCTGACGCAGGGCTCGATCCCACGACCCAGAGATCATGACCTGGGCTGAAATCAAGAGTTGGACGCTTAACCGACTGAGCCACGCAGGTGCCCCTGGAGAGTGCTTCTCTTGAAAGAAACAGCATTGGACACCCAGCCTGCAACCTGCCTGTGCTTCTTAATTGTCCCTTTGACCCACCACTTCCACCAGGCCACCAGGTCTGGGACTCTGTCCCTCTAGTTAAGCATTGGATTCCTCTAGGACTTAGCAAGTCACTAATAAAGAGTTCCAAGTAATAAAAAGACAAGAGGGTCCTATCCAAATGATAGGGACCAAATACAAAACAAACCAAGAAATTTCCATGAAACATTTACATGTAACACAGGGAGACTTTGAGCTTTATGATATATTTACTATTACAATGTATTATTCTCCAAACAAAAGTAATCGAAAGACCTTAAATAATTGTGCCCAAGGCAATAATTTCTGCTCTCTGCAAAGTAATACTTGAACACATTAGTGGTTATCATAAACTCAAAATAAAAATCCATCAATGTTCAAAAGCATATGAACCTTATCTGGACTTAACAGGTTACACACACGATTCTGTGTATATGTATCTAATTATATACACATATGCTCCCAAAGACACACTCGCCTAGAATTCCTATTTTTGTCTGGGCTATCAGTATACTAACTGTCGATAATTTAACATAAATTATATAGAGGGTGACACAGACGGTTTTATTTTTTTCAAAAAAATCATCATTTTATAGATGCATATAAGCTAGAGGGTACTGCAAGAATATCAATGAGAATCATTATGCCTATAATTTGGACTGCATTTCCTTCAGTTCTCCAGTGTAAACAAATCTCCTCCCAGATAGCCCTATTAGTAAATGAAATATTTACTGCATCAATAAATTTGCCACAAAATTTGCTGACCAAAAATGTTTTTAATGCAGAGAACTTCATTTCACAAGGCATTTATTTCATATCCTTTGTCAAGGTTCACATACAATGGAGGCCTTTAAAAAGCTTAACAGGCCTGTTTTCGAATGACATTTTTTTTTTTAAATTTTTAAAAAATCAATATAAATACAGGAGCTCTTATAATCTTTGAAAAATATAAATCAAGCTCCTGAATCTCTAGAAAATGAAAACACTATTTTAAGTTTTGCTTTTAAAATTGTCCCTTTTACAAGTCCTGAAATGTTTATATCTTTTAAGGTGGGGGGGGAATGACTCTTACTAAAAAGGTGACCTTGAGCCTTCTTACCTTACTAAAGGCAGATGACAGTATCTCTCTACTGAGACTGTTGTAAAGATTATAAAACATGGAAAGCATTTGGTCTGGTATTTGGTGCACTGGAAGTTACATTTATACATATTTACAGAATCAGTGAAGAAATAAAGCTTCTGTTGAGGGTAGTATAGGCTCTGGAGTGAGAGCACCTGGGTGCAAAATCAGTGTGATTTTCTATCATGTGACCTTGGGAGGAATTTACTTATTTTGCTCAAGGTCCAATGTCCTTACTTACAAAAACAGTGTAACAAGACTACCTAGCGCCTAGGGTTGCTGCGAGATTCAGTGAGATAGTGCATAGAAAGAGCTTTGCAAAGCACCTAGACATTCATTATCTCTTATTATTTCCATTGCATTAATTTCATTAGCATGTTGCCGGGAGGAGAAGGCAGGGAGATGTGGCCAACAAATTCTGGGAAACTACAAATTCTCTCTCTACAGGAAAATTAAGCTTCTGCTCTTATTCACATGATAATCTTTGAAGTTAACAAGAACACGTGATGCCCACTTGTGTCCACACGTACAAAATGATACCAAGCAGTGATGGAAAGGTGAACTTACTATGTAGATGATTCTCTCGTCAAGCAAAGATGAAATTATACCGATACCTTCATTGTATGAAGTTCTGACATAGTTTGAATAAGGAAAGCAGTAAGAAAAGTTGGCTGTCATAGGACACATGAATACATGAGAATACTGAACCACCTAGCATAACACAGGCATTCTTTGTATAACGATCGTTTCGACAAAACATCATCATCCAGGACAATGAATCGACACTTTAATTCCAATTTTAAAGGCTTTTTAGTTTTTTTGGTGTATGTTTACTGTTATTTTGCTTTTACAATTATATGAGATGTATGATAAGAAAGGTTTAACGAGTTTCATATTTTGCACATTTATAACTACCAAGATACAATTTACATTTTCAGTGAAAGGAGCCCTTCTATTTCTCAAGCTTGAGAAAGGTTTTAGGGAAAGCACTGATTCGTTCATCAGATCACTCACAAAATTATATCCAACCACCTTTGCCAATCCTGATAGATGAAAAAGCAGAGAATTGTGAAAATTAACTGAGTTAATGCACAAGAAGAACTCCATGTACTTCTGTCTCTTGCCCTCAATACACTTGATCTTAGCCAAAAGGCCTGTCTCTTGCCCTCAATAAAGGGATAACATTGTCATTACTACACCACCACCATCATCATCATCATCTATAGAAGCATCTATCCATCTTCCATTTTGAGAATGAAACCCGGGTGCTATTTGCAGCAAATAGCCAAAATAGTAACACATGTTAATTTCATCTTTCCTGTTTTAGACAGTTATGGTTTTTCTGGTATATTGGCTACATGCTTTGCTGTTTTAAGTATGTTAAGATGGTTAAAAACCAACCAGCTGAGCAACAGCTTATAATTCTGCTTATTTATAATGGCAGAAGCCATAATCTTTGGAATAAATATTAAATGGATCAATTACATCAGATATTTACAGAATCTTCAAACTGAATAAAATGAAAACTTACAAAGGAAGGTATTATCAAATTAGAAATTAAAACAAGATTTAAAGAATTTCCTTTAATAAAGGAAAACTAGTACAACAACATCCAAAATCCCTGCTTATATTAGAATGGGACTTTTCCTCTGGACATTAATAACATCATTTGTCTATTCTCGAACCCCACCCCCCTTTGAGCTGTAATTATCTCCTCACCTGGTTTTACTAATGGACTTCCAGTTCCTTAAGCCTACAGGAATATTTCTTAGTTGTCTTTGCATCTAGGAAATTTTAATAAGTCCTAACAAATATTTACTAAATAGATAATTAAAACAGTTCAACATTTAACTACCTAAATTGTCTAAGGTTCCTTCCTAGGCTTAGCTTAATTTCCCAAAATAAAGCTAAAGTTAAAAAGTCATTCTCCTCCTCCTCACCGTCCATAGATGGGGACAAGCAACATTTTTCATCCTTGCTCTAGATTATAAATACCCTTGCTCTCCAATCATTCTCTCTGTTCTACTGTTTAATTTCCCCACTGGTCCTTAAAATATGGCAATATATCCTCCAAATAATATTTTACAGTAGAGGCAGAGCAGAGGGTTTACTTTATTTGCATTCCTGTGTGGATCCAAGTCCTGTCTATAGACAATCAAAATACACACTCAGCTTTATTTGGGTCTCTCCGATGATCTCTGATTCTATAAGCTGTGTATTTTCCTTTGAGGTAAATTATTCTACTTTTTCAGAGATCATAGCTTAAGTTTCCTAGTCCCAATGAATGATTTTTCCTTTATACGATTAATTTATTAAGAAAAAAAAAAGGAAAAGAAAGGATGTTCTGGTCAATGTTTTGAAGTGGTAGATTCCCAATTCCAGTCCGGCTACTAAGTCAAAGGCAAGATGACCCGTCCTTGGGAAGGGAAGAGCTCTGTCAAGTGGACATTGTCCCTGCATGGCTAGGGCAATGCCCTATGACAGAGATTTTAATTCTAGCAGATAGAGTGGGTAGTCTTTTTGAAAAGTGAACTTTTTTTTCCCAGAGAAAAAAAGTCATATGTCATGTGATCATAGGGACTTAACTGATTTTTAAAAACTGGCCCATTTATTTAAAAGTAATAAAAAAATAAAAATTTTAGCAAAGGGAAACTCGAGGTCAGAAAAATACATTCCTACCTCTAACACACAAACTGAAATTCTCCAGAATGACTTTACCCAGATTCTGAACCAGGGACCCTGAGGAGCTTTCAGTGATGAGTGACAGGTTCCTCAGAAAGAGGATGCAGGGCTGATATTCAAAAGAGACAGAAGAATATTCTGGTAATTGTAATTAATTTACCAGAAGGCGGAGGAAAGACAAGACCCTGAGGGCAAAGCAAAGACCAAAAAGACACTTGCTCTAAGGCAAAAGAGAAATTAGCAATGAATATCGAAGGTCATTACCTGAAAATCTAAGACAGAAACAAGGGCCTCTCAGGGATATTCTGAAAACTACAAATAATACCAGAATACAACAATCTCAGTTTTTATTTCCTACTTAATAAAGCAACTTGAAATATCCCCTATTCCTATTCAGAAATAAATTAAAATTTCACAGCAGTTATGTTAAAACACAAGTTTATAATCCTAACTGGTTGGTTTGTGCTGTAAAATGCCTCACTTTCTAAATTTTGAAGTTGTTAGATGATATCCCATAAATTTAATAGGTCTTTCAGAAACGAACACAGCCCAAGATAACAGAGGACAAGGAAATACTTAAAAACAAAACACAAAACAAAACAAAAACCCTGAAATCTTGATTGAAGAACGTTGAAACAAATTTTCATGAGTTTTGATAGAGTTTAAAGTTATTTTGTTCACCCATATGGCTTATTTGTGAAATCATGTTCCTGCTAAAATTTTACCCAATGACCAACCTAACTTACGTGTTATACAGTAAATTGGGAAATTTCTCAGTTCTCCTTCACTCCATCAGCTAATATTACTGAGCACCCAGGATACTCCATGCCTTGTAATACGGGGAAAAATATTTAACAGTAATCAAAAAGGTCATGCTTCATACCTAAATCAGATTTCCAGTCATGTGCAGACTCCTAAGCTTAGCACCTCCTAACTCCTGGAAAGTATAGCTGTGTCTACCTTCGCGTCTTTCATTGAACCACTCCTTCCACCTTGAATGCCTTCTTATGCCCCAAACAAGTAGCCCACTGAGCGGCTTTGTGATAAAGGGTAAAAGACTAAGCTCTGAGCTTTGGCCTCCTCATTGAGAAAAGGCGTCTGTGAGACCCAGCCTGATTTCTTGGACACTACAGGACTCACTTACACAAACTCATCATTCTAGATAGAGCCAGCCCAAGACGTTATTTGTCCATCTAGGTCAGGATAATCTCTCCTTTTCTGAAATCCTTCAACTCTAACAATTTAGCGTTTAATTGTTTTTTAACTGTTAAGTTAGTAATTCTCCCCAGATATATTTTATTCCTTTAGGACAGGTCCCATCTTATACCCTGAAGCATTTGGTCCAGTACTAGGCAAAATAAATAGTCACTGATTCATTTATTGTTGAAGCCCAGAGAAGAGCCATTTGAAGGAATTTTTTCAAAAAGCAAATAGCTTAGATATTAAAATTAACTTTTAGGAAATGTTTTAAAATTATAAGGAATCCCTCACAAACAAGCTATTTTTAAACTTTTTTAACAAACTAGTTGTAGTATTTTATCTGCTAATGTTTTGCAAGTTCCAATATTATAAATCTTAGTTCTTAGATCATCCTGCAAAAGTAAATTTTCTCCGTCACATGAGTGAAGTACAACATTAATTGTATCATTTCACTATCATGTGTAAGTAACCATGCTTCATGAGGAAAATACCATCTGGCCTCAGGACTGTTCATAAGACTTTTTTTTTTTTTTTAAAGATTTTATGTATTTATTTGACAGAGAGAGACACAGCGAGAGAGGGTACACAAGCAGGGGGAGCGGGAGAGGGAGAAGCAGGCTTCCCGCGGAGCAGGGAGCCTGATGCGGGGCTCGATCCCAGGACCCTGGGATCATGACCTGAGCCGAAGGCAGACGCTGAACAACTGAGCCACCCAGGCACCCCTGTTCATAAGACTTTCCTGAAGGATGATTACGTTGCATTTGTAAGATTAATTATTTTCTATGCTACAAGCATTAGCACCTGTCGCTATGGTTAAATGGTTAGCTTAGTGGCTATCGAACATCACATATAATTCAGCATTAAGGTAATGACATATATGTGAATAAAGTTAGTCACAGGTGAAACATTTTAGAGTGGGGTATTTCATTTGATCAAAATACACAGCATCAACAGGTAAGAAAGCAAGAGTTTATAGTTTTCTTTTTTTTTTTTAAGATTTTATTTATTTATTTGAGAGAGAGAATGAGATAGAGCATGAGAAGGGGGAGGGTCAGAGGGAGAAGCAGACTCCCCGCTGAGCAGGGAGCCCGATGCGGGACTCGATCCCGGGACTCCAGGATCATGACCTGAGCCGAAGGCAGTCGCTCAACCAACTGAGCCACCCAGGCGCCCAAGTTTATAGTTTTCTTCATTGCCATCTGTTAAATAGCACTTTTTTCCATATCAAGTCCAAGAGCAGGATTATAGCCTTGTAAAACCTTGCTATGAACTACTGACCATTTTACTGTAACCAAATGACAGATCCAAATATTTTGTACTTATTAAAGTAAGGATCACATTCACCTCAAGGTTTTCAAAGAGTTCTTAAAATGGCAACCAAAACTTAAGAGTCGTGGTTAAATTTCTTCTCTGGAGACTGCATCATGCACATTGATATGGACTAGCCCAAGTGGATCAAATTCCTAGTAAGTATTTTGTCACACAAAAGATTTTATTCGGCATTCCCACCTAGAAATTAATGTACATTTTTTTCCTACAAATTGTTCAAAGATTCACAAAGCAATTCTTATCCTCTCATTAATCCGATTTTATATTAGATTATAAAATGGTGTGTTACACATGGTGTTTTATGGCCACACAGCTGTTCCTTAAATGGTTGTTTTCTTAGTTGTACTTAGTTTCTTGAATCTAACGCAAATATGCTGTAAATTTTTTTCATTATTTAGGACACAAGTAAAACAAACAAACAAACAAACAAACAGGAAAAATCTTGTCAATACCCACAGGCAGGAGTGCACACCCTATCTTAAGGGGGAGTATTTCAGCACTGGTGGAGGGCTGGTCTGCGCCAACTAGAAGGTTCTTTCTCACTTTGGTCTCTGACCACAGGGGCTGGGTTTGTTCTTCTTCTTCACAGTGAACGAAACTAAAGGAGTCTAAAAATACTTTGTGAGCAGCCTAAAAGCAAGCGACAATTTATGCCAACTGAGCAGAAAAGAATGCTGATATTAAATTTGCTGCCTATGGACTTCCGACGGGAAGCCTGGTAAAACATGTTTGTTGCTGTTGATCTGTTTTGCAGAGCCATTCCCTCAATTAGCTCCTGGAGACACAGATAGTGTAATTAAGTAACTAAAGATAACATCCCCCAAGAAACTCATTTTCAGCATCAGGACTAAGACTACAGCAGTATCTTGCCTAAATTTCATATTTTATTGTCCCTGCCCACCTTCTGCTGGAGGCACTAATGAATAGACAAAGAGCCCAAAAGTCACACGATAAAGAGAAGAATAAAAATCTGAAAAAGAAGCACTTTGATCCAACAGAAACCTGGGTAATCTACAGTTTGATCATAAGCACCACTGTCCACACAAAAAGCAGGACCACTTTGGCCTAAGTAGGAAAGAGCAAGAAAAAAATTTTTGTATCTTTTAAACACAACTTAAAGGATTATAAATTATTAAAAACTGGGGGGGGAGACCTTAAAGATCACCTCATGGGTGAAGAAACTTAAGCCCCCAAATGTAAGCAACTCAATCAAGGTCACAAAGCTGGTTAGTTGCTGAACAAGAACAAGAACACAGATTTTCCTTATTTTCAGTCCCAAGCTGACTCACCAAGTCCCCACACCTTATTGAACGTTTATTTCAACTTGGTCTTTCGTTCCTAAAAGGTAGGATGCATTTTAAAGCTGCCTGAAAATGTACATACACACACTATAGTCAAATGAATCAAACCATGTTTTTCTTTGAGGCAAATGGAAACTAGGCACAGATACCATCAAGTCAGGGGTTCTCAATCACTGCCCTGAATTCAGCATTTGGAGAACATGCCACGTTGGCTCTGCAATCAACTCCTTAGAATCACATTTTTGCATGGGGGTGGGATGGTACATATTTTGGCTTAGTGAGCTCTACATCTATTTGCCTTGCAGAGTTCAGCAGAGAGCAATTTTGCAGAGCTTAGAGAGCTCCCCACCCTCCCACCCCCCACCAGCTTGGTTCACACGTAATCTGAAGCTTGTCCTGGGTAGCCAGTAAGCAAATCAGCCATGAAGACTTTTGTCTGACAAATTCGAATTACCAAATACCAACAATACATGACTCGGTGCCAGCAGCTAGCATAAATGAATCCTATTTATTTAATTCTCTGTATACCTACTGGCCTCTGAGCCTTTACAAATACTACTCAAAGGCAGTACCTGCCATTTTTCTGTCACCTGAAAGCTAGACAGCAGTTCTAAAGACAAAAGTCAACCCCTTACTCAGAATTCTAAGGACACCAATGGGGCTAGTTCTGCAAGAAAGTCACTAAGCTCAAGCACAAGGGGGAAGAGATTTTTCTCATTTCGTTTATTGTAGTTTCTTTGTTGTTTTGTTTTTACAGGGAGACTCAAGAGTACCAAAGAATAGCAGTAAGAGTTACTGACATTTTAGGAGTTGCTTTTGTGTCTTTATCTGAAAAATGCCAGAGAATCTCCCTATTAATCTGGTTTCTCCAAGCCACATAGGAAGGAAGCCAGTTTCAACACTATTTCACAGAGAAGGAAGGATACTGGGAAGCAAGGGGCAGTGCAGCACGCGCGCACACACACACACACACACACACACACACCCACACACCCCAGACACCATTACTAGCTTCGTGGCCAGCTAAACAACTGTTTGTTCCAGTTTGGCCTGACCCTTCAAACCTCATCCATCCAGCAAAACCTCAAAAACTGGGATCAATAGAGCAAAGTACAATGTCTCATCCAGATGCAGAAGCTGAGAGTTTCTGGAGAAAAATCTTGTAACTATGCATCTGCTCCAGCGCAGGCCTCAAGTCCTAACTGAGTGATCAGTACCTATGATTTTATTTTGTTGCTGTCCTTGTTATCCCTCTTGCTCCCGTTCCCTCAGGGACCATTCTGAACCTTCACTAGGCTCGGCCCAACCTATAGGTAACTTCATCTGCCAAGACCACAGCGTCTCTGGGAAGATGGAGGCTATCAGCCATGGTCAAAGTTCAACTCCCCACTCTTTATCCTACAAACCGATCCCCAGTCACACTCATTCCTCACTCTAGGACTCCACTTGGAAGTCCTTCATGACTAGCCTTCCAATTGTGTCCTTGACCCTGACGTCACGTAGAGACATCCTTTCCTTTTTCAACATCTGTCTTTACACTTCCCTTGTACATAGGACATAAACCTGTTCAAAAATGGTCATTTTTCTCTCCAGGCCTGATCTTAATGCACTTCTTAGTTGTAACTGTCAGTCTCTACACCCACCCCTCACACATACAATTCACATGTACCGACAGATACACACACCGCACAGCTCAAATGCGTGGAGAAAAGATACTCCTCCACCTAGCAATCACAATAACCTATTCTATTTCCTCCCCCTTGCTTCTCTGAATAGGCTTGATTTCCCATCTCAGGCTCCTAATTGCCCACCTGCCCCTTAAATCTTCATTCCCTGGGGCATCATTTCCATGTCATGGCTCTTCTAAGTCACCTTGTATGATTTCATCCACCACCACGGGGCATTAACAAACAACTTCCTACTGGTAGCTCCTAGATCTCGACCTAGTAGCCCAGGTTTAACCTCCATCTTCAGAAAACTATGGCCAGTGATCTGCTGGGCACTTGCCTGATGCTGCCACGTTCATGTGCATCTGAAAATCAAACTTTCTTCTCAGTCTGGTCCTGTACTCTCTATCCCTCTTCCCAGCACTAGGGTCATTATGACCCTAGAATCCATACTGCGTAACACTGCCTTTGGGACTTACTACGTATTTAATGTGCTGAATGAACGAACTGATTCATTACTTCTGATATTATAATATCCTATGAAATTAGCATTTGGATCATGTGAATAACATGACAGTCAATGCCGCAGGACACAGGTTATAAACTCCTACTATGCCCATCTTCTCAAAGGGTAATACAAGTATCATCTACTGGGAAGCATGTTCACCACTATATTATAAACTTGTTTCAGAAACTAATCATAATTAGTGACCAGACTATAGGGCCTTTGAGACCATGCTAATTTCTGCCTAACAAAAGGGAGAAGTTCAACATTCTAGCAGGTAGAAACAGTGAAACTAAATTTACTCTGGAACAACCTGGTTTGCAATTGAGAAGTTGATGCAATTAAGAAAATGTGTTTATACATTTCCAAAGGAGGGATTAATGGGGTTACTATTTTCTTAGCTTAATGAAGTAGCTTTTCAGTTCCAGAATTACCCCTCAGTCCTCTCCAACATCAGAATTCTGTAGTTCTCCAGTTATTGTTATGCTTAAGCAATTCCTCTACTTCTGTCTAATTCCTTAAGTCTCCTGGTCAAACTTTGCTAATTTCCTTTATTTATTAAGCCGTTATTGTTTATAAGTAAAGGGTCCTTTACTTGTCATTCAGTCACATTTGAGGTCTTTCATCTCCCACTGAGAACAGACTGTATACGTAACAAAAATCTTCAGAGTATAATCAGGAGTGGAAGGGCAAATTCCCTGGGCCAGCCTCACATCCTGTCAAAATCAGGATCCTCCAGCACTGTGGGGACATTGACCATGGTTCTAAACAGCATATGAATCTGGACAATTACAAATGTATGTTTTTGCTTTTTGCTCATACACAAGCCACACTAGGGGCCTGCCTCAAGTTCAATGGCTCCTTGTATTCAGGCAGTTTCCCAGCCCATGCTCTCATCTCATTAGAATTTCTGTATCCTCTGGTCTTGCAGAGTTCCCTTTACCTTCTTTTGTATCAGACAAAAGATGGTAATTTACGTCTAATTAACGGAACTGAGTCATAATGAGTTCTTTTCTCTTAGACAGCATTTGAATGTCCAAAATAACCAGCAAGATTGGGCTTTTTAGTCTCTCTCCAGCTTAAGGTTTTATAACACAATGCTCACATTCAGGCCTCCTACTTTGCATACAGTCAGAGGGCTGGAGGTTATCCACATTGTGAAATTCTTTGGCTAGTTATGCCCAGAGTGACTTAATGGCATGCGAGGCAGATTTAATATTTTCTGCTAAGCAATCTGTTGAAACAGTCCATCTTACAATTGCCTCCTTTTTATGTCTCTTCCTCAGACTTTGAAATGATATTTTTTGCCAGTTGATGAATCTGATAGCATTCTTTATGAGATCAATTTCCTTGCAAAAGACACAAAAGACAGGATGAAAGACAAGTTTGATGCAAAGCACACAAAGGGCTGTGCATCTGTGTGAGAGAAGCATGGTAAAGCATAAAGCGGTTCTCCCCATGCCACGAGGAGGGACAAAGATGGAATGATGTAAACACAACAAGCCGGCCTGAAGAAAGCAAAAGCACATGTTCTAACAGAAACAGTAACTGGGATAAAGTACTAAAAGCATCTTCTCCCTCTCCCACGTGCCCAGGGATTTTAAAATGCCCTCTATCCATACAGGCATGCCAAGACAAACAAACCACAGAGTCTGAAGGCCACGGGTATCATGCCCTCCTGCAATGACACCATTTCGGCACATTGGGTTTTTTACTCCTGGATCATCTTCATTCAATTTATTACTTTGGGTCCAAAAGGAAAAAAAAAAAAGAAAATTATCCTCTCTCTTCACCTGGACTACCTCAATACCCGAATACAGATTCCTTTAATATAATATTGTTGTATTTTTTAAAGTGTGGCAAGATGATTTCATCGTCATTGTCTTCTGCTGCAATATACCTTCTGCTCTGTTCCGATCTTAAAATCAAGAAGAAAAGAAAACAAAAAAACCATGCTGACCAGACGTTCATTATGGGAGTCCTGGCCAGGGAAATGACAGCTGTGGTACATAGAAGGGCAGGCGAATCCAGGCTACCAATACTCAGATTTGTGTTGTTTGTCTCATCTTTTCTCCCTCCCCCTGAGAGAAGGCAGAATATAAAATTTACAAACACAAGCTCCTCAAGTAGACATACCTGACTTGTCAAAATGGAAAGATGATTCTTTGGTAACTAGGCTGCTTGGCAAAAATATTAAACCAGACAGTAAGTCAGAGAAAATTAAATGCTACCTTGATTAATTAGGCTTAATGGGTAAGAAGCAACTAATTTATAATGCTAAGCTGACAAAAATAGGTTAAAAGAAAAAGAGACCTCACGTCAAATTAAAGTACAATTTCTTCTTTTTTTGGCGGGGGGAGGACATACTGGTACTCAGCAAATGATCTACATTTTTGAGCATATAAACCAAAATCTCTGACATCTCTATAGGCATTTTTAAGCAACTGTCCTTGCACAACGACAGTGAAAATCTAGTATCAGAAATAAGCCATTCATAAGAAGCCCTGAACGTGCAAATGGCTTTGAAGGTTAATTTATAAATCTGACATTTGAACCACAAGTTTTTCCAAACTAAACTGAAAATCATGGGGACGTCTACAATCAAGGTCGGAGGATCTTTTCTAATCTAGAGCAGAGTGAATGAATAGCACGAGGGACCTCACAGCATCGCCTGCTATCTCATGCCCTTGAAGGCACACAGATAGAGTCATGGGGGAGGAATGTCCTGGGTGTAGGTCTGGCCTAGAGGGCTCTGGGGAGTTGGGGACCTTCCAAAGTGGGCGGGCAGGGGAATAAAGATTTCCAGCGTCAATAGCGCCCCCAGTGGTGGGGAAGGCTTCCTACTGGGCTGGCTGGGTGGGGGTGGGAGCGTCCCATGGTGGCCACCTTTGCAGCAAGTCGAGTGTTTCTAAACTGGGGACTGTCTCTACTTATCAAAAGATAACCACAACTCAAAGTAGTGTAAGTGAAAAAAAGAATGAAAGCAGATAGTGTGTACCATGAGAGAAAGCACGAGTTTTATACTGGATGCTGGGTAAAGAATAAAGTGCAAATTCACAGGGAAAAAAACTACAGCTGACTTAGAAAAAAATACATAGATTATTATACTTAAGTATAACTGCTAAAATAACTATGCTAAAAGAGCTTTATAAGCAAATAAAAATCTGCATGCCTGGGACTTAGTTTGACTCATTTGTTCTTTCTCATAACTCAATATACACAGAAAAGAGAAGGAAACAGAGTTTGACAACAGATCAGAAGTATGCTCCCTTTACTTGCCATTCAAAACCATTTATACACTCCAGAAGACTGTTTTGTTATAAAGAACTGCAAGAAACAGACTGTATAAAAGCCTAAATGCCAAATAAACTTACTTTGACTCTAAGCAGATCAGGACACCATGAACTGATAACTTTCTAGAAAAAAAAATTTAGGACTTCAAATAAAGGAGTCAAAACACCACAGAAGTCCTTCAAAGATAATAATTATCACAGAAAAATCAAACAGTAATATTCAGTCTCAACGTAGAAAGTATAACCAATGGCATACCTTTCTTCACATTATAATTATTATTATAGTTAACCGCATTTCCTAGATGTAAGGAACTTTTTAAGTGGTTATTATGTCTACTTACGAATATCTAGATTTTCACACTCTTTTTTACCCAAGAAGTTGCATACAAATTGATAGTCTGTAAATAAAGCCACACTTTAAATGTCCTCAAATTATTTAAATAATTTAAAACAATTTCAACTACAATTTTGTTCAAGTCCAATAATCTTTTCTAAAGCACATGGTTAATTAAACCTAATTTATTGATTTCTTATTTGGTTGTAATTCTTTTTTTTCTTAAAGAAAGGGTAGCTGAAATTATGATTTGTACTCTTACCAGGTCTTATTGCAAGAGATACATTCAGCAACACATATTTATCTTTTGGGCACACAGTACCTAAATGTATATGAAAGGTGCCAGGAATACAGCAGGAAACAAGACAGAGCCTGATCCCTGACCTAATGGAGACCTCCACACTTCAGACCCATGTCTGGTGGACAGAGTCTTCAATACCATAAACTCTGCTTTTACAAACTCTTTGATTATATCCTTTTAGTATATCTTTGTGGTTTCAGTGATAACAAACTAAAATGTAGTTAGCATGCCTCAAAACAGTTTTTGAATGCTATAGCTGTAAGGGTCTTGGAGATTAGCCTGGCTCTTCCCTACCTTTTTGAATAAAAGTACTATTTTTTATTTTTAAAAATTTTATTTATTTATTTTGAGAGATAGAGAGAGATCATGGGGGGTCGGGGGTGGGCAGAGGCAGAGGAAGAGAGAGGATCCCAAACAGACTCCTGAGTGTGGAGCCCATCACAGGGCTGATCCCAGGACCCTGAGCTCATGACCCAAGCGGGAACCAAGAGTCAGATGCTTAACGGACTGAACCACCCAGGCACCCCAAATATAAACACTATTTTTTAATTTACAAACAAAACTACACAAAAATATAGAACTCTGTGGACTCCCTCGAACCTATTAATAATTGTTCTTTTTAGCGTCTGTTAACTAAGATAATACATCATGGAAAAAATACTTTAAATTCAGTATGTGTTTAAATACATGCTTATTACACTGATCTCAATAACATTTAAAATAATTTAAAGATGAGGCCACTTAGGGGCGCCTGGGTGGCTCAGTCGTTAAGCATCTGCCTTCGGCTCAGGTCATGATCCCAGAGGTCCTGGGATCGAGCCCCCTGCATCGGGCTCCTTGCTCCGCAAGAAGCCTGCTTCTCCTTCTCCCACTCCCCTTGCTTGTGTTCCCTCTCTCGCTGTATCTCCCTCTGTCAAATAAATAAATAAATAATAAAATTTTTAAAGATGAGACCCCTTAAAGGAAAGAACCAAAAATCTCATCCACCTCCTTCATGTCATCACGGAAGTACAACTGAAGACCAGAAATGACTGACCCATCTTCCCAAGGTCACACACCACCGGCAAGCAATATAGCTGTGTCTTGGCTAAACTGAGGTCCACAAGTTTCCACCTAGGTAGTATCTAAAAACATCTGCTTGGGTGCTACCCACAACCTTCCTGCCAAAGAGTAGATTTCTCCTTCGCCTACAAAATTCCAAAGTAAACCCTGTGCACATTTATTAGAGTATCTTCTACTGCATTCCAGCAAACTCTTGGAAATACTACATATGCTTTTCTCCTTCCAATCTTATGGTAGATAAGAATTTAACAAAAGCTAAAATATAACTTCAGGGCAAAAGACAAATTTTCTTTTATTGTACTGTAGAATGTTATATCTATCATGGCCTAAAAACACCCAGAAGCTAGTATGGTATTTCTAATGCAACATGTATCTTTCTGGTTTGGGGAAGGAAAGGAAAGGACTGCTATTCCTTTTCACTCTGCTACAACTAGAACACTGAGATAATAAAGATTAAGCCTTAAATTTCTATATCCAATAGTAGTAGAATCACAAGAGGACTGAAAAAGCATTTGTCTCTACAAGCTAATACCCAATATGTTAGTCCTTTGGGCAGTTTACATTGATTTTGCATTTAATTGCATAGGCTGACTTTCCCATATTTTCCAGGACAAAGTTGTAAAAATGATAGGATCTAGATATACTCTGATATGAAGCCAAAAGAAGAAAGTAAACTTAAGAGTACTGCTTTCTGTAATACCTCTATGATTGCAAAGAGGTGGGGTTTTTCTGTTTGTTTTTTTCCTACCAGAAATTGACATCAAGACCAAATTGAGAACAGAGGTGATAAAATTGCACTTTCTCCCCTTTCCCTCATTTTTCCCCACTGTTCTTAAATTACTTTGAGAAACAGGAAGAAAGTGGGAACAGCCCCTGACACCTTCCACCTACTTTGTAACTAATTGGGTTTAATTTCTTCTCATTCAGTCAGCCAGTAGACTTTGTCCTTCAGTCTCTGTCTGGCAAATATTTCACAAACCCTCTGATATGTTTTTGTAAAGTGTTGGGACAAAAACAAAACAAAACCATCAAAGAAGATCAAGTAATATTTTGATGAGAATGAAGCAATTAATCCTAATGATTAACTCAAATTATTTTTTGCAAATACAGGTTTCCTGAAGCTTCACAGAAAATACCTTAAAGACAACCTACTGATCTGCTGTTTGAAGGAGCTGCCATTAGAAAATTAATTAACAAAATACCAATGGTTTTAGGACACCTTCAAAGGGATTATGAGGAAGCCACATTAATAAAAACTTGTTTCTGAAGAAAATGATAGATCTGTTTTTTCATTTGATTAACTGAGCTGTTTTAATCACTCTTTAAACAAGGCCCCCTGCATTAGTTTGCCAGGGTGGCCATAACAAAGTACCACAGACTGGGTGGCTTGAACAACAGACATTTATTTTCTCATAGTTCTGGAGGCTGGAAATCTGAGGTCAAGGTGCCAGCAAGGCTGGTTTCTTCTGAGGCCTCTCTCCTTGACCTGACCATCTTCTGCATGTCTTCACATGGTCTTCCCTGTGTTTGGCTGTGTCCTAATCTCCTTTTCTTGTAAGGAATGAGGTCATACTGGGTTAAGGCCCACCCTGATAACCTCAGTTTGACTTAAATACCTCTGTAAAGGCCCTATCTCCAAATACAGTCATTTTTTGAGGTACCTGGATTAGGACTTCGACAAATGAATTTGGGGGGAACAAATTCATTCCACAATATCCTAACCAGAAATTAACCCTTCACTTTTGAGTGGCTCTACAATGTCTGATGTTTTCAGCCCAACATTGTTTCTTTGTCTCTAAGGCCAAGGAAAGAAGACCGTGGGAAAGTCAGAGAAATTACTGACCATGACATCAAACCAACAAGAGTTGCTGTTAGTAGTATTATAACCTTAGCTTTTTATTTTTTTTTATTTTTATTTTTTATTTTTTAATTTATTTTTTGACAGAGAGACACAGCGAGAGAGGGAACACAAGCAGGGGGAGTGGGAGAGGGAGAAGCAGGCTTCCCGCGGAGCAGGGAGCCCGACGCGGGGCTCGATCCCAGGACCCTGGAATCATGACCTGAGCTGAAGGCAGACGCTCAATGACTGAGCCACCCAGGCGTCCTCCTTTTTTATTTTTATTAAAAGTTTTTTTTCTTAGCCTTTTTTTAAATTGAAGGAATGATTATGTTTGTATTTGAAATTTTTTTTAAAGATTTTGTTTATTTGAGAGAGAGAGAGAGTGAGAGAGAGCTCAAGCAGGGGAAAGGACAGAGGAAGAGGGAGAAGCAGACTCCCCACTGGGGAGGGAACCTGACATGGGTTTAGACACCAGAACCCCGGGATCATGTCCAGAACTGAAGGCAGATGCTCAACGGACTGAACCACCTAGGTGCCCCTGTTTGTGTTCGAATTTGAGATGATTATTATAAAATGAAACAAGTAAGTCAGACAAACCACTGGGCACATAAATTCTAGTCATCACCACTCAAAAGCCCAATGTCATTAAACAGCACTCAATCCAATTATCAAAATTCCTTCAATGGCCCTATTTTCAAGAAACAGGAATATTGATCAGATGAGAAAAATAAAACAAACCAAAAGTATGAAAATAGTAAAAGCCTCACAAAAACTAAGCAGTTGAAAATCCTAATGTACAATATTGTTTTTTTAGAGACCCAGTCTTTGAAGAAACCACAGCAAAACAAAATCCATAATTTGGGGGTGGTATCAAATCATACTTCTAGTATTTATTTCTAATTTTATTTATATTCCAATTAATGAATGAAGTTATGGGAGAAAGACACACACACACACACACACACACAGAAATCTTCACATCTATCCTCTCATTTTAACAGTGAGGGATGAGGTCCATTACACAGAAATTTTCTTGGACATCAAGTGGAAGCAATCAATGGTCAAGCCTAGGCCAAGTCCTCTCCATTTCAGTTACATGCTCTTTTCAAAGACAATCAATGAGTTTGAGTATTTTTCATATTATTGGGCAAATTACAAGTGCAGGTAACACTGAACTTTGATTTCTGTCATTCTGAGGGACTTGCTTAAAAAGAGAGGGACAACAAAGTTGTTTGTGATTTCCTAAGTTACTGCATTCCTTCAGATACTGCATCAAAGTTTGGGGCAATGGTTCTCCTCCTCATCTTTTTGTTCAAGACACCTTTGAGAATACGATTCATGATGCTATGAACCCCTTCAGAAAAAAAAAATACACATGTATACAAAATTTAGTATTTCAGGGAAATCAAATATTCCCCTAAAAAGTACTCAAGAACAAAAATCTCTGATGCATACCAAAAATAAAGCCCAAGTTAGAAGATGCTAAGTGGAGTTTCTTGCCCAAGAGTCCTTATCTTAACTAAAAGAGTTTCCATGTAATAAATAAGGTAGGAGTTCTAAATTTTTATAATTCAGTGAAGAGACAATACAGTTTCAAAGGCTTCTTTCTGTCCTTTACACAGTCTAATCCCATGTGGAGGCCACTATGCTAGCTTTGTCTGGTGTGATTAAGATAAATTTGTCTTTATCTTTTAAAGTCTAAGCAAAGTAGAAAAGAAAACACTGGATTGTTCTCAAAAACAATAAAACACTTGACCATAAAGTTCAGATAAAACATTGTGAAAAACACGATCACAGCCAGCCAGTTGCATGATTAATACAATTTCCTTAACATATTATTGCATTCCTTTACATATTATATATTATACTGAAAAACTAAAACTCAAAACCCTGTAGTAATTAATCTAGGTCTTGGTCACAAAGAGGATCAAGAATAGAAACCAAAAGCAAATTTCAATCTCACTTTTTAAAAAGCGTAGAGCATACAAATGTAAGAATCACCACAGGGGTGCCTGGGCGGCTTAGTCATTAAGCGCCTGCCTTCGGCTCAGGTCGGTCATGATCCCAGGGTCCTGGGATCGAGCCCTACATCGGGCTCCCTGCTCCGCGGGAAGCCTGTTCTCCCTCTCCCATTCCCCCTGCTTGTGTTCCCTCTCTCGCGGTCTCTCTCTGTCAAATAAATAAATAAAATCTTAAAAAAAAAAAAAATAAGAATCACCACAGGTCCCAGATCCCTGAAGCATTTTGGGAAGTACATATAGGATGAAGATGGGATAGGCCAGCCAGACACACGGTCAGAGCCCACATATACGGGTGAATCTAAACTATTCTTGGATCTGATTAAAAACCCTTGGGCTCAAATGTGCAAAGAGATGTGTAAAGTTCTCCATCATATTTATGAGGAAATCTACCCTTCTACATTTTTGAAATATTTTCTTTTTGGAAAAGCCCTCAGCTAGTCACAACTGCTTTAAAGTTTCGTTTCCTCGACTGTAAAAAGGAGTTTTAAATAGATGATTTCTGTGATCTCTGCCAGCTCTAAATACTACATTCCTCTGACAAAATTTTTAACGAATGAGGGAGGGGATTTACAATTGGCCAGGCCAATTTAACTAAAAATCTCTCAAGTTTGAGAAAATAACCTTTAAAAATTTGTAACATGTTATTACATATTTTTCCCCAATAATTCCCAATCACTGTAGCCTTATGGTGTCTCAACCCGTATTTTTTAGTGCTTAAAAACCATCCTAAGCTCTAAACTCAGACTTCACACTCTGTTACATAGGGACCCAAGTTTTCCCCTCGCTGTAAACGATCTGGCCAGATTACAGAGACCAAGGTTTTTTCCTCCATACCCAATAAAGCTTAAGATAGCATTCAGACATCCAATAAATTCTTGCTGAATGAATAAACAAACTTAGGCATGAAGAATTAAAAAAGAAGAAGAAGAAGAAGAAGAAGAATCTGACTAGGTTTCCACTCCTTGGGAAGCATCCAGAAGGGAAAAACACAGGCACAGAAAAAAGAATTACAATCTACTGGGATTAAGCTTCACAACGGAGAGGTAGAATAACAACTCAGAAGAGGGATGGATGAATTTGTGTGAGGCAGAAGACGTTATGACTCTGGATACCTGGGGGCATTCCAATGTCAGAAGGTGAACTATTTGGGAATTCAGCATTTTGGACTAGCCCTGGCTGCTTGTTTCACAGGTCATAATGAGGGTGGTTCAGACGTGTTTTTATTCCTTAAAGTGTCTGCATCCAAGTGAGAACCCAATAACGTGAGGTGTTGTTCCCTCTCTACTAGTGGGTCTATAAAAGTTAAACGTTACAGGCTTTACATTTTACACACACAAAACATTTAACTTGGAATAACTCCATAAAGAATGGAATGACCTTAACTGTGACAAAGAAAAGGCTCTCGGAAGCAAGCATTTGGGTAAAAATTATGAACAGCGATTTTACACAAGACAAAATTCCAAAGTAAATACTATTAGAAAAAGATTGATCCTTGCTAGTAATCAAAACTATATAAATTAAAGCAACCTTGAGATGCCATTTGATGGCCACAAAGAAAGCAGGATTTTTTTTTTTTAATATACCACACATAACACACAATCATGAGGTAACTATTGTAGGGATTACTATTAATTAGCAACACATTTTTGGAAGGCAATATAAAAATACATGACAAAAGCAATAAAGTACTTCCAAGTAGTTCCGCTCATAGGAATATATGCACTAAAAATACCCCACCAGAAATAAAAAAGATATAAGCAATAAGTTGTTCACTTGGTATTACATGTAATAATCAAAAAGTGGAATGAAATCCAAAATGATCAAATTAGGGAAGAATGTCAATAAATTAAAATATATCAACACACTCCAATATTACGTATTCAATCTAACATTACTATTTGATGATTTACGATCACAAAGGCACTGCAGAAACAAACCAAAGATTTGTCAAGAGGAAACATACAAACTATGAAATGCCACATGGACTTTGTAAATAAGAATTACATAGCATAAATCCACATTTGCTTTCTTGTAGCAGCAAGTCTAAAAATAAAGAAGCTAGACATGCTCCCTACTCGAGAAAGATCATAAGCGAAATTAAAAATCTGCCAATGTAGTAGAAGGATGCAAATTTATGGCATTAGATAATTTCCCCCATGAACATAAGTCGTCTTTCAATGTCTAGCACACATGCTGTTTCTTTGGGTTGACAACACAGCAGAAAGTAATATTTGCTCCAGCCTCTGTATTTCCAATGAATTCTGCTTTGATTCCTCCTGTGACATGAAATCAGGATCTCCCTTGCAGCAGGGGGTCTTCATGTTCCCTCTTCACTTAGCATCCGTCCCTACATAGAATACACGTGTGACTCATATTTTCTGAATTTAGATATCTGAAACAAAGCTAGAAGAGAGAAACCTAAGAGGGGTTGGAAATGGAGGTGAACAGTCTGAGTTCTCCTCTACACCTATGGGTGAAAATATTCAGAAGAAAATAAAGCTCTGTAGTTTGGTGTGTTTAAAAAAAAATTAAATTCACAATAAAATATTCAAACAAGCCTCCAACTTTATCAGTACAAAAGAGGAGGCTGGACTGAAGGAATGGAACGTTTCTTACCTAATCTGCAATTCTCTGCACATCTGAAATACAAGGCCCTGAAACTTAAATACATCAAAACACTATAAATGGCCACCGAAATAAAAGATAAAAGTAACTTTACTAGTTTTTTCCTCAAATGCCTGTTTTTGAAATTTGATAAAAATAGTTTGTTAATTTCATCTTTTTTTTTAAAGATTTTATTTATTTATTTGAGAGAGAAAGAATGAGACAGAGAGAGCATGAGAGGGAGGAGGGTCAGAGGGAGAAGCAGACTCCCCCCCGAGTGGGGAGCCCGATGCGGGACTCAATCCCAGGACTCCAGGATCATGACCTGAGCTGAAGGCAGTCGCTTAACCAACTGAGCCACCCAGGTGCCCAATTTCATCTTCTTTAGAAAGGAATATACTAGAAAGGTCACAAAGCAATCTTGCAAAGAGCAAAAGTCTCAATATGCATATTCCGTGTTCCAAAAATTTCATTTGCAGAAAATTTTTCCTGAGGAAATAATCATGGATATGATCAAGATTAAGCTACAAGGATGTTTATTCCAGAACTGCATACAGTAGTAAAAAGTTACTTACTAGGGGAGAGCCTAGTAAGTATTCTCTAAAAGGAGGATTATTCAATAAACTGACATCCCATCTGTATGCTGTCCTGCTGCATAAATATTAAAAAGATGTTAAAGAGCATTTAATGACACAGGAAAATATTAAAAATATACTATCAAGGAAAAATGCACAAAGTACAGTGGAATTCAAATTTTTAAGAAAAGAAAAAAAAATTAAATTTGATCTCCATTACCCCAGGAAGTTATGTTCAAAAAAAGTTGTGGCAAATGCTGACTCAGCCAATATTTCTCTTGCTCCTAGGAGAAATACAGAGGTAGGGTCCTGGGAACCTCTGGTCATAACATTTTCATCACCCGGTCAATACATAACGTCGTTCTTTGTGTGTTTATGTTTAAAAACACCTGATTGAATATCTACTGTTAATTCATTAACATTGAACACACGACCAACAGCACTATAGCTCATGCCTGAATGAAGCTTAATGTGGGCATTTTCTCCAAAAGGCACATCACAGCCTTTTCGCACTTAGGAACACCAGCCAGCATTTCAGTACACCTGTGAGCCACTTTTAACAATGAAATCACCAACAACGCACACAAAAATGTGAAAACGTGACAGTGAATAGACCGCAGAAAGGACGCTTACCTACAGTATGAGAACCGCAACAAGAAAGCACGCTTGTTTTGCGGGACATCTGTTGCGACGGTATGTGTTAGGTGACTCGCGTTTTCACCCTTCTGCACAGGTCTGCGAATGACCTTGAAAGGGCTGTAGATACTGATTTGGGGGTTACAAATCATTTTTAGGGAATCAGCTCTGTCACAAATATGGAATCCACGAATAATGAGGGTTGACTGTACATGTACATAACCAGAGGGAGGAACTGGAAGGATCTAGCTAATCGAGGAACAGAAGTCTTTCCAGGTGGCAGCGAACTAGCTATGCCACACGGGGTATTTTCTTCTTTTTGCTCATCTGCTGTTTCAGAGTAAACTTACCATACTTCAGTTGTTTAAAAAAATACATGATTATCTGTTCAAATTTTCTACAGCAAACGTATTAACTTTTTGATCAGAGGAGAAAGATTATTACTAGCAAAATCCTTTAAACTATGGTGTTTCCATCATATTTTAGGAAGTACATTACACTCTTAAGCATTTTGTAATATTGAGAGTTACTGACATTAACCATCTCCGCTAAATACTGGCAGCATCTACCCAGTAGGAACTAAAAGAAGTGCAAGTCAAGAAAACTTCATAATTCTATGGCGCACATATCAGAATAAAGAAAAAGAAACTCGTTACTAATAGAAAATATAATTCATTTTCAAAATATTGACGTTGTAGCTCAGTTTTTTTATGGCTGTAGCCACACTACTGAGTTTGTCATCACTCATGGGATTTCAACAAACACTTTTACATCAATTAAAATCTGAAAAGTTATTATCTACACAGTAAAAGTAAAGGCAATTGGCAAGAAGCCACTAGAAGGAAGTTTATAAAGGCAGAGCCAACCAAAACTAAAATGAATTAGGGTGAAGAAAAGATAAATACTAAATATAAATAAATATAAATAAAGATACAAAATGAAGTATAAATATTAAATACCTTTTTGATAAGAAAAAAAGAGGCCATGGAAATGTAAGAAAAACTGAGAGGTAGTATGATACTAAAGGAAAAAAATAGTAAGAAAAAAGACATGCAATTTCAGAGAAGAAAAAGTTTAGATCCTTTGGAGTATTCTGGAGTATTCAAAGGTAGGTATCACCTTCAGCTTGGCTCATGTGCTAAACACCAGGGCCAAAGAATACTCAAATTCAAACAAACTTCTGTGAAGTTATAGCCTTTTAACCAGCAAAAACAGAAGTATTTCCAGATTTATAAAATGGAAACTTACAATTCTTTAACATCTGTGATGAACATTCATTCATTTATCCATCTTTCCAACAAACATCCATCCATCAATATTTATTGAGTACTGATATCTGTCCTGGACATGTACAGATACCATGTGTGATGGTGAATTTTATGTGTCAACTTGACTGGACCACAGGGTGCTCAGGTATTTGGTCATATATTACTTCTGTGAAGGCGTTTTTGGATGAAACTGACATTTAAATAGGTAGACTGAGTAAAGCAGATTGTCCTCCCTGCAGTAAGTGGGCCTCATCTAATCTGTCGAAGGTCTGAGAAAAAAAAAAAAAAGGCCGACCTTTCCCTGAATAAAAGAGAATTCCTCCTGTCTGAATGCCTTCAAACTAGGACATTAGCTTTTTCCTGCGTCTGGACCAGAGCTGAAACACTGACTTCTCCTGGGTCTTAAATCTGAGGGCCTTTGGGCTAGAACCACATCATCAGGTCTTGTGGGTCTCCAAATTGCCGACTCACCCTGCAGATCTTGGGATCTGTCAGCCTCCATAATCACGTGAGCTAATTCCTTATAATAAATCATACACACACCCACACACACGTGCACACACACACACCTCCTATTGTATCTTTTTCTCTGGAGAACACTTACTAATACACTATGTAGACTACCATAGTATACACGAGCAAGCCAGAGGGGGTCCTGAGTTTCTCCAAACCTGGTGTATGGCACAACTTCTCCGTGGTCCTTAGTCTAGCTTGGCAGATTTTTCTACCATGAGACAATCCCATGTCGCTCATGGACACATATTCCCAAAGATTTAAGAAATTTCTTTTTTCTTTTTTTTTAAATTTATTTATTCATTAGAGACAGAGAGAGAGAGAGAAGCAGAGGGAGAAGCAGGCTCCCAAGGAGCAGGGAGCCCGATGTGGGACTCGATCCCAGGACCCTGGGATCACGACCTGAGCCGAAGGCAGACGCTTAACCATCTGAGCCACCCAGGCGCCCAGATTTAAGAAATTTCTAATAAAACCTAAAAACTTCTGGTTGGAATTTTAAAAACTGCAATTATTAAAACCTCTACAGTTATGGCAGTAAATCTGACAGGCTAAGTCATGACAGGTCCTGGTATGGCACTGACATGTAACAACTCACTAGCTGAATCGTCCCTTCCTCCTCTGTCCCACGGAGCAGGAATGTCTGAATACAGGTGAGTGAGACTCACACCATGAAGAGGAGTAAACTGGAGTTCACCCAAATGATTTAAAAAGGAGGAATTTTGTAAAATTTGTGAACAGGTATTAATATCCTATTATTCGTGGCATATCACATCTCAAAACATATGTTCTAGGGAGCCCCGGCGGAGAATGGACCATCTAGTGTACATGATGACCTGGGAAAGGTAAATATATTTTACCTTGAACTCAGCTACTGCTATGACTAGAATTAATGTTAACTCCAGTTACACTGTATCTAGAATACCTTAATAGTTTGCTTCCCACTTAATATTTTATATATCCAAATTTTCATTCCAGGTCACTCCAGAGCTTTCCATGTTTCACAATTTTTAGCTACACACACATAACCTCCACCTCCCTAGCCGTGTCATATGACCCCTGTAGCTATTTATGTCACCCTCCTAACTATACACAACTTAATTTTCATCTACCGTAATGAAGTTAGTGGAAAATTTTCCTGCCTTTCTAAAGTCATTTGCACCTGTATGCATTTCTTCACCAGCACCTTATTAACTTATATTTCTCCAAAAGCCACCTGGAGACTTAACTGTAACCACACCTGTGGTTTATAAACAAATGCACCCAAACCCATTCGGGAATTAAACCTTGCCCAGCTTATTTAATACCTATGTGCAATTTAATTTGAGTAACATGTTATGCTTGCCAGAAATAGCCATTTTCAGGGATTCAGAGTTTTAAAAAGAGAAAGAATTGATTAAAGTACAAGAATAAAACTTTTCTGGAATCCAGGAAACTAAATTGCATAGCTTGAAGCACACAATAGATTACAAAAATCTGCCCTAAGCATGAAAAGAATTTTTAATTTTCCTTGATTGCTTAAGAAGGTTTCCAAATGCACAAAAGTAAAAAAAAAAAAAAACAACAAAACTTATTTCACCCTAAAAAGACTTCCAACTTCGGCCATTAATATCTTGTCAAAGCCAAAATTAGCCACTTGAGCACCTGTTCGAGTTCTTCTCTGCCCTCTCCATTTTTACCTATGTATCTTCCTATTTCTCAAACTGCTCAAGAGGAAACGCGATGGCTGTGCAGGGTAAGAAGCTAAATAAAGCACGTTCCCCTTTCCTGTGGCCATCTGTAAAGAATGCCCACAAGTCAACTCACCTTCATCATGGGGCTGAAACCACCTCTCCTATGAAACTGGCCTACTTTTCCAGTGAGAAGAGAGAGTGAAAGCGAGTGGTTCCTCCCTCTCTTTGGGGGAAACTGTTATGTTTTCTATAAACCAAGAAATCATAAGTTAGTTTTACTAGAAAAAAAAAATGTTTTGGTGTGTTTGTGTGTGTGTGTGTGTATTTTTTTTAACTTTATTAAATGAAGAAATAAAATCACAGGTGTTTGGAACTGATTGACTGCAAAGTGCCTAAAGACTCAAGAAATGAAAATTTCAAGTACAGTCTGGGTATTCTGATTCATCTCTGCTGAATCACTTCTTGAAATGTTTTGTTTTGTTGTAACTAGAAACACAGGGTACAGTACCATAGGCCAATATTGCTGTTTCCTGGTTCTGTATCTCGAGTCCCCTATACAGGATGGGAAGCCCATTTCCACACTGGCTATCCAACATTGAATGACAGCAGTTGGTACCTCGGGGAAGAGCAACTGCAGAGTATTTATTTTTTAAAAATGAATATGCAAATCATTCCCTTGCCTTTTTAAGTCAAGGAATTAGGCACTTAATGTAAATTAAATATAGAAAAATCCTAAAATTTATCTGATGGTTTGGAATGAGTTAATGTCATTATAGGCCTAATTTATTTGACTTATTTGTGGGCTACGTGACAAGGGGTGGAGGTAGTGGCCCCAAACCCCTTATCCAAGAAACTGAAATGCAAATTAGAGGGAAACATGAAGTATAAAAATAGACTATCAGTATAGAGTGAGTAATGCTAAATACCTAAGAGCCCCTAGCAGTGCAACTGAAACTGGTTTGCAGATTATAAAAAAAAAAATCCACAGTGGAAATCTGAATCAGGTAAAATAGATGCATGCATACATACAGCGGAACTGATTATAATCACCAAAACATTGCTTGCCTAGAAAGAACACCCTGTTCACTAGTTACTTAACAGTAGGTACTTAGAGTAAGTAGGTACTCAGTAAATAGCCAGTTAAAAAATAAACGAGTGTGGGCTGGCCTGGGTGGCTCAGTCGGTTAAGCGTCTGACTCGATCTCACCTCAGGGTCATGAGTTCAAGCCCCATGTTGGGCTCCACACTGGGCGTGGAGCCTACTTAAAAAAAAAAATAAATAAATAAAAAGAACGATAGAGTAAGGATCTCAAGCCCAACTGATAAGCTCTTATTATCACATACTTAGATATAACACCCTTCCCACCCCCCCCCCAAAAAAAAGTCAACGGGATTTTAAAATGCAGCTTAAAAAAATTTTGGCTCTAAAATAAGAAAACGGGCTGCACACTGTGAATACCAACGGCCCAGGAGAAGCCGGAGCAGCACTTTTTCTGGCAAACTCTACCAGCTGTGGCCAGAGGCACTGAGCTCTTACAGTACCTTTTTGATGCCAACTGGCTGTGACTTCTTCCTGTCTGCTTCTCCAAGAAAACAATCAGTGTTAATTCCAGTTGGTTATAGTATTGATTTTGGTTACTTAAACAGATTTATAGTGAAGGAAGACTATAAATAATGGTATCAACAGTTTCTGTTGGTTCTCTTGGTTCTATTAGGACTGTGAAAATATTTATCATATATACTCAGTTAAAAGGTTCCCAAAGCATTTGCTTGTGAAGAAATTAGCTAAAACAAAATTAGTTAAACATGCACAGGTAGGGGCACCTGGGTGGCTCAGTTCGTTGAGTATCTGACTCTCGATTTCAGCTCAGGTCATGATCTGGCAGTCGTGGGATCGAGCCCGGTGTCCAGCTCTGTGCTCAGCGCGGAGTCTGCTTGAGATTCTCTCTCCCTCTCCCTTTGCCCCTCCCTGCCTCTCCAAAATAAATAAATGAAATTTTTTTTTGGGGGGGGGCCGGTATTTGTTCTATACCATAAACTTTGGTTACATGAAAATTGAGATTATAACTGTTGCTATCTTGCAATCAAAGGCCATAAACAGGCAGTATTTAATGTGCATCCTCCTTCAACTATTCTTTTTAAAAACCATGAAGTAATCCAAGAATTTAAACTAACTGTTTTACACAGAGCCCCATTATGGAGGTGTTATTAAGGAGCACAGTCCTAAAACTGGGTCATGAGAGTAAGTTATCGTCATCCAAGCAAAATTATTCTCATTTTTGTAATTAATTCACAAATTGAATTAAGCATACTTTAATAGGAAAAAAATTAACCGCCTAAACATACACAAAGATGCAAAACTGAATTTACCATAATAAAGTATACTTAAAATTGACTCCCTTCCAGCTTTACACCATGACCTTTTTAAAAGTTACATTACTTTACTCGAGCAAACTTTCCATGATAAAAATACTTGACCTGGAGCCCAAAGTCCAGGGTTACAGTCCTTCTTATACTACTCTTCAGCTGTGTGCCCTTGGGCAAGTCATTTCATCTCTCTGGACCTCATTTCCTTCGACTGTAAGCTGAGAAGGTTGTGGTTGCCAAGCTCTAAAGTTCCATCCTGTTCTAATAACCTATGAATCTGTGAGAGAGAAAGTTCATAAATATTCCATAATCTTCCTTTTACCAAAATGTTACTTCCAAATATAGATAACCTTTCATGACACAAAGCAAATGTTATGACAAGGTACTTTTCAATTAATGCAAATTTTAAAGTTACTATTTAAAACAATTCAAAAATAGAGTAGACTCTATCAAGATGTTGTGATTTCAGACATTTCAGAACACAACATAGGGATCGCATGCCAATCAAAAAAAAAAAATCTGAATGAAGCAAATTATTAAGTGTGAATTTTAGAGAGTTCTGGAATACTTCCAAATTCCTTGTATCCATTTCAAAATAAGCTTTTCATAAGAAGAAATACAGTAAACTCTTAAACATAACCCATCAATTATATACATTTAAAGTTTAAAAAAAATTTTTACTCCAATCTTAGAAGAAAAGTTCAGTCTGACAACAGAACAAATTTATATTAGTCATTCAATAAACATTCTTCCCTCTCCTCTAACTTGTGGGGCATGGTCTGTGTCACAGAACTCTACAATAAAAATTCAAATTCAGAAAAACATTCATCCAGGTCAATGAAGAGTCCTTAATTAAAAATATAATCACATTCAGGGCGCCTGGGTGGCTCAGTCATTAAGCGTCTGCCTTCGGCTCAGATCATGATCCCAGGGTCCTGGGATCCAGCCCCACGTTGGGCTCCCTGCTCCGCGGGAAGCCTGCTTCTCCCTCTCCCACTCCCCCTGCTTGTGTTCCTGCTCTCGCTATCTCTCTGTCAAATAAATAAATAAAATCTTTAAAAATATATATATAATCACATTCATTAATAGTGTTATTACAGCCAAAGTCTCCTAACACATTTTATAAAGATATTTAAAAATAGGGACACCTGGGTGGCTCAGTCGGTGAAACATCTGTCTTAGGCTCAGGTCATGATCCCAGAGTCTCAGGATTGAGCTCCATGCTGGGATCCCTGCTCGATGGGGAGTCTGCTTCTCCCTCTGCCCCTCACCCCACTTGTGCTCTTTCTCTCAAATAAATAAATAAAATATTTTTTAAAAAGATGTTTAAAAATAAAGCTTGAATATAAATGGGTTCCTGGTTAACCCCTTCATGACTTAACCAGAAAAAAATCCATTCCACTATGTGGATTAATTAATTAAGAATTTATTTTTAAAACAATAAATAAAACAACAAAATAAAACAAGTTGCAATGAATAGGAAATGAGTAGAATACATTCTCTTTAATAATATTCATAATATTACTTCACTGAAAGGGCTATTCACAAGTTCTCTGCTCTGAGATTTTGAAAGTGCAATTCTTGAAAATTTTTATTTCTTGCCGGCAGTCACTGTCAGCAAATGTGGGGTAGAAAAGTGTTAGTTAGGGGTGCCTGGGTGGCTCAGTCGGTTAAGTGGCTGCCTTCGGCTCAGGTCATGATCCCAGGGTCCTGGGATCGAGCCCCACATCTGGCTCCCTGCTCGGTGGAGAGCCTGCTTCTCCCTCTCTCTGCCTGCCTCTCTGCCTGCTTGTGCTTTCTCTCTCTGTGTCAAATAAATAAATAAAAAATCTTAAAAAAAAAAAAGTTAGTTATATGTATCTTATGGGCATCAATTTATCGAGTTACTTTTTCCTCCTAGATAGATGGTTTGAACTTATTTTTTTCATCAGAGAAAGAAAAAAAATTATAGGAATTACCCACTACAGTTATAAATTTATAGATTTAAAAAGAAAGTCATGTAACATAACTATTAAACAGCGAGGAATCCTACAAGATGAGCTACTCATCTGTTTCTGAGTTTTAGAGCATCTGTCTCATCTAATAGATTCTTTTCTCTGGCTTGGGTAAACTGTTTTTTTTAAAACTATTTTCCTATATAATGGTACCTTACATATCAGCATTTAAAAATTCAAATTTAACTCTTTACAATAACTTATAATTTTTACTTAGCATCTCTAATTGTATTATTTATATCATAGGTAGCATGAGATAATTATTTTTTTTTACAGTTTATCTAGTTACACAAACATTTGGTTAAAATTGTTTTGGATGTAAGCACAAAAATCAAAATTATGTACAAAGAGGTAACCCAACTGATTAGAAAACACACAGACACCAGCTAAACATTCATTACCAATTCCACGACAAATATTTTCTCAGGTGATAAAAAGTCTGGAATTGGTACAACTGAAAAACGCAGTCAGTTTGACACTTAAAAGTAGGCAAAACTAGGGGCGCCTGAGTGGCTCAGTCGTTGGGCGTCTGCCTTCGGCTCGGGTCATGATCCCGGGGTCCTGGGATTGAGCCCCGCATCGGGCTCCCTGCTCCGCAGGAGGCCTGTTTCTCCCTCTCCCACTCCCCCTGCTTGTGTTCCCTCTCTCCCTGTGTCTCTGTCAAATAAATAAGTAAAATCCTTAAAAAAAAAAAAAGTAGGCAAAACTATAATGTGGTACTACAGTATGTTTGCTGTTGAATATCTTATAAAAACCTGGCATCATTTTAGACCAAATCGAAGTTTATCAAGAATAATACATTATCTGAAGCAAGGCACCTAAAACTAAAAAAATAAAGCTAAATCTACAACAAACCATACCCAATACCTACTGATATTGAGTTTGAAATGTTGAAAAATTTGTTGATTCTTGGAGTGATAATGTATGGAATGAGAAATGGGTGCATATAGAAACCGCTGAATCAGTGATATGCTGTAATACAGAAGACTACGGACACTATTACCTAGGGCACTTAAAATGACACAGAACAGAATAAGGAAAAGCCCACTGTAAAATAATAATAGAAGAACTGAATAAATAACTTAATAGGAGCATAATATATATGCTACATTACTGATTAATATTGGTACAAACCTGGCATTGACAAGTGGTGCTAATTCTCCTAATATTTAAGAGTTACAAATAAGCACCTGAGAGTCCTTGATTGTGTAAAGAAGCAGTCAATAAAACAAAGAAGGTGGCAGAAAGAGTGCAGACGTTCAGAAAGGCAGCTGACAAAAGAGGTATGTTTCCCTTTGGGGGGAAAAAAAAAGTAAAAGTTTTTATGCATTTTAATTAGCCCACTTGGAAAAGAAAAATCAGGTGAAGACTACTAATTATCACCTTCCAGCCCCACTAACACTTTGTAGTCTAGCAAAAAGGAAGAAAAGGGAACTAACTAAATAAATAATAAAAAAAACAAGAAAGAAAAACACCCTCCCACTCAAGGCCATTAAAAAAAAAAAAAAGTCAAGGCTTCCTCCAGCATCCTTCCAGACGCTACTGACAAGATTTATCTTCAAAGAACTTTCTTGTTTACAATACAAATCTTCCCCTCTGTCACAAATTAAACCCAATTATCTGGTGAACAGTTTCCATAATAAAACCTGATAGAGGAAGCAGTAACCTTTCCATTTTTTCCCCCTCTCCCCTTGATAGCCTGCAGGTTTCAAGAAGCAGAAACCACTTTTACTTATCCCATTAACACATAGGTGTTGAGAGGGCATAGAAACCCCTGGAAAGATAAATGGCCTCATTTTCCTTGATCAGGCTTTTGAGACAACTTCCAAAGATCTGAAAAAGGGTTGAAAACTCTCAGTTGCTTATTTGATCCATAAATTTAAAAACTACTACGGGAATCATAACATCTACGGAAAAGCATCATTAACTCTGGTCAATGGAATCTACAGTCGTTGGGCGAGCTAGTCATTGCTGAAGGACAAACCGCAAATACTCTAAGAAACAGATCCATCTGTTGAGCTAGCAAATAGATGAAATGCAATCACATACACTTGAGTCTTGGCCAATTCTAAGTCACCCTGACAGACTGGGGCTCAGCTTTTAATCAAGCAGCCGCTCAAAGACACATTTGTGTCCCTTTAACCGTCGAACACAACTCTTACCCGATGAGGAATTACAGAAAATCAAGTTTATTCTAAGTCCTCGAAATACGTGCCTGATACACACACGCCTCAACTACAAAGTTACAAACTCTAGTTTATTCTCTGATAATAGTTTGCATTTGGCACATGACTTCTCAGAAGGTTTTTTTAACTAGCATTTTCTGTGGATGCGTGCTCTGTTTTGAGAAAACATTAGAGGTACTTAAAAACAAAACAAAACAAAAGGTCACTGTAAGAACAGAACAGCTTTTCCCAAATTTTCTTCACCTTAACTAGAAGGAGGGGTAAGGTCTAAACAAATAACAGAAACTTCCCTCTCTTCCCTTGTGGTCTGTAGAAGTCTATTTAACTGACCGTCAAGAAAGGCAGAATAAAAGAAAAAAAACAAGAACAGGCACACCTCAAGAGGGTTTGTTCATGTTGAACATTAAATAATCCTTTGACAACACGACAGCACCTTCACAGTACTAAAAGCATTATGATTAATCTTATTAAACCAGCATCTGAACCGTGGCCACCATGTGATGGGCAAATAATTAGATAACTAATGACATAAATACTGTATCTACAAACTCCTATTACTGGAGCTAATAAGGAGCAAAAGGGATTTCATTCTTGAAATACCCAATACAAATTAAGAAAATTGTCCATAGAAAGGAAATCAGTACAAAATAAATAGTTTTGGTAGACTGGCCTGTGACCCTTAGTAGCCTTTTCTTTTCTTTTAGTTTTTAACACCATTATGACAGAAAAGTTCTACTAATTTACAAAGAACTGACAAATAAAAAATGAAATGCCATCTAGTTTTAAGTTGGAGAATCCCTATATCCCCACGTATTTAGAAGTATAGGGTAATGCTTTCGTCCTCCTTACACAGTTCATGAAAGATTTAAGAGCATAAGGAAAACTTCAAGTGGAATTCATTGACCACATCCCCTTTTAAGTATTATAATAATGAACAAAACAATACATGAGCTAGATATGGAACAACCATACAAATAAGATACTTTGGGCTGTTATTCTTAAGAACTGGGGAGTGATTTATTATTGCACATTTCAACATCATTCTAGACAGAACTAAGTCAGCTTCAAGGTGATTTCACAAATAACTGATGTCAAAATCTCCTTGACACTTTTCCCTACTACTTTGGAAAATGAAACTCTGGGGGAAAAAAAAAAATCTGCCATGTCTAGATAATCAGAAGATCAGGAGGAAAGATTCTTCTACTGTTTATGCAATTATGTTTTAGGTCTTATTATCATTAAATGCACATACATGATACCAACACTTATAGGGAGTTGTTAATTCCTTTCATATGCCAAAACAGTATTTTGAAAACTGCTGGTTAAAAAAATGCAATTCCCTTCCTTTTTTTGAATGATCGGCCAAGAATTTACATACCATCCTTCTGGAGAAAATCATTTTTGACAGAAGGAATTGTCATGGCAAGAGTATACAAATACAGGGCCATGTGGTGTCCTTCCTTGAGATAAGAGGCAAAGGCAATAAACCTGACACACTTAGGAGTTTATTCCCTTTCTGAATTATGAACTTGATGCTGCTCATGTTAATGCAGACCACACTCACACTGTACTAATTACACATGGGGACTCATGCCATTATGTCCACTGTGTAGCATCGTCCTCTGGTTAATTCTGCTTTGTTTTAGTTCCAGCCAAAGACTAACATAGAAACACATTTCCTTACATGGGACTCTCAATCAGCCACATTCTTTCACTGTATCAACTATTTCTTTTTTTTTTTTTTAATATTTTATTTATTTGACAGAGACACAGCGAGAGAGGGAACACAGCAGGGGGAGTGGGAGAGGGAGAAGCAGGCTTCCCCACGGAGCAGGGAGCCCAATGCGGGGCTCGATCCCAGGACCCTGGGATCATGACCTGAGCCGAAGGCAGACGCTTAATGACTGAGCCACCCAGGCGTCCCCGTATCAACTATTTCTTAAGAATAAATCTTCGCCTTTGTTCCCAACCCTAAAATAATGGATCTGCTCTGTAAGTTAGTGGGCCAACCTCCCTAAGCAACAGGACGTATCAGGAGAGGGATAATGAATGTACACGCTACTGAGACCTAAAAGTAGACTGATGATGCCCTTCTGCTGGCAAAAGGACAGTAACAAACATGAAATAAACGTGCAAAGTAAGTGTTAAAGTGAACGTGTTATTTACCGTTACTTACCGCATCAAGAGTTCAAAGGAGAAAGATGCCTATGCTTGCTTATGCAGGCTGCCATGGAAACTGAGGCCAGAGGCAGGTGGCTAGACTTGGCCAAGGGTATCCAGTTGCACAGGACAAAGCTGGCTGTAGAACCCAAATCACTTTTCTCCAAATTGTGGCTTCTCTTCACCACACCGTCTTGAAGGTCCATTTGGTAGAAGCAGGAGGACTTAAGGTAAGTCCACCTGAACTGGGTTAGTATGGCAGAGAAATTAAAGAGGATGATAATGGAAGAACATGCCCTTCTGACAGTCCGTGCAGAGTCACAGAAGGTGGGCCTTCTTGCTTAGTTGCAGAAGGAGAAGAGAGTTCTTATCAACTCCCCTATCAATTCCCAAGGTTGACCTTCAGTGGCTCGCTGGCCTACTTACAGGCCTTGGAAACAGGCAAGACCAATACTGCCCGGGAAGAAAACAGCAAAGCAGGGCTTCCATTATGAAATCTAAAAGCCTCGGCATGTTGGCCTCAGCCTCACCCTCCCTCACGGAGCCCACCTGCTAACCTAGATGGAGACGTGTCAAGAGTCGCACGCGCACGTGGGCATGGGCCTCTCTTCCCCACCCCAGCAGCCCAATCACACGTTCCTTCTTCTTTCTCTTTGGTTTCATCTGGATTTGGAATGTTACTTAACACAACCTTGAAATAGAAGTTGCTTTTTTGAAGATTAAAAACATATGTGTTTGAGATAATAACACTGTCCACATTAAAAAAAGAAACAACTCTGTGCTATAATTTGTGCGAGCAAAAAGAATCTCAGGAATCATCCAACCAAGACCTATCTTTTCATAAATGAAGCAACTGAGGATCAGAGAGGCAGGTGTTGTTTCTTTGAAATTAAAACCACTGAGTTCTTGGATGTCTTGATCTGCCTGCAACGTTTTGAATGAGAAGAGTCAAGTTCAGGCAGAAAGAGCACTACACTTCCAATATCAGAGATTCAAATTTTGGTTGAGCCCGTGCTGCCCGCTAGCATGGAGACTTGAAAAAGGTGTTTACTTCCTTTAAACCCAGTTTACTAGTAAGCAACATGGAAAGACGTAGAGCTTAAAGGAGATGATCTCCAGAGTTTTTTCCTCCAGACCTAAAGTTCTGTGATTCTGTTACACATTGAACAAGAGGAAACAACAAGAAAAAGTGTAAATAGCTTCACTGCATTCACAAAATGAATACTTTCAAAATTCTAAGAGGAGTTTTACAAGTGTACACTTATTTTTTACATATTTACTTTCCCAGCCTCTGCGACATATACATATTTTTATATCTACAAAACCAGAAGGACAGCATGACCTTAGCATTTAAGGGTAACGGACAATGAGCCTGACAGACAATTAGCTGTTAAGAGTTAGATATATTTAGCATTTAAGTAATGTACTATCAGTACACTGAAAGTATTTGGAAAGTTTCGTCATCAGGAGATAGAGCATGAATCATGTCTGTGTCACTACCCGACCACTTGTCTAATCTCTTCCACTATGAATGCAAGACTCCATGTCTCCAGAGCTGGTTTGTTTCATATTTCAGCCCCATGGTCACAGACAAATGCAATGATCCGAAATAAAACCTGACTTTCTGTATTCACCGTCCTCAAATGGGTCAGTGATGTCTGGGCCTGCAGAATTCCACACTGGGATCTTAATGAGCAGGAAAGCCTTCCATGCGGCCCTCTGCAGAAAGGACACCAAAAGGCCAGACCCAAATTCCTTTGAAGGAGGCACAAAGGTGATGGATTCAACAAAAGGCTGCGAAGTGTATGTGAAACTTCACTAAATCTTCAAACACTCTGAAAAGAAATTAACAGTCTAGTTTCAGGGAAAAAAAAGAAGTTTCATAGTGCTCATTTGGTCATCTTCCAGTTTTCAATAACCTTTACTTCCATGAAGTGAAGTATGTGACTCCTTCTAAATGTCCTCTAATTGGTAACTCAGGATTTATCTTAAAAGAAAAAGGAAAAGGGGCGCCTGAGTGGCTCAGTCGTTAAGCGTCTGCCTTCGGCTCGGGTCATGATCCCAGGGTCCTGGGATCGAGCCCCGCGTCGGGCTCCCTGCTCCGCGGGAAGCCTGCTTCTCCCTCTCCCACTCCCTCTGCTTGTGTTCCCTCTCTCGCTGTATCTCTCTCTGTCAAATAAATAAAATCTTTAAAAAAAAAAGAAAAAGGAAAAAACCCAAAAAAACAAAAAACTTCCTGAGGATCCTTGCCCACATTCAAAGTAGATTTATAAACTCAAACAAGTAGATTAAAAAAAAAAAAAAAAAAACCCAAACCCTCAGACATGCAGATCAAAGCCCACACTCTAAGACCCCTTATCTCTGCAGGCTGGTAAGCAAACAAGACACAGCCTTGAAAGTGTGTCTACTAATTCTCTTAAGGAAGAAAAGTCATTGGCACCGAGACAACACAGGAAAGAAAAATCAAGGAGGCCAAATTTGTGGAATGAGCAACAAAAAAATGTTTAAATATATACATCTTTTTGTGTTAAAATTTAAGACTCCTAGAGGAGTAGGTAAAAGCATGCGGAAGTATTCAGAGAATGTGAAGAAAGTATTCTTTCAATACAATCTATATTGATCAGGCCTTTAAAATACTGAATCTGGGTGCTCAAGTGCAAAGAAAGCGGATAGCAGAGTCCAGAGCAGTGCTACCCCAATGGAAATACTATGTGAGTTGCATGTGTAATTTTAAAGTTTCCAGCAGCCAGTTTAAAAAGGTAAAAAGAAAACAGATGAAATTAATTTACATAGTACATGATATGTGACCCAATATATCTAAAATATCATTCCAATATGTAATCGATAAAAAAGAAAAAGGAGACCTTTTACATTCATTTTTTGTACTCGGTCTTCAAAATCTGGAGTCACATTATAAACGTTCCACAGCCACATGTGGTTACTGGCTGTCATATTGAACAGAACATTTAAATACATGCACAGTTAATTGCCTGTAAGGCAGAAGTGTCAATATACTGCGATAAGCCAGGAAAAGAAAGAGCAAAAGAAAAAGAGAAAGAAAAAGCGTGTGTTTACCAAAGATGTGACACAAATACCCTGCTGCCTGGGAAGGGTAGGTAACAGACAGAGATTAGGCACAAACAAAACGTGAATGATTTACAATTAGACATTAGAAAGAACCTGATAGCTATTGGGACTGAAACATTTGTACTGCAGGCATTTACACAGAATCTTCTTGGAATACTGTACAAAATGAGCATGATCTTTAAATGTAACTCTGAATTAGCTCTGAAAAGAAGACAGGGAATATGGAATACTACCTCCATCTCTTCCTTCAAGCTTCTAATGATGACTTCTAATGTATATAAAAAGTTACCTTCCATAGAAGAAGGAGTCTTTTATACAAACCCCAAAGGAGCATAATGCAGATATGCATTTTCTTAAAAAAAAAAAAAAAAAAAAAGGAAAAACGTCAATGTATTGAAAAGGGAGAAGGGAAAAGACTATGTAGAACAAGAGCAGTAATTTGGAAAGAAATTAGATTTCATAGTACTTAGTACTGTTATCCTCTGCTCCCCAAAATTAAGATGTTAGGTGGGATAAGAGAGCTGAATCCTAAAATTTTTCCTATTTATTCTAGGCCTGTTTATTCACCTACTAATTATTTTTTCCATGGATTCTCTGACATACAATTTGTAAAGCAACATGTGTTTAATAAGAAAAAGGAATAAGTGATTAAATATTTCATATCTGGATTGTGTAAAATTTTATTTGAACTTTTTAAATTTAATTTGCAATTGATGAGCAATAAAATGGGCTTTTGTTTCATTTAAACTGTGTTCTCCTTTAAGTTCTAAACCATGTAACTGTCAAAGATGTTTTTACTAATGACTCATCTATCAAGCTGTAGTTCAGCAATGGCATTATCTGGATTTGGTGTCAATAAAATACTTAGGTTACTATGTCATGAGAGGTTTTAGTTATGGGGCCTCTAAATTTTGAGGTCTTGAATCTGTTATTAATATGCCATGACCTTAGGCACACTGTAACCTTTGACTCAATCTGTCCGTCTTCTAAAAATATCAGTGTAATACTCTCCATCTAAATTGTAGGCTGCCTTCATAAAGGAAAGCAAATCACTGGAAAATACCTTATAATGAACAGCACTAAGGTTAGCTCCTGTCTGTCAAAAATGTCTCAGCCTCCAGTGGTACTCAACCATTTTCTTGCCCAACCCAGCTGAGGATTTGATATGACAAAGGATTTGATATGACAAATCCCTAAGAAGAACAGGGAGTCCTAAATGATGATTCAAAGTGATGATGTCAAAAGGGACAGTGCCATCCCCCACGCTGTCACTCCTGGGGAATGTATCTTATCTGTTAAAATTCACTGAGTCAAGAATCTAGGCGTGCCAGGAGTCTTCAGCCTCTACTTGAACCCTGGGAACCAGAGTGAGAGCCTGGGAAAAAACTGGGGTTATGTAGAGAGTGCTCATTCCCATATGGGAGTTATGGCTGAAAGATCTTATGGGAAGTTCCTGGGAAAGATTTCCCTACACATAAGTGCCACAGGGATCACTTCCATAAGAAATGCCATGTGGGAAGAGGGTGTGAGTTATATCGTTTTAATTCCTGCCGTATTTTTCACACCCTCTAACCTGGAAGATGCAGGAGCATCCTCAATGTGAATCACCATGCTCCTCTGGGGCTGACCATTTCAGCACCAATCAGGGACGAGGGAGAGGAAATCAAATTAGTCAACACCTAAGGATTCTCAAACACAGGCCAGGATTCCCCACCAGTTGGTGACAAAGCTTCCCACTGGTCACTGGTATCTTTCTAGGAGAATTTCCTGATATCAGGGCCTCTAGCTGCATCATCTTGATGATCACCAGGGAGTCAGTTAGAACCACCTCTCGTTAGAACAACACCAGAACTACTACAACCAATTTACTGGTCAGCTTTCCAGTTTGCCCAGGATATTCCAAAGTCAAGTAACTGGGGTTAAAATGTTTATTTCCATTTATACAAATATGCCTCAAGGAATCAGAATTTGTACAATGACCTTTTCTAAGTGACAACACAAGTGGGACATCTGAACTCCATCTCACCTTGTACAATGTGGTCTAGATCTGTCAAACATGTATCAAGAAAACAATTGAATTCAATAAATCTCATAAAATTTTAACATTGCATTTTTATTAGTTTCCATCCTATTCCTCCTTGAGAAGGCTTATCCTTTACTAGGATAGTTCTGGTGTTAAATGGTGATACCAATTAAAATGTAAAGCAGTGGTTCTCAATTGTGGGTGATTCTGCCCTCCAGCTAACTTCTGGCAATCTTTGGAGATATTTTTGGTTATCACAACTGGGGCATCTAATGGGTGATCAGGGATGTTGCTACACATCAAAGAATTATCTATTTCAAAATGTCAATAATGCCAAAGTTGAGAAACCCAAGCAAAAGTCTTCACTAGGCAATTTTTTTTTGAAATTTTACTCATTTTTTAATCCCAATGACCTGAGATTGCTAGGCTAAAAAGGATGAGTTTTCAGGGAGAGATCACTGGTTGATCGAGTTTAATAATCAAAGGATTTTTGGACTAGCTAACTTTGAAACCTGAGTTATCTGTAAGAATGATAATAGATGATGCTTTTAAATTTTACTGCCTGCTTTAACTTATTTTCTGATCAAACTCTATGTATTATTTTGAATGTCCTTTTATGAACCATTTTGGGTCACATGAACCTTGGTACAAAGCAGTTCCTCAAGGAAATAGCTATCCCGATAAGAAGAGTTCCTCGTAAGACTGATGAATCACAGACCTGTACCCTTGTAACAAATAATACATTATATGTTAATAAAAAAAAAAGTGAGTTCCTCATCACTATATGATTTTTTTTTTAAAGATTTTATTTATTTATTTGACAGAGAGAGACACAGCGAGAGAGGGAACACAAGCAAGGGGAGTGGGAGAAGGAGAAGCGAAGCAGGCTTCCCGCAGAGCAGGGAGCCCGATGCGGGGCTCGATCCCAGGACCCTGGGATCATGACCTGAGCTGAAGGCAGTCGGTTAACCAACTGAGCCACCCAGACGCCCATCACTATATGATTTTAATTGGAGAATGAATGACCAGGCATGTGCCTTTTTTAGAAAGAACTCCCAAAAGGCCAGAGAAGTAAGTGGGATGATACTGAAGGTTGTTGACATTCAAGGTTTTTTCTATAAAACCAATTGATAACAAAGACTATAGGTTTCACACTTTTTCAAACAACTCTGTCACTTGTTAAGTTTTCACTCTTATTTGTCTTTGATCCTGAGCCCAGAACCCATGTGACAGTAGACACTGCAGACACGGTTTGAATGACTCCAAGTCTGAACTCTGACTTCATGAGCCAAACCAGACCTTAATAAAAATAACTGAGTTACCTGTAAGAGTCAACAAAGGCACACTCTAAAGGAATAGCTGTTTGTTTAATGGACCAAGTACCTATCTTAGGAATGAAGAAAGAGTCAGCATTTCATCTTTTTAAAAACTCTGATTACTAAAATTTTAAAGGCGGGGAGGGCTAATTAAGTAGCTTCATCTCCCACAACTGTGCCCACAATCTGGTTTTCGTATTCTCCTTCCTGTACCAATTATAGTGTATTTGAAATAAATCTTCTAACTTCTGAAGTTTGAAAAGTGGCTTGTTTAATCTTACTCATTTTTTTTCACACTGATATTTAATATTCCCCTGAAACTGAAATTGATTGTTCCCAACAAAAGGGGAAGCGATGACACACAAAGAGAAATCCATTTACCTCTTTGTAAAAAAACCAAATTGGTCTAAACAAGATTAATTGAAACTGGAAATACCAACCTCAAATTAAGTAAACCAAGTCCATATGGCTAGACATGTGATCCAAGGGGACGATGGCTAAAGTAAAAATATACAACTGGGACAAATGTTCACAACCAGCAGGTCAGAGAAAGCCCTTCCAGGCTGGCCGGCTGGCCCCCCACCCGCAGAGGACATGCAACTGCAGGGCTCCCCCAATGGTTTCACTCATTAGCTGGTTCAAGGAGACTCTAGAATGCTCCTAGAATACACTAGCAGCAAGGGGCTCCATGCCAACACCCGGGACTGGAGCTTAACATTGCTAGGTCACAAAATGTATTCACGAGCAGTTGAAACCATCAAGAAAGTTATGCGGCCTTAGGACAAATTACACAGATTTGGACACCGATCCTGCTTTTTTTTCTTTTTTTTAATAGGACGTGGCTTTAAAAAAATGCTGATTTTTTTGTTTATTTTGTGTTATTTTTAAGGTAAAAGTGACCAGTGCCACGTTAATCACAGACCTGAATGCAATCTTAGTAATCACGGAGTGCAAGCCCTCCATTTTACGAATGAGAAAACAGACACCCAGAGATAGTACACACCATAGTAGGATTATATGGAAGTTCGGAACTGAGCTGACCCTGAAACCCAAGTTTCTGGACTCAGGGATGATTGCTTTCCAGCAGGTGAGGCTATCTGTCATCTAACTCATATGCACAATCCTGGGGGAAACAGTTTAAGAGCTGTCATATATCCCAACCTAAGCACTTCATTTGACTTAATATATTAAAAACAAAAGCAAAGAATAGGGATGTGATACTTCCATCTTTATTTAAACCTTATCTGCCCTCCTGACAAGTCCGGGGCACCACAGACATTTTCTTTTTCTGTTTTTTCTCTGTTGAGTTTTGTTTTTTCCCAATGATCTGATTCTACCCATATCATAAAACAAAATCTTTCAAGAGTCATCTATCTGATCATTAATATTCACATGCCTCTATATTAGACATAGAGTAAACTGAGGTTGAAAGAAGAGTAAGAAACAAAGGGACAGAAGTGCAACAGGGGGACTGGGATTAGGAAGAAGTGCTGATTGTGCCCCATGTACTGAAGCATATTTACGGCCAAGTAAAGTGTTCCATCTTCTAGTATACGGGATTTTTTTAAAAAGTTTATTTATGTTTTTTTTAGTAATTTCTACACGCAATGTGAGGCTCGAACCCATGATCTCAAGATCAAGAGTTGCCTGCTCTACCAACTGAGCCAGTCAGGCACCCCTATTATACATGATTTTTAATAACATTTATAATAGTCCTCGTGATTCTAATGTAATCAAAGAAAATGATCAACCCATTTCAAAAGAATACTGTTAAAAAAAAAAGTTCCAAACTTCTCATTAGAGAATGACAAAGGAAAGAAAGAAAGAAAGAAAAAACTGGTTGAACCAGTGTTTTCTTGTTGTTGTTTTATAATGCATTTAAGGTTTGATTAGTAGCTGTTTGGCTGTGTGTGTGTGTGTGTGTGTGTGTGTGTGTGTGTGCATGCCCTGACTTCAGGTTGTGAGCAGTATGAAGGTCACATAAGGTTTTGCTGGAGATTTTAAGAATAAAACCCAAATTGTGTACCTAAGGAAGGCTTAGTCAGTATACCTTAATGGTTATTGATGTATGTAATATGTATTAAAACCAACTTTTTATTTCTTTTTTTTTTTAAAGATTTTATTTATTTATTTGAGAGAGAGAATGAGATAGCATGAGAGGGGGGAGGGTAAGAGAGAGAGGCAGACTCCCTGCTGAGCAGGGAGCCCGACGTGGGACTCGATCCCAGGACTCCAGGATCATGACCTGAGCCGAAGGCAGTCGCTTAACCAACTGAGCCACCCAGGCGCCCCAGCTTTTTATTTCTTAAAGACCATTCCAAAAGTTCAAAAGTTACACTCTGATTAAATGGGAAAATTTTAAATCTGAATTGCTTAAGAAAAGAGAATATGCATAATTACTAGGTAAAATAATATTTTATGTTAAAAAAAAAAAGAATTTTCCAAATCCTGAAAATTACTTTTTAAATAGGCATCAATAAAGTTTTTTTTCCTCGTTCCCGGACAAACCCATGGACGACACTGGGGGCAACTTCATAATCCATCAGAAAATTCAAAACCAGAAAACAATCCAAGGAACATAAATAATTTGAACTTCAAGAAATTTTCCCACCATTGTCACAAAGTCAAGAGTGGATTATGTTCAGGGAGTATGGTGCAGAGCAGACTCTGAGTGAATGAAGAAGAGACTTCGGGGCAATGTTCCCTTGATTTCCACCAGGTACAGCCATTATTGTCCAGGCCAGACTTTCACAGGGATGTACACAGGGCTGTAAAAGCTTTATTACTTAGAGTTTATGTCCAGCTCATTTTGTATGTCATGCAGCGCCTGGCACCGGACCCCCACTTAAGAGAGCTTAATAAAGCACTGAAATGAGTGAATAAATAAAGCAATATTCAAGGGGTAATCAGACACAGACCACCCTTAACCTGCTAGGAAACAAACAGATCTCCATCAGTAATTAAGTGCAATCTACCACACAATCAAAGTCCTCAGAGATTAAAATTCTGGAATTTGAGATCATCAAGTTTCCAACTGAAGGAGATGTCTTCTGCATAATTTATAAACCATTCAATAATGCCTTAGTATTAAGCAATACTGACTGGACATTCAATAAATGATCTATAATAATGTAACTACAGAAATGGCATTTCTGCTATTTATATACCCCAACTCTTTTGTGCCCTGGGACAGAAACTGTAACCCAATATCCACTCTCACCTACTTCCAAAGTAAAAGAATTTTTAGCTGGGCATACTGCAGCTCAGAATACAGAGTTCATTTCCTTGCCTCCCTTTAGGTTGTTATGCCTCAGAAGAAACCTCTGGCTAATGGGACGCCAGGGTGAGTGATATGTGCAGCTTCCAGATCATGCCTTTAAAAGGAAGGGACATTCTCCGCTTTCCAGCTGTCAGGACTGTGAGCCTGACCGTTAGCCAACTTGGAATGCAAATGAGAGCATCACTCTAGGAAGGCAAAACAGTGACAAAGAGGGAGCCTGGATCTATGGATAACTTCACGGAGGAAAACCACCCTACCTTCCCTGAATGCTGACGCCCAACTGACCACTTGTGAGAGAAATAAACTTCTTTCCCAAGTTACTATTATTTCTAGGTCTTGTTTCACACAGCCAAATTTGTGTATTACCTAATTCATAAAGCAAGTGAACAAAAGCCACTCCTTTTAATTATTCCTAAGTACTCTGGCTAAATAATCTCTCTCACACACACATAGGCACACACACACACGATTGGAACAATGGACAGAGACACACATATGTCTGTAGTATGTGTGTGTAGAGGTCCCAATCATTTTCAGATGCCATATCTGGGCCATATCAAAGGCCCAACACATTTCTTAAACTCCTTCCCCCTTAATGCATTCGTCTGCCCTGGAGACTTTAAAATATGGCTAACTGAAAATTTGAGCAAAGAAATTACAGACTATTCAGTAACAGAAAAGATACAGATTTTGATATGTAAGTCGTATGCATCACGTAGTTTCCCCCCAAAGTTTTGCTATTACATAGTCCTTGACATAAAACAAATATATGCCTGTTTATGACCAAAATTGATATTTCATCCAATAGTACATGGCTAGACGGGCTGTGTGTATTTAGAAGATGAGATATGACCATAATAAAGAAGACAGATGAGCAGTAATATAAAAGAGATAGATATAAAAGGAAGGCATGATTTATGCCCAAGCCGGACAGAAAACCTATGGTACTTCATCGACCTCATCTATCCTGTCCTAAATTGTAACCTAAGAGTGAAAGAACAGTATTGAAGAAATATTCAGACACAACATACACTGGTCATCCCTGGACACAGATATCACCCAGACTATCAAGAAGTTGTCTTGTTGGGGCGCCTGGGTGGCTCAGTCGTTAAGCGTCTGCCTTCAGCTCAGGTCATGATCCCGGAGTCCTGAGATCAAGTCCCGCATCGGGCTCCCTGCTTGGCGGGAAACCTGCTTCTCCCTCTTCCACTCCCCCTGCTTGTGTTCCCTCTCTCGCTGTGTCTCTCCCTGTCAAATAAATAAAATCTTAAAAAAAAAAAAAAAGAAGTTGTATTGTTGTTATTTCCTTTGAGAACAGTTTCCTGATTAGAAAATTAAAATTGTTTATCAAGGGTTTCAGCCCTTCTCAAGAGAAAGCCCCTTTGGCCACAAGTGTAAACTTTTACTCATGGAATCCAACTGTCCCCACAGGCATTGTGTCAGCTGATAGCTAATAGGCTCATTACAAGTCAAGGACAAATAGAGAAACCCATGGAAACCACAGTGAAACACTAATGTTATTCTGTGCAGTTTCACCTAAGCATCCAGTACTTAGAATTATGTTTTACTCAATAGCCAGCTTTCAATCAGCTAAAAACGACCACAAGAAATCATCAGCCTTCTGGTCACTCAGGGGTGAAGGGTCAATAGAAAACACCTAAATAAACTAAATTGTCCAGCACATCATTACAAATGACATATGAAAACATGTGGATGTTTTCTTAAAGAAACACATATTTTCATCTTAACCACTCTATTTAAACTATTCTCAGGGGCCTCAAAGACTGACCCTTCACCAGATGCAACCTTTTCATTATGTCTTATTTTTCTTGGCTTCCCTGCAGTATTTCAACTCTTCGGTCATTCCTTAATTCTTGAGATTTTCTTTGTCCTTAACTTAGGTTGTACTGATTTCCCTTTAACCTCCTTCAGCTCCACATTTGGGTCCCATGATTCAGTCTTCCACATTCTTTTCTTTTCTCTAGATTCCAGTCTCAAAAGGCCAACTCTAACTATAGATTAGATTCTCGAACCTCTTCCCCAATTCTAGTAAACCCAAGCCACAGCTGCTGGATGTCCTCCCCCTAGTTACCTTTCCAACAATCTGAATTCTTTATCCTTTTTCATTAATCCAACAGAAATTTGAGTATTTTCTGTGTGCCAGGATTAGGGTTAGCAAGAAAAACAAGGTCACTAGAGTGCCATAAAATAGAACCACACTCACATTAGTGCGGTCAACCAAAAAGTGTTGGACTGGGGGAATGAGAGCACTTATCCCCATGGTGGTACACAAAGCTTCAACACTTGACCTGGGTTTTATAAAAATCCCAAGCAGAGGAATTAGCAGGACAGAGTGGGAAAGAGGGCATCAAGGGGACGAGCGATAATGTACAGAGGTGTGTCGATGAGGGAGGGCAGGAATTGTACACACTTTGCTCAGCAGAGCTATAACTCAAGATGTCAAGAGAGGAGGATGGTCTTCCTTTATCACTCTTGATCTTTAGTCTTGGTGCTTCCTTATTTCAGGTAATACTATCAATGTTCTTCGAGTTTCTTCTAGATCTTGAAAGTCTTAAGCTCCCTTCTCCTCTTGGTGCCTCGTGCCCAACAAATGCCAAACAGAAAATCCCAGTTGGTTTCATCTAATTCATGCCCAAGTTTTTTGGGTTTTTTTTTTTTAAGATTTTATTTATTCATTTGACAGAGAGAGACACAATGAGAGAGGGAACACAAGCAGGGGGAATGGGAGAGGGAGAAGCAGGTTTCCCGCTGAGCAGGGAGCCCAATGCGGGGCTCGATCCCAGGACCCTGGGATCATGACCTGAGCTGAAGGCAGACGCTTAACCACTGAGCCGCTCAGGTGCCCCTAATTCATGCCTAAGTTTTAAGGCTAAGCCCAATTGCCATGTCTCCAGGAAGCTTTCCTAATCTCCACCACAGACACAAGTAATCACTCCTTCAGGGATCCCTAAAACTTCAACTCTCTGTATTCATCCTCAGCGCCACGATTTGATAGAAAGCTCACAGAACACGTAACTGTTTAATTAGATTTGCACTATGGTGTTTTTACACAGCAGGTACTCAAAGATGTTGCCTTTTCTCCAAGTACTTTTTAAAATTTCCTATTCATTTTTACACTGCCTCTTATTATGGAGAGTATTTTAACACTCTGATATTACTCTATTAGCAAAGTCATCATAAATTCAGTTAGCTAAGTTGTCTTTTATTATTTTTTAATTAACGCACTCCATGGAAGGAAGGGGGCCTAGGCCATTTGCCAAATTCCTTCCAAGTCTAGAATTCTAGTCTTTCACCTTATAAATATGGTTAACTAAAAATTATTAGTGTTAAGATTTCTAATTATAAGACACTGAGAAGTAATTTTTAAATCAACACATTATAAGGAGATTTCTCCAAACTTTTTTTCTTCTTTTTTTCCCTCCAAACTTTCTTAAACACAATCCTTTTAGCACACTAGAAGTCATGCACTTCATTCTTGCCTAAGAATATAAACATCGTCTTACAACCCTTAAACGGAAACTAAAGAACAGACATTCTTCAATGGGCCTCATGTTAATGATTTAACTATATTCTATTAAAAATAAGCAATTTCTAATAAATAGGACAACCTCTATTGAGATAGGATTTTTCCAGGAAAAACAATCTGAGGACATTTCTGGGTTATGATGAAAGTTCATGAAAAACACATGAAGATACGAGAGCCAACAAGGTGACAAACTGTGCTTTAGCACCTTATATAAGGGATCAATTTTCACATCTCAGTTCTGTCTAACTCAACGCAAGTGTTAGAAAACTGATATCCCAAATACTCTAAAAACACTCCTCCAAATACATAGAGATTTTTAAAGCTAAGATGAAAGCTGTTAAAAAGTCTCACTAAGAGCAAATCCTGAACAAAGCATAAAAACCCAGAAAGCAAGTACAATAGATTCCAATTTGTTTTATTCATGTTGCATATAAATGAATCTATGTTAAAATTACAGTTGACAGATTACCTCTCCAGTGCTATGATAATCCATATACTTTCCACAATCACGCTGCTAACCTGTGGGCATACTTTCATAAAACGAAGGATTTTATTCAAAACCATTTAGCAGCAATCATCTTATGTGATTAAGTCATAGATACTAACTAAAACAGTATTTTGCTGATACTCAATTTTTCTTTCTGGAATCTCATGGTTTCTCTTCACTCCTTCTTCATTATTCTAGAGGATGGACGTGTCTTGGGACAGACCGGGGGAATGAGCTTTGGGGATCCTGTCTGGAGGGGAATCCAAAGTGTTGCTCCATCCTGGGTAATAAGGGGAAAAAAACCTCAAACATAATGCTGATTGTGCTTTGGAACAGGAAAACAGACACCTTCCTAGCCTGACAGTGATGCTTAGAAGGGAACTGGAACACAGACTTCATTACACTGTATTGATCTCACTAAATAAAGGGTTCTAAATGTATTGATCAGCTTGGATTAAACCCCTAACTGTTTGCAGGACCATGCACGATGTGAAGGCTGGTTCACTGAACAAGGAAGAGCACAAAGCACTTTTGTATTTGGGCAGCCACAGAGCAGCATTTTATACTAAGTAGTAGATTAACATGATTAAAATAACAGACAGCATTCAGTTGGAGGACAGGCGGGGAGATAAAAATTGTGTTAAATTCAAAGATTTCTTGGTTTTAAAAATGATGTAACAGTAACTTAAAGGTAAAATGACTTTTAAAAGAGGAATATTTTCTTTTCATATTTCCAAACAGAAAGGCAATTCCGCCTCCTTAATACAGTTGTTCCCTTGAAGCCCCCAAAAGATGTCCGTAGTGACCTTTTTAACTCTATGCAGCAGCTCCCCGCACCTCGTCACTTTCACTCTTACTGTAAAATGGTGCGCGCAGGGAGGGGCAAATCCGAGATGAATGTTAAGGTTCGTTTTGTACATCTGTTCATTTTCATTTGGAAGAACATGATTTTCTTTAGTCAAACTCAATTTTCATTCAAAATAAGCCTGAATATGCTGCGAACTGATCTTATTACAATAAAATATTGCTGCCAAAATTTACAGGAGGCTTTAATCTCAGAAAAAGAGAAACCATGCCCCTTTATCCTGGTTTTCAGAACACGGGCCAACCACGTGCTTCCAAATTTTGTTAGCATTCATCTTTACACTTTCAAAAAGTTCTCAATTTTAAAACAGTTAAGTGTTTTTCTAAACATCAGCCAAGGGAGTTATTTCCAGAAAGCCTTTCCACCTTCCTTCCAAATTCAAAGGGTTAAGTACTCTGACGTACTACCACATTTACCCATTATTCTTACTCTACCGTTACTACTCCAATATTTTGGTATTTAAAAGAGAGGATGGCAATAATTTAGTACTAAATCACTACATTAATCTCTCCGCTATTTCTTGTCTTTTCAACCTCACTGACTAATAATGATTCAAGAATGACTCACTTAACGAAATAAAGTAATTGGTTGTAGTTGGGGGTGGGGGGTGGCAGGGGGACCAGCCCAGGGACTGAATCCAAACTTGAATGCAGTCCAAATCTTGGTTTAGCTTCCAAAGGGCTACACAGTACAGTATCTTAGGCAAGTTGCTATGCCTCTGAGCTTCTGTATTACAGAGCAGACACTGCTTACTCACTGGGTTGGTTCTAAAGTTTTAAGAAAATTATTTGAAAACACCATTAGAGACAAATATTAGTTATTTTAAAAACTGCCTAGGGCTTAGATTCTAACACCTTTATGTCCACTTTATCTGGAGAATGTCAGAGTTGTTACACAAATATTAAGGACATTTTAGCTCGGGAAGAGGAGGAGAGAGACTTCTACTTTAATATTTATGTTTCAGTATATCACATACGAGAAAACTCTTCAAGTTCCTTCCTCTGAAGGTCAAGAAGCCAGAAACCCAGTACATTACTGTTCAGCCATTGATTCATTTAACCAATATTTACAAAGTACCTAGAATGAAGAAAGTATCTCTGCTGCTCAATTAATACACTGAATGCAAAAGCTATTATCTACAAGCAGTAATTCCAAAGAAGACAGAAGGTGGAAGGGAGTAAGACTCAAAGAAGGTATTTAAATTCATTTTCTTCTTAAAAAGCGGGTCAAGATTGGGGCGCCTGGGTGCCTCAGTCTTTAAGGGTCTGGCTTCGACTCGGGTCATGGTCCCAGGGTCCTGGGATTGAGTCCCGAATCATCCGGTTCCTTGCTCCGCGGGAAGCCTGCTTCTCTCTCTCCCACTCCCCCTGCTTGTGTTCCCTCTCTCGCTGTGTCTGTCTGTCAAATAAATAAATAAATAAATAATCCTTAAAAAAAAAAAAGTGGGCCAAGATTAAGCAGAAATACACTGCGAAGGGGCAGTAAGGAGGAAGTGAACCCAAATGCTTGCTTTATAAAAATGGACTTATTTACCCTAATATATTAATTTATTAAAAGTAACCATTAATTGACTCAGTTTCTGAAAACTTCATGTGTAAAAGGAAGGGGTGGAAGAAAAAAATGCTAAATTATCACCATGAATATTTATTTAGCATTCCCTATGTGGTGGGCATTGTTCTAAGCACTTTATAGGTATTAACTTATTTACTTACCCTAACAGGCATGTAAATAGGAACTATCCTTATCCTCAGGAAACTGAAGTTAACAGAAGGGGTGAAATCTTGAATATTGTTTATGACTAGAGCTCACAGCTCCTGATTACAAAATATATGCATTTACATTTAAGAAATATTTAGGGGTGTGGAAAATATGAAAGATAATTTAAACATTTTCCTTAATTTTGCACTGAAAATAGGGAAACTGAAAGCTTACCTTAAGTATACTTAAGTACAGTATCTTTTTTTTTTTTAGATTTTATTTTTAAGTCATCTCTATACCCAACATGGGGCTTGAACTCACAACCCCAAGATCAAGAGTTGCATGCTTCACTGACTGAGCCAGCCAGGCGCCCCTAAGTATAGTATCTTTACAGGAAATGAAGGAGTTCACGGTAAACTGCACTGTCTAACTCTTGGAACTGCTCAGACTGACACAATGATGGTTCACATTTAATAAAAAGACATTGTTAAAAGGTCATATATTGTTATTCTAGAGGAAATACCCAGATGCCTATGCTTTTAAAAGTGGTCAAATATTTTTATTTTGGATATTGTCATCATCCTGAGAAAAATGGACCTCAGAAACTCATAACTACTTTTTCAATTATATATTGTTCTCAAATGTGAATATGAAATTAAACTTAAACAGAATAATTGGGGGAGGTTATATGATTATATAATAAACTTTAAAAAATCAAAATGAATCATTTCTTCAAAACACAGTAGTATATATGCTAGCCTTAGAAAGATGACTGGGAGCCTTTGGAAAAAACATGGAATCTTCCATATATTAATAAATAACTGGGTGCTTCCGCAAATTCTCTAGATTTTCTAAATCTGTTTACTCAATCCCTTTGAAATATGTATAAAATATATCCCAACTGGATGTTATGATAATTAAGCTAAATAACACATCTAAAGCCCCTAACAGTATTGGAACTCAGCAAACTTGGTACATTTACATAAATATAAAACACAGTCAAGGGGTTTCCAATTTCTTGCCTACAGATAATTACCTTTGAAAAAAATCTTAAGATTGGGTAAATCTCTCCAATTTTCTAATCTCTGAAAGAAAGAGAATGAGTGAGTGATAGCCATCACTAATTTCAAACATTACTGAGTGTGCTGTGCTTGGCACAGGAGATGGAGATGTGAATAAGAGAGGTCATCCTAACAGAACTGCAAGGTGAGTATGGAAAAGAGATTTTCTAGAATTGAAAGGTGAACAGAGGGGCTAGTAGGCTCTGGAGAGGCAGATCAGCACAATCAAAGATATGGCAATGTGACCAAATAGGGCAGCCAGACCCATCAATTAGTTCCACATGGGGCGCCTGGGTGCCTCAGATGGTTAAGTATCTGCCTTCCGTTCAAGTCATGATCCCGGGATCCTGGGATCGAGCCCCGCATTGGGCTCCCTGCTCAGTGGAGAGCCTGCATCTCCTCTCTCTCAAATAAATAAATAAATAAATCTTTAAAAAATAAATAAATAATAGTTCCACAAATGAGCTGAGAATATCCACAAGGGCTAAAGGGCAAAGAAACTGCAGAGGCATGCTCCAGGGCCAGACCCTGCAAGAAAGGGCCTTCCACACTAAGCCCAAGTGGCTGGACTTTCTCCTCAAGGCACTGTGAGCCCATGAGGCCCATCGTGAGTCCTTGGGCAGGGAACAGACAAAATACCTGCCTTGTATAAAGAATTCCAGCAGCAGTATGAGAGAGAGAGAGAGCTCGAAGAGGAACTGTATTATTTAAAAAAAAAAAAAAAAAGATAAGTATTGTTACTTATTAAATCATCTTCTTTTGTATAGAAAAAAAATTGTCAAGTCATCCAAATCCACCACACTAATATGGAGGAAATAATACTAAAATCTACAGGGCTTTCCCCCAGTTCCCAGAGGAGCAGTTATGGATTTAGTTGATGGATTCAACTTTTGAGTGGCTTGGGAATTTATAAGCTTCCCCTAATAACAGCAAATTTAAATTCTGGTAGCCATAGTGACAGGTTATTATAGCCCTATCTGAAATTTGGGAAGCAACCAACAAAGCAAGGCCCTAAGGTAAAGGAAAAATACTTTTTCCTGAACAATGGTCAACAAGTATTCCACATATATTCAAAAATACATTTAAGATTTTATTTAGCCTTATCAAAATAATGCTCATTCCTCTTTTTAATAAGAAAAATAATATATTAACAGAGCACAAAGACTGATTATGATACAGTAATTTAAGTCATGCCAAGAGAAGAAAATTTACTACAATTATATGTCGATAGAACTAGATCTAAAAAAAAAAAGTGGGGTTTAATTATGGTTGGAGGTAGCGCTGCCCTAATGCATACAAGTCCTTCAAGGCTATTTCAGTACATATGCAATCAGAAAATTATTTCAGAAAGGAACAAAAATGTGTAACATTTCCTCTTTCATTTCATATACACACATGAACTCAGCTAATTGTATGGGTAATATATTGCAAAGCTCTATACACTTAGGCATCAAAGTATATCATGATGCTGGCCGAAGAGGATGGTGCACAAATATTTTGCCAAGCTAAACTATTACTCAATAACTTACAATCCTAAAAGAATGCTCAGTAACAAATATTTTAGATAATGAGTGAGAAAATAAAGAAATGACTGATGACTAGTTAGATGTCATCCTGGGACACCTCTAATGCTCCCAGGACACACAACTAAAGGAAATAGTGAACAGTAAGGTTTCCACTATACAATTCCAGTATACAATTCCAAAACTGTATACTAACAACTAACTAACCAATAACAACTAAGTGGAGCTTATGCAACTCATTATTACACTTCTGATATACTTTAAAAATGTTATCATGAAATTTCTTATCAGTTTTTTCTTTGGTTTTTCCGTAACCAAATATAAAATTAAAGAGGATTTTTTTAAAAGAAGTGAGTTAATAGGCCACACCAGAATATATAATTAGGTTCTCAAAAACTTTTAAAATGGTAACGAAGTCTCATAATCTCATCACTTATATTATTTCATGGATTACACTTCAAGAACTCTATGTGTACAATATAATAAGTGTGTGCCTAAAATATTAGATGTATATATATTTATTTCTCATATATTTGGCTACCCTCCAAAGAACCTTGACTGCTGAACTATAATATCCAAAGGGTTATTTTAATATGTCTCAATGGCATTCATGAATTAAGGAGCTAACTGAAGAATGGGTTTAGCATTACCCCCATTATTAATGAGGCTGCCTCCCATGGAAGGACAAAAACACACTATAAAGAGATTGAGTGTTGCCACACATTCAACACACACCCTATTTATTCAGTTCAGATATATCAGTGGTACAAATCAAAGCCTATCTGAATTGCTATTTTCTTATATTTGAAAGTAAATTTGTAAATTAATTTCACATGCAGCCCACACTGGATGGGTCACGCCCATATTCTCTAATGACATCAGACATTTACATACAGGTTTAAGACATACCCTATCCCACTCCAAACAACTAGGCATCATATATTATGTGATTGTTGTCCCTTTTACCTGCAAACAGGCATTAGAATTGCCATTTTGTGATCCGGTTAACAGCTACTCCCCTGAAAATTATAATTTGTCTTTCAAAATATCAGTAAGTCCAAGACTGACATATTCCTAATGTGAAGCTATTTTCTCTTAGAACGAATTTACTTCCTTCACTTTAATACTTTTAAATCATAGCTGTAAAGATTTTAAGCTCATAAAGAAAACCTAACTACCTGCATATAAAAAACTATCTACTTAAACTTAAGCAAATACACTTTAATTGTGGTAACTATAAAAAAAAAATGAAAGAAAAATAATACATAATAGAAGTTGGCCTTGATGTCTTTGATAACATAAACCGAAGATAATATATCAAGACTTTATTTTTCTCTGAGTCCAGCCTATAATTTGTAAAACAGGTGGATATCAGTTAGTTCTGCCACAACTTGGAAAATACAAAGTATTAACTATGAAAACTTAATGATGATTCTATATGGTCAGCGGTCATAATTTACATAACTTTCTTATTACCCATTTTTAGGACCTTTAGAACTTCATAAGGAAAGTGTTATTAGGTCAAAAAGCAGAATTTTTGGAATAATGCAACATTAAGCACAGTGTCCCTGTGCTCTGCTACTTCTTCAGCAGAATAATGAACCTCTCTTTTCATTTATAAAATAGATGATATACAATCATAGTGCTCACACCTAACAGATGACAGTGAGGCAAAGAGGTGCTAATTCACACACAAAAAACATTTTCATATCCAGTACGCAGTGTCTAATAAATAAAAATCAGTTAGAAGTGTCATGAACATTTTGGAATTGTATTAACACTAACAGAGGGACCATGGGCATGGGTAGGTACATCATAGCTAGTCATCAGAGGTCCATTTCTACTGGAAAAGAGACAGAAGTCTCTGAGGCTGAGTACTTCCTCTACCTTAGAATGCAGGGCAAAAGGAATGCTTTTCAAAGTGCAGATATAACAACAGATTATTAGCATCACCTGGAATGGAATGAAATGGAAACTGGAGTACATTGCCGTCAGTACTAAGTATATTGTCTTGTGACATATAGATGTGTGGTGTGTATATCTACACCCCCACCTACATGCACACACACACACACGTTAATAGAGAATCATGATGTGAAATGTATTTGTGACAATGTTTCCCATCATAACACTTTGAAAACTAGTGCTCTAATGGACATGAGTCTATAACCCACCCAACTAGGACACCTGTGAAGTAATCACACCACGCCTACCTAAGGTCTCTAAGGCAGAATTAATGGGCCAAAGTAATGAGATGACAGAGAGCTTCAAGATGTGAGCGTAGCAGCTGAGCAGGCCTCTTCCAGGGAGCCCTGTCGAAGAGGATTTGGGCTCCGTCCCCAGTGACTGAAGTCTAAAATTGTGTTACCTCCTCTGGGGCGCAAAGAGCTCTATTCCTACCAATACTATCCAAAGTGGAATTCGACTGTGAGAGCAAGAACTTCTCCAGAACATTGAAAGAACTAAATTTCCTTAGGAAGCTGAGACTTCAGTAATCCCAAATTTCAATGAGTTAATTAATTAATTAAGAGTTAATTAAGAGTTAATTAAAAATTTACCATCGGACACATATATTGGCACCCACATTCAACCATTCAATGGAATCATTTTTTAAAAAAACAGCTCTTTATACCATTTCTTCAGCTAACCAGACATATAACCAAAAACAAAACAAAACAAAAAACAGTTCCAAAATTCTCAGATAGGAAATGTCATTTTGGACTAATAAAATACCACCTAATTTGTTGACGGAGTGACCTACACAAAATAGCTCAAATAAGATACTCTAAGTTCTACAGTATTTGACAGTGATAATTACAAGTTTCTTCTGCCCTTTTCACAAACCTACTAATGTATAATCAACATTTTTTTTCAAAAATACAAAAATTTATCTTTTCTGTTAGAAATTTGCTGTCAACTGAATATTTGTGGCCACCCAAAATTCGTATGTTGAAACCTATTCCCTGATATATGGCATTTGGAGGTGGGGCTTTTAGGAGGTGATTAGGTCATGAGGGTGGAGCCCTCATGAGGGGATCCCTGTCCTCATATTTAAAAAAAAAAAGGGAGGGGGGAAAGGTGAGTTCCTTCACCCCTCCACCATTTGAGAACAGAGTGGATAAGACAGTTATCTATGAACCAGGAAGTTGGCCCTCACTCACAGGCCGATCAGCCACTCTGGGGCTTCCCCAGCCTCCAGAACAGTGAGAAATAAATTTCTGTTGTTTATGAGTCATTCAGTCTATGGTATTCTCTTACTGCATCCTGAACAGACTAAAGGAAAAAAAAAAAAACTCAGATAGTGAATTTTCTGTCAATTTTTAAAAATCTAACACTGAACAGCTTTTGCATCCCTACTTTGTAAGAAAAGAGGCCACAGGAGTAAAAATGATCATAGCAAGGCCTCTATGCAAGCACACTGTGGGTTTTTGATGACAACACCTCACTTCCCACCTCGGCAAGTGACAGGAACACTTTGATAAAATCTTCCCATAGCAACATCTCTCACTGCCATGGTGATTTTCTATTAAGATCTGACCTAGAAAAAGCCCTTAATTTTTCTTTCTGCTCTATCTTACAATATATTCTTACAAGAAAATCAAAATATTTTGGAAGACATTTAGAAAAAATCAGTCCATTTAGAGAGAGAAAAAAATTAAGGAGAAAGAAGAAATTATTCCCAAAGCAGTCTTGTGTAGCCTAAAACAGTGTGATCCTACGGCCTACTTACAATTTCCTTTTACTTTACACCAATTCACAAACTATCATCCCATTTCCACCTTTCTAAGTTACTAAGTACTTCATTTTTCTTCTAATTTCCATTTTATTTCCTGTAATAGAGGATACTCTCCTTGACCTCATTCCCTATTTTTCAGTAAATCGCCAAACTGTTGTTCATACACATTCATTCATTTAATCTACCAACTAGTGTTCTGGGAAAGATTTGTCAGGCATTGTGCTAGGCACTGAGGGTACTGGATAAATAAATGATGCAGTCCCCACCTCAGAGCGATGACCACTATCTCAGGCTCATGGCAGAAAAACACAGACCCTTTTTCAAAGCAACACCTTTCATTTCCGTACCTTGATATTTCCCCTTTCTGGCCATCACCACATAGACCAGCTTCTCATTCCCCCAAAGTTACGAAGTCTGTGTGCCCATCCTGACTGAGACCTTCAGCAACACCCACTATCAGCTAGGATGTAACTCACTGCCCATAACAGAAAACTCATCTCATGCTGACTTACACTATCGATGGAGCTTATCAGCTAACATGACCAGAAGCCCAGGAATAGGAAAAGCTCTGGATCATATTAATTCAGCTGTTCAGTAACTGCATCTTCCCTTCTCTCCACTCTGCCAGGAACGGGATGACTAACAGGAGCTCTTGACGTTATCTGCTTCCTTGTCTCCATCCAGGGAGGGTGAGAACCATGGAGGGAAAGGGAAGGAGGGAGGGGGTGGGGGGAAAGAGGGGGCAAAAGATCTAGACACAAGTTGAGAGGGAACAATATATCTTTCCTTAAACTTGAGCTCACTGTTCAAACATTCCACCGTGGGCAGAGGAAGAGGACTATGGTGCCTCTTCCCTAGAACCAGAGGCGGATTAAGCTTCTCCTAAAGCTTTGAACTGTGTGGGGTTGCCAGGAGTAGATACCCAAAGAGTAACTGAGGAAGGACTCTTGGGGGGAAGACCACCATGATGTCTATTACATAACTTACTCCACACAAAACATTATTCACCCACTGTTTACAGCCTTTAGACTCAGCTTCATCCATAATGTCCTCTGCAGAATTCCTAATAGCCTAATTCTCCTTCCCAGCTCTAGAAGACTCCCAAATCATCGGCCAACTCAATCCCTCCCTCTGGCACTTGAGGGCCTTCAAGACTTGGTCCCGTCAGTCTACAATTTTGGGAAGTAATCGCCAATAAAAATCTTCCCCCAGGTCAATCTGATCTCACACACATACTCCTTTATCCATCTCTCCTCCTCTATCTAAACTTCCACTCTCCAAAGTGTAGCTCAGTTGCCTCTCCATGAAGTCATCCCTGATGACCAGGCAGATCTGGTCCCTCACCGATCTGAATTTTCAGGCACACCCTGTGGAGACAGCATGGCATATCAGGAAGAGCACAGGAATAGAAATCACACAGACCTGGGGTCAATTCTTGGTACCACCACTTGCTAATGGTATGCCTTGGGTAAATCATGTTAAAACTGCTTACATCTGAATTTCCTTACCTACAACACTGGATTACTGTTTTTGCCAGGCCATTTTATTAAGTACCTGGTGCATACAGTCACTTGATAAATTAAAAAAATCTATTATCTCTACTGAATCATGAGATCTCTTGCTTGTATGCAGTCTTCTGGTTCTGGTTCTCTCTCATGTTCTCATCTACCAGGTCTTCACTTAACAAGTAATCTGGGGCAAACAAGAGAATCATCTCTCTATCTACGTCCAATTAACTGCTGGCCACTGGGTCTGGCAAAACCAAGATGCTGTTCCCCGAGGGCTACACTTGTCTTCTATCATCTTCCATAGAAATGAATTGCTATTTCTTAAGTAGTAAACATTCATGGCATAAGAGTATTCGGGGTAGAATGTTGAGTCCAAAATGGTAGAAAAAAGGTAGAACTCTGGGTGCACTTACTAATACCTCAAGGAAACTGAGCAAGGTTTTGTGATCTTTCTCAGGAAAGAAAGAATGGTAAAATGAACTGGTACTGGCAACTGGAATTTTAAAACACCAAACAAGCAACAGAGTATTGGCAAGTAGGGGATGGGAAGTTGACGGTACATGAAATGCCTCATCAGAACAAGCCTTTGTGAGAAGAACTGACTTCATGGGCTAGAGGGGAAGGACTGTATAATGGACAGAAATCAGAAGACAATATCCAGACCCCATTCAGCCACTTATTAATCTTATGCTTCTAAGTGAATCACTTCACCTCTGTGAACTCAGTTTCATTATGTGAAAATAGAAATGTCCCCCACCATGCACCTCCACTGCACCCCCTTGTCCTACTTGACTCAGCTTGCAGCAGCTAAATAAAATTTATTAAATTTCTGAAGAAGTAGAAAAGGCCATGCAAATGTAACACATTCAACCTGAATGCCAAAAGTAAGGTGATCCTCACAAATTTCAATATAGCACTGATGAAATGTCCACGTTGAACCCACTAGACATCATATATGAATAACCAGCAAAACAAAGGGTACATCTGTTCTTTTTTTTTTTTTTTTTAAAGGTTTTATTTATTTGACAGAGAGAGACAGCGAGAGCAGGAACACAAGCAGGGGGAGTGGGAGAGGGAGAAGCAGGCTTCCCACCGAGCAGGGAGCCCGATGTGGGACTCGATCCCAGGACTCTGGGATCATGACCTGAGCTGAAGGCAGACGCTTAACGACTGAGCCACCCAGGCGCCCAGGTACATCTGTTCTTAATTGCCTAGTTTATTTAAACGGCTGCCTGGAAAATGATAAATTACAATTATTATTTGAGATGCGTTAAACAATTAGGACATTTAAGTGGAAGACTACCAAACCTCTGACAATGGGGCACTAATATGGACTGAGAATTCAGGCTATCTGCTAATTTGCTAATTATTAGTGGAGTGACAATACTGTACTAGAGCTTTATCAGTTTGAGTAGTTAGTGTGAGGTTACCTCATAAGGGACCATTTTCCTACAACATAAAATGCAACGAGATGCTTTACTAAATGTCTTCGGCATCAACAGAATAGATGACAAGTCAACAAAAGATGCCACTGCAGATCTAAGTGACTGAATTGAAGGAATAATTACATAGACGCATAATGTGATAATCTGCAGCATTCAATTTCACAAAGGAATTAGGAGAACAAATATTCAGCGCTGTTGAGATTTTTCTCTGATCATTTCATTAAGGTGGCCTACTCTTGTTGGCCTTGAAAACCACAGAGATTCTACACAGAAATACTTATAATTTAAATGATTCCCACGGATTGTGACTATTTTCCCCACCACCACAACTAGTAAGTGTTAGCTGGGCACTGACATTTTCCAAGACAATGTACACTGACTTCCTTGCACACGCCAGAAAACAAGTATTTGTTGAATAAACGTACAGAACACAAAGACATGCCAGGCTCTGAAAATTTCCATATCAACACTTTCTTAAATTCATAATGCCTGCTAATCCAGAGTAGTTAATTTAAGGTGAATTTCTGAAATAAAAGACAAAAGTAATGATGAACTGGCCCTTCTTCGTAGGGTTTTAAAATGTAATTCAAGGGGCGCCTGGGTGGCTCAGTTGGTTGAACGTCTGCGTTTGGCTCAGGTCATGATCTCAGGGGTCCTGGGATAGAGTCCCACATCCGGCTCCCTGCTCAGTGGGGAGTCTGCTTCTCCCTCTCCCTGCCCCCATTCGTGCAGGGCTCTCTCTCTCTCCCTCACTCTCTCTCTCTCAAACAAATAAAATCCTTAAAGAAAATAAAATGTAACTCAACAATCTGCTAAATAAAGTCAAATGCCAAAGAAAGTAGAACATCAGGAAGGCCAGTTGATGTCAGAGGAAAATCAAATGCAATATATCGGTGCTTCCCCTCCGGACAGAAATACCTTTAGTTAAACCATAATATCAGCAAGTGAATGAAGCAGCCAGAAAGGAGGAGATTTCAGCACTAAGAATTAACTGGAGGTAGAACTTCTGAGCCATTTTCTTTGCCATAACTTTTTTTTAACCAGGTAAGTGCAGAATCTTAGTCTATTTATTCACACTTACACTAGAATTTACTAGTCTCCTTACTTGAGCATCTGATGAAATAAATATCAAGATATTTAAAAACAAACAAAATGTAGTAATAATAGTGTATATAGATATGTTCTGATCAATCATTAACATGAACAAAGGTTTCACCAATGTCTATTTTAAATGCAGGTAGTATATGTCCAAAGACAGAAAGTAGGCTTCTATATTAAAACAACAACAACAACAAAACAAGAAAAAGGAGGTAATGTACAACCTCCAATGTATAATATCTCTAAAAATCCATCTGATCTGTGTTTCTGTCATGGAAATACACACTAAGTCCAACTATGTCCGTTTGGTGGAATACCACCTTTATTAGAATCACCAGAGTTCACTTGTAATAATGTGTGTTCTTAGGACTAAGACCTTAAAATCTGGGGTAGGCCTCGGAATCTGAATTTTAACAAACTCCCCCCCACGGCAACTCTCAAGCACCCCAAAATCTGAAAGCCAATGATATTGGCTTTAAAAAAAGTTAAAAGATCTTTGTTAGAGTTACTGCCTGCACTTTTTAACATAGACACTAGGAACAAAAGTTAAACTGGAAATAATAAAAGCATATAAATAGTAAAGAACCATGTAACAGTCAATGTAATAGGCAGTTGGATTAAAATCTGATGAGTTCTTTTGATAAAGGGATTACTCCCTCATACTACTGGAAATCTCAAAATGAGGTGAAATGACGCACTGTCACAAAGAACCACCTGCTCCTACAGGGGGACACATGACCTGGTGTAAGGACACACGTCTTCAAAAGTGGCTGGCATTCTCAGTTTCATTCTTGATACAACTCAGATTGTGAATATTAGCATCAAAGATGATTCCACTTGGAAAAAAAGCCTAAAAGACATTTCTCTCCCCAAAAACAACAGCAAAGTAAAGTGTCCATAAAAGGAACTTCATCCACATTGAAGAAGGAGGAATAACAGGTCAAGGGGACAGTGACTTTCCCTTCCAAGTGAACAAATCCCAACCAGAGTGATCTATAAAACATTCAACAAGGAACAGCTGAAGAAATAAACCTGAAACTCCTACAGAGACACGATTCAAAACACAAAGTTACTGAAGGCCTCCCCCACCCAAAAAATAATAGTGCTCAATTTGCAAATGTAATGGATTTGCCATAATGGATTCACCTTTGTTCTATGTTCTATCAGTTTAGGGGACAACCATTTACTGACATAAAAGTCCTCAAGATGAAACAGAGACTTTGTGGCAACTTCGATGTGCTTTAAAAGATATATGCATTCTTGAAAACAGATTATTCTTTACTTTTTGTTAAAGTTAATGAAATTCATTTTTCAGCAGGAATGTGTTATCCCTTGTTATTTATACCTTCATACATCTACCACAGGCCTTTTCTCCATTGCCTGATGTTAAGAAATCTTATTTAAGAAAATCATAGGCCATGAACTGAAATATAGTCTTAACATGTCTCTTCAAGTTGCTATAGGCTGAAACTCATCAACCCCTTTTTGGTCATTTAACAATTTAAAGCATGTGTGTGTGTGTATGGTTTACCCCATCGATTTGGCAGCTTATGTCATCTAAAACTTGTAGATGTTATCGTACATGCTTTGTTCAAATGAGGATTTAAAGTAAGTACTGGGCATTGATTTCTGAAGCTACTATGCGTCTGGGTTGCCAGTGGGGTCTCCAGATGATGTTGAAATGAGGGCCTTTTTGAAAAAAGAATCAACTTACAGGTCTAACATTTGAGTTCAAAAATCAATTTTACAAGTGCAAGATGGTAAGCAGTTCATCTGAAAAACACCCAGGAGTTTTAGTTAGCCACAGTCTTAACAGGAGCCAACAGAATCATGCAGCGGGTAACAATGCCAAGTCCACCTTAGGCCGCGCTGGGAAGGGCCGCATCCCCATCAAAGGCAAGAACGCCTCTGAGGCATGGGCAGGACACAGAAGGAATGAGTTCAGCAGTGGAGGGAACCTCAGTTTCCTCTACGGAAAGGAAAGAGTCGATCAGAATGCTCAAACACCACCGAGAAAACCACGTGAAGTTCAGCCTGTGGCAGACCACATTTAAGGAGCCAAAGTGATAGTGTTCAGGTATGTGAAGGATCTCTACATGGTAGGTTCCTACCACAGGGGTTTCGCCTGTCTTGTTGACCACCGCTGCCTGCTCCTTGAAAAAGGCCTGACATAGGACAAATGCTCAAAAATACTTGTTGAATGAAAAATGATGAAATAAATGACCTCAGCGCATAAGAGAATATACCTGCTGTTCTGTATGGTGCCAAAAAATGAGACAGGCACCAGTGGGTAAAAATTTTAGGAACATATGCTCCTGTTAAACTTTTTAAGAATCCACTTTTTAACAGTTAGAGCTCTCCAAAGACGGAGCAGACTTTGTAAAGGAGTGATCTCCTCCTCATTTGGGGGGAGGGAGCAGCAGTGGTATTCTTGCAGAAACTGGATAACCATCTGTCAAGGATGCTACAGCAATGAAAGCACTGTTTACATCATCGAACACCACAAGGGTTTCATTTTTATCCTATCTACCATTTCTGTAGAGCAAACCTTCTGCTGACATGAAATCATCAATCTGAAATGAAGGATTTTAAACCATTTTAGGAGTGACTCAACAAAATGTGTTAGAGTGGTTCCCAAATGCAGGTACATAAACACATCTGTAGAGCTTGTCATAAATACAGGTTTCTAAGTTCCACTTGATCTCCCTTCTCTAGTCTACTCCATGACATTGTCTTAGCAATTAGCTCCTCTCTTCAGCACCATCACCTCCCCCCCATTGGAGTCTGTGCCCCATCATCGTGCAAACCTGTCATTTCCTTTCCTTAAAAAATATCCTCGATTAACCCCGCTTCTCTCTTCAACCACCACCCAACTTCTCTTCTTCCTTTTAAAGGAAAACTCAATCTGTATCCAGCTTCTCACCTCCACCTGACTGTTGAACACACCCAAAATCAAAGACACCAGTTACTCCAAGTTGAAGAATCAATGGTGAATTTCCAGCCCTCATCCGAGTTGATCCTTCACAGTAGCATCTGGCACAGACGATCACGCCCTCCCTTTAACACATTTCCTCACATCCCTTCAGATATGCCACACCTTACTGATTTTTTCCTACCTCCCTGGTCACTCTCAGTCTCCAGTTCACCTCTTAATCCTGACTTCCTAACACTGGAGTGCTCAAATTCATGATACAAAACCATTTCTTTACTTTTGTTGGTTTTTCTCCTCCTCACACTGGGCTCCTTAGTGACTTCAGCCTGGGTCCTGGTTCTACTTACCGTCTATACACTTATTACTTCCCATTCTGCAGCCCAGCCTACTCCACCAAACCCCAAACCTGTATTCAAATGTCCCTTTGACATCTCTGATATTCTTCTCCACAGATTCAAACCAAGTTCCTGATCTTCCCCATCACAGTGACTAACATCCTTCCCAGCATTCAGACAAAATTATCAAAGTCGTCCTTGACTCTATTTACACACCACCCGTCCAAGCCATCAAATCCCATCAGCTCTATTGTCAAAACAGATTCAGAGAATAAACTAGGACTTCCATCTGACACCACATACAAAAATTAACTCAAAATGGGTCCATGACCTACGCATAAGAACTAAAACCATAAAAATCTTTGAAGAAAACAATGGAGAAATAAAGACCTTGGATTCTGCAATGGATTCTTAAGATATGACACCAAAAACAAGAGCAACAAGAGAAAAAAAAATAGATAAATTGGACTTCATCAAAGTTAAAAACTTTCGTGCATAAATGGACATTGCCAAGAAGGTGAAAAGACAACCTTGAGAATGGGAAAAAAATGTCTGCCAATCATGTATCTGTTAAGGGACTAATATCCAGAATATATAAGGAACTTTGACAACTGAAAGACAAAAAACAAACAATCCAACTTAAAAATGGGCAAAAGACTTGAACAGACATTCCTCCAGAGAAGAGACACAATGACACATATAAAAAGCTACTCAATATCAGCAGTCATTAGGGAAATGCAAATCGAAACCACAAAGAGGTACCACTTCGCCCACACTAGGATGGCTACAATCAAAACAAATGGAAAATCACAAGTTTTGATGTGGATGTGGAGAAACTGGAATCCTCGTATATTGCCACTGGGGGTGCAAAATGGTGCAGCTGCTGTGCAAAACAGTTTGGCAGTTCCTCAAAAAGTTAAACACAGAATTACCATAGGACCCTTCAGTTCCACTCCCAGGTATACACACAAAAGAACTGAAAACAGGTACTCAAAAAGTCTGGGTATACACACATTCATGCTAGCTCTATTCACAATAGCCAAGAGGTGAAAATATCCCCAATGTTCATCAACCAAGGAATGAGTAAATAGTTTACAGACAAATTGTAAACCACATACATCTTTATATACATACAATGGAGTACTCTTTGGCCATAACAAGGAACGAAGTACTGCCACAGGTTACAATGTGGATGAACCTCCAAAACATGACGCTACGTGAAAGAAGCCAGATACAAAAGGTTTATGGGACTGGGTTGGGGAGGAAGATTTGGGAGAAAAGGCTTAATGGACAAGGGGTTTTATTTTGAAGTGATGAAAATATTTGAAACTACACAGAGGTGGTGGTTGTAAAACACTGTAATGTACTAAATTCCATTGAATGGTTCACTATAAAATGGTTAAGTTTATGTTATGTGAATTTCACGTCAATAAATTATTTTTTAAAATATTCAGAATCCAACCTCTTCCCCTACCTCTACTGCTTTGGTCCAAGCCACCATCTTCTCTTACCAACATTATCACTAGTCTCCTAAGTGGTCTCCTCATCCCCTCTTATCTCCTTTGGTTTTTCTCAACACAACTGCCAGAATGATGCTATTTCGTCAGTCAGATCATGTCTTTCCTCTGCTGAAGGCCCTCTAATAGCTTTTTACTTCCTCAAAGTAAAAGCCAAAGTCCTTACAGTGGTCTACAAGGCCCCACACAGTGTGGCCCATTACTGCTCTAACCCGACTACTCTGCCCCTTCTCTCCACACAGAGCACACCAGGCTCCCTGCTGCTCCTCCAACATTCCAAACACACTCCTGCCTCAGGGCCCTTGCACTTGATGTTTGCTCTATTTTGAATGCTCTTCCCCTAGATATCTCTGGCTCTTGGACCATCTCCTCCAACATCAGTTCTTACTCAAATATGTCCTCTGCAGTGATGCCTCCCCTAAGCATCTTATTTGAACGGCAGAATGACACATTCTCCCTATTTCCCTTCTCTGCGTTATTTTTCTCCATAGCATTTACACCATCTAACATACAGTAAATTTTACGTATTTACTATGTCTATTTTCTATTCCCCACTAGATGTTTACTAGAGAATCCAAGGGACAATGAGAAAGGGCCTCTCTGGATCATAGAAGGACAGATTTTAAACCACTTGGGTGCCTGCTTGCTAATATGTTTGCCTACGTGAACTGTGACTTACTTTCTTTAACACAGACCTGGTTGCAAGTTTGTGAGAGAGCAGGCCTCACCTACTTCAAATCACTGAAGGCTATAAATAACTGTAAAAGGACTAAAAAAAAAAAAAAAAAGAAAAAAAAGGGACCACTCAAACTGGCTTATCTTGGTTTGCAGCATTGCATTAAGAAAGATGGACCTAAAATACATCAAAAGGGATATAAAAAATTCCAAGTATTAAATAAAGTCTAAATGAGATGATGAAAACAAGGATGAAATTTCTTAGTTCTTATGTTGATCTTATTACATACTTAATTGCTCTTAAAAAAAATTGCCACGTGGTATTAAAACAAGGTCTCCACCCCTGAGAATCCCACAGGGTTGCATTTCATTTGTAACTCCTTAGAGCTCATCATAATATCCAAAAGAACAATCCCAGTACCTAGTGCCTTCTCCCACAATCACTGGAAATTATAAAGTTCAAGTGGCTAGCCAACTTTATAAATAAGATGTTTATAAACCTACCTTTCAAATATTTAAAAACACACATTCAATACCAAAAACAATATGTGTCAAAATAAAAAAAAATTAAAACAAAGCCAAGGTTTTCACAACAATTCAATCACAAGCCTCGAACGCAGCAAGCTACTTAAAATAGAGATGACTTCCCAATTCAGTAACACATACACAAAAGTACTCATTAAAAAAGTAGTGTAGTTGTAAAGTCCTGCTAAACTAATAAAAAATATTTTCATACTGTCATCTAAAGATACCATACACTACTGCTTCCCCAGAGCTTGTTAATGCAGACAAGCCTCAATCAGTAAGTAAACTAATCTAAATCAAATTCTCTCCAGTTGAAAATAATCATCATGTCCTGCCCAGAGTTGGTGAGTATAAATGGATTACTGAAAATATTCTTGGTAATTGCAGGTTGCTATTTATGTTGACCAGAGTTGGAGGAGTTTACTTAGTGAAATGTCTAAGCACGCAGACCACCAATGCGCAACACACAGGAAAATCACTCTTGACATCCACACGAAAAACAGCCTGGATCCTCTCTGCAATGTCACGGTGTGGTTGTAATTTTATAGTGTCAGATGCATTGCTGGTGACAAAATGAAAATTTATGATTGCAGTTATTTTATTTTCAGGTAATATGCTACCACAAGAGATTTTTCTAGTTCAGTGGAGTAGAAGTTATATACTAAAGACTAAATATTATTTTGCAAAGCCCTTAATTTTGCTGCTTGTAAGCAAGTAGGCACAAAATATGAATGGTGACAGTAATTGAAATGTCTTTTTTAATTACAGGGAGCTTTGGTTGCCTCACAGTCACCAATTCCCAAATATATCTAGTAACACACAAGTCATGGAGTGAAGTGGGAATAAAAAAGACTAGCTCTAAGATGAACTTGTCACAAGACACCTGGCCAGTTAGGCTAGCTCTCGTTAGCTTTCACTCTTCCCTGGGTTATCCCATAATGTTTTGTTTTGTTTTTTAATCATTGTCATCATCGGGATTAAATTAGAAATCAGAAAACCTAGGTTCTAACTCCAGATCTGCAGCTAACCATCTAAAGAACTGTATAATCATAGGAAAAGCCTATAATCTCTCTGAGCTCCAATTTGCTCATCTGTAAAATGAGGGGGGTTGTGATAAATGCTTTTAAATCAGAACAGAAAAATGCAAGGTAAAAATGAGTACCTCAACATATTACAATTGATCCTAACTTATAAAGGCAAACACAGAGAATACCACAGGATAAGAAAGGAATGTTTTTCACTGGAGGGGAAAAAGAAAAATGAAAAATATTACAGAATTAAAGGGTCATGAGGATGTAGAAAAGAACTAACATACGTTTAGCCTTGGAAGGAAGCGTCCTACAAAAATGTAAAAAAAAAAAAACCATCAATAGCCTACGTTCCCTTTGGCCTAGTAATTCTACTTTTGAGTATAGATCCCCCTAAAAAATATCCCTGAAGAAAAAATCAAAGTTCTCTCAAAAAGCATCTCCATAGCAGCACTCTATGTAAGAGAGAAAAACTGGGAACAACCTGGAAGTGCAAAAAGAGAGGCCCAGTTAAGTAAAAAACTGGTTTTGCTAACAAAATGGAACAAAGGTCTACATGGCCTTTTTTTAATACTGAACTATTCTCAAAAGAGCAGAAATATTCAACATGGTATCACATGAAACGTAAAGGCTGATCACAAAATACATTTGTCTTCTTTATGATTTTATAGAAGACATACTGATGACAACCGGAAGAGAAACTGGAGGGATAGAACTAGCTCGTTGGGTCTCTTCTTTCTATGAAATTCATCAGAAGAGAAAAAAAAAAAAGGCAGATGGGAGGAAAGGATGCTCTCCATACTACAGACCAGCTTTGACGTTTTTATGCTTCTTCCACATAGTGCTTCGCTAACATGACCAATACCAACTTAGATCTCCATCTAATGCTTAATGGTCTCCAAGCACTTTCACAAAGATTATGATGTTTTATTGTTTGAAAAATAATCAGCATGCATAACACTACACCAAAATGTCAAAGTTTGGTACAAGGACTAGTGTGCCAGGGATGTAATCTATGAAACCATACTATACATATGGTTGGACTCCCCTCTCCCCAGACATCATCAATGAGAAATCAGAGGAAGCATCAAAAGTCAGGAGCTATGATTTCAGTAGGCTTTTGGACTCTACTGTAAACTTTAATACAGTAGAACTTGCCATGAGGCAAATGCCTAAGAGAATTGTTGTACATATCTTATGTACAATTACTTCTTTCCTTAAACACCATAAATCACAAAACTTGACAAAAGGTGGGCCTAGCAATAGATCCCTTCCAGATGCAGTACATGCAAGGTAAATGAGCTTACTGCAGGGCACAGAATTCATGAACAGAGTCACAGCATGGCATTTGGGTTCAGTGTATAGATGAACCTTTGGGTTATTTATCCCACTAAGAACTCCAAAAAGATATAAGAGGTAAAAATGTAGAATCCTTCTAAATAACAATTCTCTGAAGGAAACGTAACTGGTGACAACCCTTTTGTAAAAAATGGATATTTCACAAAAGCCTGTGTAAGTTTTCTTCCTCACCCCAAAACATTTTTTTCTACTAACCAATATTTTGAGCTTTATGTTTTAAGCTGTCAGATGCTGGTGTCCCTTCACATATTCTGTGAATGACAAAGAGAAAAGTAATGGTGTGGCATGAGAGAAATAGTTTGAAAAGAAAAAGAAAAGCTTAAAGATAAAGAAGGTAACAACTGGGTGTACCACAGCATGTAAGTTCTATGGGAGATTATGATACACACTTCTTTCAATGATGGCAAGAGCACAAAGTCAAAAGTAGCTTCAATCTTTCACATTTGTAACTCTAGCAAAATCCCAGCTTCTAGGTTATACTAAAAAGACCCTGGCAAGCAACTATGCCCAATTTCTACTCTTACTGGCATTATCTAGTAATTAGAAAACAGGCTTTCATTTTGCAAAACCATTCAACGTGCCAAGGTACTTCATCTTAAATCCGTGGTCTCTAATGACAGACTGTGTGTTGATCTGTAACCAGAAAATTTCAACAAGCTTTTAGGAAAAGAGACTGGGAGAAAGACTTATCCATTAAAAATGAATCTCAGAAATAAATTGCAAATATGCAACAAATTCCACTGACATTTTTTCTCGGAGTTATTCTAGAGAAGCGTCATCAATACATTTTTTTTTCTAGGATTCAAATAATATTTACTGGTCACACAGGTCCTAGGATACCATATAATAATTCATAGATTTAAAAAAAAATGACAAACATGCAGAAGTACTCCAAGACTCAAAATCTATTGTGATTTGATTTGATATAACCTCTATCATGTCAACCATTACCCAGTAGATGAGCAATTCAGTTGTGGAGACAGACTAATTTAACATTTACTCATTAAAATACCATGTAATAAGGCAAGGACACAAAGATGTCTTTTAAAAAAATCAACTTCAGAAAGAATACATAGGTGTAAGCAAATCACAATTAGAATAGAAATGAAAATAAAATGATTAATCTTGCACTAAAGAACCTTAGTAGCTAAGAGGCCATTTACATTTCAAAGTCCTCTGTCTATGGTCTTCGTAAGTATTATACCAGTAAGGTTTGTCAGTGCTGCAGAGACACTTCAATTAAGGCTGTGTGGTAGAACCCTGTGTAAATTAATTAGTTGAGGCTGCACGGATTTTCTAAAAGGAGCTCTCTAAAACAGCCTTAGAGTTATGCACGATTTGTGGGGAATAACAATTTAAATACAACTCACTAATCAATTCTTCTTGCTTTCACATTTCAGTGACATTTTGTGTAATGATAAATAAGTCCATGAAAATACTACTAACCAAAATTTTATTTGCATTCAATTAGAGATAAAGGAAGGGGCTTTCAATTTTGCTTAGGCTACTCAAAGTTTTATTTCAGATTTTATCTAGACGTATTGGCATGATTACCACAATGAACTTGATCCACATTTAAACAGGAGAGGTGTCTATATGCAAAAGTCACATATGTTAACAGATAAATTAGCTATCTAATAATTTCTGTAAACAATGTCATAACAAAAATATGAATCTCATGCTCCTGCCTCAAGGTTTAATCTGCTAAGTCTTTTATGATAACTTAGCTAAATATTAAAGTTTGATGTGTTTTATCAAAGATAGTATCATAGTAATTTCTTTGTTTCTTTAATTCAAAATACTAAGTGGATTTTTGCTGTAAATAATTTCTAAACACATTAGAATCTGATGTTTGGCAAACATCCTTCAAAATAAGTAAAATGTGTACAGAAAAACTGTAAAAATTAATTACATAATGGTTTCTACTATAAATTAAAAATGGAAGAAATCTGAAGTTTTCAAGAGATTAGGAGCCTTCCAGTTATGTACATAAGAGATTCATAAGCTCTTCTGTAATCCTAAAATAAAGTCCCTACAGTCTCACTGTAGTGATTGTGAAAAATTCATACTTGTTATACAGTAGAGATGATTTAGAGACTTTTTAATAGCTAATTTGTTTCACGAGCATAGACACTGTATGTACAAATATATCTTTTGAGATAGTACCATTGAGAAGAGGCTGTCCTTCATGCACATCCTGTGATAAGACTGCACTGTAAACATCTTCAGGAAATCCAGTCTTGCATAATGCGATTTCACCAGAAGCCTCTACAGACGCCTGCAACACAAGAAAAAATGTGTGCAATGATTACTACCTTCTTCAACTGAGAAACATTCCACTTGGCATAAAGCCTCAATTTTTCAGCTATCTTGTACAAATAACCCCTTTGTTTCCGAACGGTTACAATTAGAATGTAGAGGGCAAAGGGTTAATCTTTTTGATAACTGGAGTAGAAGAAACAAATCCCACTTGTCTTGTCCAGTAAAATCCAAATAATACACATTCCAGGTTCTTCTAAAGACCGCACATTTCCATTAAAATGGGCATTGTGACCGAAGAATTATCAAGTGGATCTGGGGGGAGGGGGGCAGCCAACTAGTTTTTAGTCTCCACAAATCACCATCGCCAACTTAACTTTTCAAGAAAAACGTATACATTAAGTATATAGATTTTTACATTCTCATCCCATTCTCTGGCTATGAAGTTTGTTTCGATATACCCGGTTCATTAAAAGACCAAACTACGATAGACTTCTTGCACGGTATAGAGTATTTTGTACCAAGTAAAACCAATCAATCAAAAGTCTATATGTCTCTAATCTGGAGGGCAGGGACACGTTAAAAATATAAATGAAGATTAATACAATTATGTTTCCTTTTTATACTTAAAAATTAGGAAGTCTCTCTTGCCATCTTCGTCTCTATTATCCCATATGCAGCTACCTACCCAGTGTGGTTACAACTCAGTCATACCAAGTGCTATGCACTTACCCCTCCAAGTCAGTTTCCCTGTGTCTTCTGGCCCTACTGACCTCCTCATAGCACTCAACAGAACTCGTGCAGCGTTTACATTAAACGTGATGGGGATCCATATACAGGAGGAGGAAGAGAGGACATGGGCTGCCAGAGGGATCGCAGTAGCTGCAGGACCAGCATTAGGCACAATCTACACTGATGAGAACCAGAAATTGGGAGGAAGAAGGAAGGGAATTCCCAGAAAGAGAGAGGCCTGAAAGCAGGTGTCAAAGCAAAACGCACAGCTTCACAATTAAAGGCCCACCTGGATTCTGCATGAGAAGTTGTGCAAATACTAAAGTCATAAAAATCCATGCTAATCTAATATTTAAGCCATTCTTTTTGGATCTGGGGAAAAAAAGAAAAAAGTGCATTTGAACTTTGTTAAATATTACACAGTCTTTAATCTCAAAAAAAAAAAGGTGTTAGGAGCAACAGTGAGAGAATAGTTCAGACCCTCCAAATTAGCAAACAGTTTTAAGTCTGTTATGTGCAAGGAAGGACTGCATCAGGTCAAGGGTCTGGAGCAACCAACCTGCTCATACAGGTGTTTGTGGAAGTTGGTGCAGGCACATCTGGAATGCAGTTGGGAAAATTCTAGTAAAGATGCATGTGGATATATCCTAGCCTACGTGCTAGGTATATTCCTGTGGAAACTCTCCTGTGTGTGCTCCAGTCATATGTGAGGGCATGTTCACATGCCCACCGCAGCACGGTTATAACAGCAAAACCTGAAGACTACCTAAACAGCCATCAAAATTTTCATATCGCCAAAAACAGTAACACTCTACAGCCTGAGAATGGAAGAACTGGAGCTACATTTATCCACAGGGTTCCATCTCCAAACAGTCAGTCAGTTTCTTTAACTTCCATGCGAGACTGCAAGAGAAATTTAATTCTAAATCAACCTAGAGAAGACTATTCTTCTTAGGTAAGTTCAGAAATCTATTTATGCAACACTCCAAACTCAGACCAGAGACAAAGCACTCTGTAGCATGAATCTTGAAAGAAAAAAAAAAAAATTAAAAGCATGATTGAGGACTCCATTTCTATACATAAAGTTTAATATAAAAGATGTGTAGTTACTCTCTCTCTCTCTCTCATTCTCGCTCTCTCAAATAAATAAATAAATCTTTAAAAAAAAAAAAGATGTGTAGTTACTGACACTTATAAAGCAAGAATATAAAAATGTACAAGGTGGTGATAAACACGGAACCAAGGATAGGGGCTACCCCCAGGGCAGCTGGGTAAGATAGGAAAGGCCTCAGGAAGGGTCATACAGGCAGGCGGCTTTGATTTTATTTGTAATAATTCATTTCTTTCAGTAAAATGTGGAGATATGCACAGGAACACGGGTGCAGATTATATTATTCCCTATTTATCCTGTATGCTCCATTATTTCATAATAAGAAAATGAAAACATTAGGGGCTAAGTGAGAAGTAAGGAGTAGGGCTTCCAACACCCATCAAGTTTGGGACACTGGATGCTATTTTGATTCCTGCCAGATGGAAATATCCAGGCCCTTGTACTTTACCAGCCCTGGCAAAGAGCCGGCACTCAGTAAGTAAAAGCTTTTGCTTCTAGCTAACCAAAACAACTGAAGGGAACTCCCGGGTTCACCAGCTAAAACGGACCAATGTGTTGTAACTCTGTGTCCCACTGATGGGTCCAAAGTCAGCCTACTCCCCTCTGCAGAAGGAGGCCGTGGCAGGATTCCAATGGTGGACAGGTGGGAGCAGGGCTCTGGAGGGGCAGCAGGGCAGAGGCAAACAATGGTCAGCATGCAGTAAACAGGGGTCACATTCCAACATGGCCATTCGGGTTAGGGCAGTGTGCAGCTGGATAGGCACCCAGGGATCTGTAAGTCTAAAGACTAGAGGAACACTGCAACCTTTTCTTGAGTTCCATGGCTATGGTCTTGTTTTCCAGTGGATCTGCCCTAAGGTGGGAGAAGCAGCAACAACATGCTCCTCATTCAAACCCACAGGAATGGAATTTCAAGGCGGAATAAAGTCCATGTATGTTCACTTCTGAGTTTCTGTCTCCATCTTATTTCAGAAAAGGGAATTTCTGTCCTCAACATGTTACCCTTTCTTTGCTCAACGTCTCTGCTCAGCTTCCTCATCTAGGAAAGGGGGCCTACCTGCATAAGGTGGCTGCGAGAATTTCTGCAACCATGTTTGTATAGCATATCTCTAACAAATACTGGCAACCAATATTAAATACCCACGGGGGTCATATATTACTTTATGAGATTTTCATACTCATTTTGTTTTTTAAGATTTTATTTATTTGAGAGAGAGAGAGAGAGGGAGAGCATAAGCAGGGGGAGGGTCAGAGGGAGAGGGGGAAGCAGAATGCCCACTGAGCTGAGCTGGAGGCAGACGTTTAACCCACTGAGCCACCCAGGCACCCCTTCATACTCATTTTAAACAGCTAAAACTTTTCTAAATTCTTCTTCCCCAAGACAAAATGGATTCAAAACATAACATGCTATTATTCTATAATGTGTTTTCTTAAAAATAGGCTCCAAAAGTTATTAAATGTATGGACACATTTTTGGTTGTTGCAACTGGGGATGAGGGTGCTACTGGCCTTTAGTGGCTGAAGGCCAGGGTTGCTGCTAATCACCACACAACACACAGGACAGAGAATGATCCAGCCCAAAATGTCAAAAGGGTCAAGAGTGAGACACCCTGTTCTTTAGCAACCCATGAAAACTGGGTGTCCATCTACCCTTTAACCCCCTCCCCCCAAGTGGTGGAAGTTCACTGTCTTTTCAAACCGTCGTCCATACTCTTATTGGGACATCCTCGTTTTCAGAAAACCAGAACCGTGCCCCTGTGGCTTGCTCCAACATCAACGGATCACTCTGCTGGACCCAGGATGAGGCTCCAAAAGTTCAAAGAGAGAAACTTTCCCCTCAAAAAGTACTCTGTGGTACAAGAAGGCAGCTGTGAATCACATGCATTTTCCTAATATTTGAACAAGGTAGGGGTCAGCAAACATTTTTATGTAAGGGGCCAGATAGTAAATATTTGAGGTTTGACAAGCCATAGTAACTGTTGAAATGACTGAACTCTGCGGTTGCAATGACAAAGCCGTAATAGACAATGGGAAAAGAATGAACTCGGCTCTATTCATTCAAATAAAACTTTATTTATAGACACTGAAATCTGAATTTCATTTAATTTTTGAGTGGCAAAAATATTCTTCTTCTTTTGATTTTCTATAAGCACTTAAAACTGTGAAAAACATTCTTGGCCATACAAAAATGGGCATCAGGGGTGTAGTCCGCGATCCCTGGAATGGCGTGTTAAGATTTATAAAACATTACTATCTCACCTGCTTCTCACAAGAGCCCCTTGGGGGGATGTGTGTGAAATTATCCTCATTTTACAAATGAGCAAACAGGTGCTCACTCAAAGGACGGGCAAAATACTCAAGACCTCACATCCAGGAAGAGGAAGAGGCAAGATGCTAACCCTACAGTCTTTCCAGGTAGAACAAATAATTACAACACAATTCTTTCCAGAAACTTGTACTGAGTATCCATTTGCCAATGGAAACAAAACCAGACATCCTCACTGCCTTTAAGAAGTTCAAGGCTTAATGTGAATGCAAAATAAAGAAGTGATTGCAATAGAAAGTGACAACCAGGAGGCAGAGACCGAGAGAACCCAGGGCAGGGGCCCAGGGGCCTCCCACGCAGAACCCAGGAGGAGCCCGGCAGTGTGGGGTGGTGGGAAGTCATCCCAGGCGGTCACTGTTGAGCTGGAACAAGGAGGCAAGAAACAGCATTATGCCTGGAGAATTACAATGAGTTCAGTGTCACTGGAGTCCAAGAAGCAAGACAAGAAGTCAAAAGTTGAGGATGGAGAGTTAGACAGGGTTAGATCATAAATGGTTAGGGCCTTGGGGTTATCCTTTTGGCTGTGGGGAGTCAGGCACAGATTTTAAGCACAGGCAGATTGCATTTGATAGAGAAGTCTCTGATGCTTTGTGGGAAAATGGGAGGGAGGGCGGTGACAAGTGACAGCCGGGGTACAAGTCAGGACACAGACTTGAATTGGACAGGGGCTGCAGGAATGAGGAAGGGGCAGATTGTATCAGTAAGCAGACAGTTAAAACTGATAGGCTTAGTGAGGGCAGGGATTCTTGCAGGGATGTTGGAAGAGAAGGATGCTCTTCCCCACGTTTCCAGCTGAGTGACTGTGAACTTGGGTGGCACAAACTAAGAAAGATAATCGCAGAATTATAACACCAGGAACAAAGTGCTAAAGAAGCAGAAAGAATGGGATGATGAATCTGCCTGTAGAAATCAAAGAAGACTCCATAGCCGAAGTGACATTTAGGCTCTGTCTTTAAAGATGATTAAAAATTTGCCGGAGAAAGAGGAGGAAGTGGAAAAGGGCATTCCAGGCAAAAGGTGCAGTGTAGACAAAGGCTTGTTGATTTATATTGAGCTTGTAGTCAACCCAAACAACCCTGATCTTTTTTACCAGGAAACTATATAAAGTCATGGCTTCCAGTATCTTTGCTGCTGATTTGGGGCCCCAAGGGGCAGCAATTTACATGTAACCTTCCCAGATTGGATCGTGATAAATTAATAATTCCACCTAGATGTAGTCATTCCCCACCCCCCCAGCTCTCTGCATCAAGAAAGCCTGAGACACCCCAATGTCTTCATAAAGATGCCACTCAGATACTAAAGACAGGGTATGACACATGCCCAGACATCACCCTTCCCTCCAACCCCGAGCCCTAAGGTGGGCTTTCAAGAGGGGCTATCTGATGGGGCGCGTGGGTGGCTCAGTCGGTTAGGCATTCGCCTTGGGCTCAAGTCATGATCCCAGAGTCCTGGGATGGAGTCCCGCATCGGGCTCCCTGCTCAGCAGGGTGTCTGTTTCTCCCTCTGCCTGCAGCTCCCCCCGTTTGTGCTCTCTCCCTCTGTCTCTCTGACAAATAAATAAAATCTTAAAAAAAAAAAAAAGAGGGGCTATCGGCTGAGTGGTGCAGAAGCTCAGACTTTCAAAAGCGCCAGACTTCCCGAGTTTGAATCCTGCCCCATCCCTTACTGTCTGTGAGACTTCAGAGACGTCACAGCTCCCCGTCTGGATGATATGTACAATAAAGACAGCACCCACTCACTGCGCTGGGGTGAGGATTAAATGAGAGCATATGTGTACAGCCCTTGGCGTAGTGGCTGGCACGTGGTTATCCAATGCATCAGCTGTCACGCATTAACACGATGATGACAGCATCAATCCAATGCACGGCACGTCTCCTACAGCTCAGCAGTTCCCAAACTTGCTCCAGCATAGCAAGGAATCTGGAACACTGGCCTATAATCCAGATTCCTGGATCTAAATCACGAATCACTAAAACAGAATTTCAAGACATGTGGTAGATAAACCGGTACGCTTAACAAGCGCCTACACAGCATGTGGTGGCCACACATCCAGAGATCTCTCCTGAAACCTCTCTGGACTCCAGGCACGGCATACCTGTGTGCCCTAGCCTCCAAGTCTAAGAACCTAGCAACAAAAAGCAATAAAGAAACAATTATTTTTCCCACTTTTAACCGTCCCATGAGGTCTCCTAGCTACCGTGTACATGTGCAAATTGAATCTTCAAGCCATCCTTTTGTAATTACTGGTTCCAGAATTTTGCCCCAGGTCGGCATGGGGCTTTCTATTCTTTTCTCTGAAAACTACGCTTTGTTGATTTTGCTTTTGGCTTTGCTCTTAATTGGGCATGATCCCATCCCTGATCTGTTAGTGATTCTCCTCGTCTCCACAATTCTTCCAAGATTACAAGTAGGCAGCAAAAGTCCGTGTGGCCCACTAGGATGAAATTCATGCTGGCCAGAGGAGGTGAACTCATTCAGAGCTGCCCCGCACCTTCAAACAATCAGTTCACCTATCTTGAGTTTCAATTTCCTCTTACAAGTACTTGCTCTACTCTTCCCAGGCTGAAGATCGACCTCCTTGCCTAGAAAGGACAAAAGTGTAATAGGAGTTGAGGAGTACTGCTTGCCTGTTAGTATTAGTCTATCTGTTCCAGTCCTGAACGCACAATGACGTCACTTTTGTTTCCGCTAAAATGTTTTCCATAGTCTCAATACTGTGAGCTTTCAAGCCCCGAGTCCACTACTCTTTCAGGTCCCCATTATCGTGATTCTTTTTTATAGTCCTCCTCGGTCACTGGCTCCGCTTTCCAATTTCCTCCAAGTCACTCCTAAATCCAAGCTTTTAAATATTCCACTGAAGCCACAGTGGATGTTCAATCTCCTCGCCTCTCCATCTTCTTCCTGATCAAGATTATCTATGATTATTGGCTAAAAATTTCACATCAGAAAGCGGCCCAAAGCTAATGGAATCTTTATCTTTTCTTCATGGCTCCGAAGACTGCCTAAGTGAAACCTAGGCTCTCTTGCTTATCAAATTTAATCATTTGGATGTTTTCCCCCAAAGGATCAATCTCTTCATTTTTTTCCCCTTCCAGATAATCTAAGGTCAGAATCGAGTAACAACTTAAGTTCTGTGAAGTAGATTATCTAATGCAGTCAACAAAGCTGGAAACTTCCTTTTTCTTTTTGTTTGTCTCTTACTTTTTATGGAAATAAAGGCAGTGATGTGCATAGTGGTTAAGATTCAGGCCTCTGGAGCAAACCTGCTTAGGTTTAAACCCTGTCTCCACTGCCTGTGTGACCTGTGTGAGCTTAACAAGCTACAGAAGTTCACCTGGACCTCGGCTTCTTCTATACAACTATGGACTGCTACTACCCCTAACAGAGTACCAGCCTCACGGGACTGCTGTGGAGCAGACAGAGGGCTTAAAGAGAATACCTGATCCACCACAAGACAAGGGGTAGCTATTATTATGATATTGTTGTTTTTTTTTTCTGTTGTGGAGACTTTTATCGCTTTGCTACATGATTACCTGAGAAATATTTTAAAGCAGGAATTACAAAAAGAGAACAATGGAATTCTTTCCCTGATGTGTGTTTATGGGGTGGGGGTGGGCAGGGTTGGGAAAGTAAGGGGGAATGCAAAAATAAACAACCGGTGAAGACATTTTTTAAGTGGTTAGTGGGGGACTGTTCTGGACCAAGTGTGCGTGACTAATTTTTTGTTTTTAAATCCAATTTATCACCAGATGATTACATTTGCCAGATTCTCTACATTTCACAGAATTCCATCCTGATGTTGGAGGCTACGTTAAGAAGATTAGTCAAGAGCTGCTGTTACTCTTTAACGATTTTTCTCTGAGTCAGCCATGCTATGGATGACACTTAGAATTTCGTATCCCTGGAAACATGCTTGAAATGGGCAGAAGTTTAACCCTGCCCTTTGATATTTTTGTTTTGCCAGGTACTACTCTGGAGGGAGAGCCCAGCATTTCGAACTGGTTCTTTAACTCTTTCTTGACTTCATGATACCATCTAGACTGGCTGAGATGCGAGGAATCCCTGACCAAGGCCACCCACTGCGCCCTGTGACCCACCTAGTAATTTCCATCTTCGCCTCTGTTTTATCATTAGGATGAGTCCTTGAATATCTCTAGCGTTGGTACTTTTCTTTTTCTGATTTTCATTTCTTTTTAATGACAGAGAGTCAAATAATAGTATCGATGCTGGCGAGGAAACCTGACAGCCCTGCTGAAACTGAACTCAAAGCCGGAGGATAACACAAGACAACAGCCTGATGGACAAAAACCTGAGTTCCACATACAAAACATGGTTTAGAGCGTCAGCTTCTCAGGAGCAGAACCTATGAAAGCTTGGGACCAAATACAAACATCTAACAAGCGAAGTCCAGGGAGATCAGCCCCATCCATCCCCCAGCTCGTCAGCCATGTGAGAAGGGGCTTCCGAGGCATTAAGGCTTCGTGGAGCACAATCCCGAAACACAGCCAAGAGTTTACCAGTAAGTGTCATGGATTTAATGTAATGGGTAGCAGCCCTACACGTACTCACTTATGGACTTGGCTTAGGAAAGGGTAACACTATCAAGAGATTGTGGCTCAGGCCATTCTGCAATTAAACTGCCAGTAAAAAGTTCCACAAGTGCCGAAGGCAATTCAGTAGAGACGACCAATCCTGGCTTACATTGATTTTGCCCCATCAATTCATCACACTCACCAGAGATTGCAAGAGGCTTACACACAATGTTCAAAATGTCATCAAATAGTATATTACTTAGCATCAGATGGTGTTTATAACCAACTGGGGAATTCATCTGACTAAATACACTGAGTATGACTGATTACTAATATTTATGGAGTGCTTACCACATTCCAGGATCTGCATTCCAAGGCTTTCCACGCATTATATCCCAATAATCCTCGCAACAATCCTATGAGGTAGGTACTATAATGTGCCATTTTGCAGGCAAGGAAGCAAACTAAAAGGAAGTTACCCTGGGTTATTTATTTATTTTAAAGATTTTATTTATTTATTTGACAAAGAGAGAGAGACAGCGAGAGAGGGAACACAAGCAAGGGGAGAGGGAGAGGGAGAAGCAGGCTTCCCGCGGAGCAGGGAGCCCGATGTGGGGCTCGATCCCAGGACCCTGGGATCATAACCTGAGCCAAAGGCAGACGCTTAACGACTGAGCCACCCAGGAGCCCCTGCCCTAGGTTATTTAGCTAGTCAATTTAGGGATGCTATTCAAACCAGCACGAAATGGCTTTGGGGACCACCCTTCCCCACTGCAAATCGGGGACAAAAACATCAGGAAGTATCCACACACAATGACACATATTACCTAACTGGCTAAGGGCTAGAACTTGTCCTATATGAATTAAGACCAAGTGAAGAATCTACTTGCTACCATTGTAAATTTTTTTCCTAAAATGATTCTCACATATGATTGTGATATGATATGATACCTCCTTTTAAAATAATTCCAGTGTTTCTGTCCACTGGGAAAAAATTGGAGAGAAAGAGACATCAGCGCAAATGTGGATAAACATCTTGTTTTTTTAAGCCACCCAAACCAAAACCCCTCCACGTCCCTCAAGCCCTTCTAAAAGTACACATGGAAAATTATCAGCAAATACATATAGCGAGTATATGAATTTTCAGTAGGTGGTACTGATGAGGAAATAATTATCGCCTATAATAGACTCTCTGTGCACTTCCTATACTCCAGGCTCCCTTGTATTCATCTACAATCAGACCTGTTTCATAAAACCTGGAGCATGGTTTCATTTTTCCTTTCTTTTTTTTTTTTTTTTTAATGGTTTCACTTTTTAAAAATGGTTACAGACATTTACAGTCCCCATAACTCTGATTTAATTTGAATAGCTGGCCATAGTGATGATTTATCTAATTCGAAGTCCTTGATAAGATAAACCCAAGCCAATTACACCATTATTCTTGTGAGAAAATAACATTCACAGCACAGCTTCCAGAAATGTCCTGCAGTGAGAAGAGGATACTGTCAATAACATCAGGGTTCAAAGTCATTCCTGAACTCGTTCCCCAAGCAGCACCCTGCCCAGTGGTGTTCTAATAGGTTAAGCAATAAAGAAGTAAAGCCTCGAGCCCCGCATGCTAACTCAGAGGTTACAGAGCTAATATCATCAGTTGCCGTCTCAACTCGGGGGCTGAAGACTAACATTTTTTCCACCCGTGGCCATGGTGAATGATTTAAGGCTGGCCTTTGGACGGTTCCACTGCGTAACCTGTGCAGGGGGAATGCTTCCTCTCCTCCAGAAGCTTCTTTCCATGTGGAAGGAATGTTGCTCCCACCTCTTTCCACTCCACCAATCAGGCCTAACCTGAATGGCAGTTCTCAAAGTGCGGGCTGCGGAATGCTAGGGGTCCCCAAGATCCTTCCAGGAGATCTGGAAGGCAAAAACTCTTCTCCTAATAGAGTAACATTATTTGTCCTTTCACTCTCAATCTCTCACAAGTGTAAAGCAGAGTATTCCTGAGGCAGGCAATGTGTGCTACCATAACAGAGCAAATGCAGAAGCAGATAAGCCAGACATTAAGGAGATTTATAAAAACATATAAGCGCAAGGCTACTATTCCCACTAACTTCTCTTTTCTGTTTTGGAAAATACAGCTCTTTTTCATAATAATTGGTATTTATGTTACCTATATAATGGATTTTAATATCTTTAAATGAATTAAATATGTATTTTTCTCAGTTTAATTTCTAATATGCTAAACACCAACAGATATTACCCACATTGCACAAGCTCACTGGGGCACTCAGTAACTTTTAAGAGCATAAAAGGATCCTAAGACCAAGAAGTTTGTGAACGACTGCCCTAGAGAGAACGATGGACTGAACTTATCTGAAGGCTGAATTCAAAAGAACAATCTGGGCAGCTGGTGCCCAGCTCTGTCCCCTACTCCTCCCACTGGGGAGTCTCAGGCCCGCAGAAAACAAGTGTGGTGATCTCATTTTCCATGCTGGGAATTCGCGGATCCCCTGCAGCATTTGGGGGTTGGGGGAGGGTGTCCACAACCGCCTGCAACTGAGCACCCATGTCTGTGGAATTCTGGGGTTCCCTATTAGCAACAGACAAAAGCTACACTTTCAAGCCCAGCTTTTGCCAGAACCACGTGATACCCTCCTTTCCGGACTGTTGGCTCTCCTGGCTTCTATTTCACTTGGTTCAGAATTTGGTTCAGCAGGAGAGGTCCTATTATTGAGCCCCTTCAGAGACTTGCATTTGGTATATTATCTGGAGATCTCGGCAAATAATAAAAAAGGAATCCAACATTGGGGAAGAAAATACTCATGGAGGTACCGGGTCTCCAGGCAGGGGAGAAAGGATGTTTTACTATGGCCCTGAATGTTTTTCAACTTGGTGGTTTGCAGCCTTGATTGTGCAGTGTGGCTGGTTTTTATAGTTGGGCAGGTAGCTTTTAACATCAAGAGGCTTTAATTCCTAAACCACAGGGTATTTTGATCTTGACGTGTGACCACAACTTATGGTGGTTATTCTCCAGGAAAGTGGCTGTTTACAGGGGTAGGGTCTAGAGCAAGCAAGGGGCCTCAGGAAAGGCTATAGGCCAAGGATCTCAGAAAAGAGGCAGGACACATGGGGTGACCTTAGCCAAATGATGAACACTTTTGGGTGAGGGCCACCGTAGTTTGGCCCCTTGGCAGTCTGCACTGGTCTTTACAAATGAAGGAGAAATCTTGCCTTGCACAGGGCCTTTTTGGCTAAAGCAACCCCATAACAAGTGGCAAGAGACTGAAAACCTTGCTACCAAGACAGTGTGTCCCATAACTACCCACCCGACAGAGCCCACGCCAGTGACAACACCAGGCTGGCAGTCTCCAGGGGCTCACAGGGAAAGGTAGAGTAGGAGGTTTCAATGTGCTGGTTGCAAACCAAAACTCTTCAGGGAGAGGCTCCCAGTGGGAGGTTATATTCAGCACTTTGTACTTACCTCGGGGGAGGGGATCCACCCACGCATTCTGGGTTTTTCTTGAGAAAACTGGCATTTGAGATACTGCCCCCTATGTGCAAGGTTCGAGAATATCCCATGGTGGCAATCCCTGGCTTCTTTAACTTCCATCCATCAGATTCAGTATCTTTAAGTCTTCATTTCCTCTATGAGCTGTGTTTAGCCCAAGGGTCAGGGATTATAGACAAGAGGCTTGGCCTGATTAGCATTTGGGGAAGGCTAAACTGAAGAAGGTTTTCTCAGCCCACTGTGAGTCTTTCTCTCAGATATCATGGGCTCCCTGTTATGGTCTTTGGGACACTTAGAGATAGGCCGTGGGGTCCTAACCTCGCCTGGGATAAATCCTCCAGGATCGAGATGGGTGTGCCTTCTAATTCTGTAGGCTGTGCAGTCACTGCTCTGATCATCTTGCATGTCCCATTAGCTTTGGGGACTCTTGAGAAAGTAAAGCTATGGATCTCCTAAGGCTTCATGAGGTTGGAAGCAGGGCTGGTCCTGACAGAGGCCCATCTTCCCCACTGTGGGCAATCGCTGTACCTTCTCGAGGAGCACAGGCTTGGTGGTTAAGAACATAAACTCAATGGCTAATCCAAAATCTGGGAAAGGTTTACGGGAACCCTTACCCCTACTTTCAAGTAGGGGGCGCTACGTTAGCAATAGCTCTCCTGACCTCTGTCAACCTCTCTGGCAGGTTAGTCTGAGACAAATGGGCATATAGGGTTCAGGACCTTCATCATCTTTTTTCTGTTGGGAGCCTGCCTGCTTCCATAACGCAGATATCACGATGCTACAGGTGAACTTACAGGAGCAGGGTCCCCAGGCAGGAGGCTGGCCCTCACCCAGCGCTGCTGAAGATGGGAGGTAAGGGGGGGAATTAATTCGGAGATCCAATATATTTAATCTACATTCTCCACCCTTGCCTTTGTCAGTAAGAAAAGTTATATTTTGACTATCTGCTGACCCTTTTGTCTTACTTACCAGAACTTAGATGGATAAGAAGCACTATTTACTAGGTCTCTTCAAAGACACCAAAATTACATACAAAGTCTCACTCTTACTGAATACTCAAAGGCTAAGCCTCAAAGATCGAAAAGAGGCCAGACTATATAACATCCTGATACCACCAGCAGAGCTACAAGCTCACCAGGATGCTGAACACTGAGGGTCTGAGAGCAGACATCCACGTCTCTTCAAGTGCTTGGGGGAGCCCAGGTGCTAGGAAGAGAAAGTCGCATGGACCCCTGGATTGCTCGGTGACTACGGTGCTGGGCCCAGCCAGCCTGAGGTCAGGAAAAACAGGGCAATTCAGAGAACTGTCAACCACTATCAGTTACTTGCAGCTCTTAAAATCACCACCGAGGGGTCATGTGGCCAGTGACAGAAACTGCCTGCTTCCATGGTATCCTATCCGAACGCTGGCTCTGTCTATTAAATTTTCCCATTCAATGTAAGGCCAAAGTTGCTCTCTGAAACGGAGATCCTTAAAGTCTGGATTCTAAACTCCAAATCCTCCTCCAGGCTGCAATCTTTCCCAAAATCTAGAACAGAGAAGCTTATTATGCTCCCACTGCATATATTCTTGTAGACTTCCAAGGAACTGGTTGTTACGAGCAAGGCAAAACCCTGTTCAAATCCCCACCAGCCACATCCTCGAGGCGTGCCTTTGAGTGAATGTGTTAAGCCAGGTTTCATTCAGACCTTTGTAAAATGGATAGTGATGATAATGCCCACCTTATCTCAGGGGGCTGATGTGAGATTACATGAGACAGCGCAGGTGAAGGGCTTGGCCTGGCCCATAGTAAGCACTCAGCGAATATTAGATTTAACCACATGAGTAAGCTTTCAAAAAGGCTCAATCCTTGACAACATCCCATACAAGCCACAACTGAAAATGTTAGGCAAAAAGAAAAGGCAATAAACAGTAAGGCCAAGCTATAGACAAATTACAAATTTCATCTGATAGGCTAGCGTTCATTCAGACACCTCAAGGAAGAGACAAAGGCCAAAATGCATATCAAAACAATCTTCTACTCATTAGTAACCAGGAGAGCATAAACTGAAACCAAAGAGATACAATTATGCAGTCCACTAAACAGTTAAAAATTTTAAAGTTTGGCTATAACACATATGCTAAAATCATGGGAAAACGAGAAATACATACATGGTGCTGGTGGACCGGTTTGGAAAACATTCTTGTTTGCAACCCAGCAATTCTACTCCTTGGTACATATCCCAGAGCAGTCCAGCATTCCATCACCTCGGAGCTTGCTAGACATGCAAATTCTCAGGCTCCACCACAGGGTTACTGAATCAGAAGCTCAGAGGGTGAGGCCAGGAATCTGTTTAACGGGCTTTCTGGTGATTCTTACACAAGCTCAAGTTTGAGAAATGCAGTCCCGGAGTATCCCTGACAATGCCCAGGTGGCAAGTACAGCAATGTTCACAGTAGCCGAATTCTGAACACACACAAACCCATCAACAATAAATTGAATAAGTAAATTCTACCATATTCATAGCATGCAATGCCCTAGAGCAGTGAAAATGAACAAATTAGAGTTACACAATTCAACTGAATGAATCTTACAGACAGAATGCTAAGCAGAAGAAGCAAATCACAAAAAGTACATTTTATATATATATGTGCACATAAATACACACATATGCATAGTACATTTATAAACACATAATACACGCACATTTACATAAACACACCTTTCCTCTCCCATATATATGGGATATATACATAGATGGTAATACTATGAAGAAAAGCAATGAGTAATTAATTAGAAAGATGAAGATAATTGTTACCTCTGGGGCAAAAAGGGGGAAAAGATACAGTATTCTGGAGACTTCCAAGGTACTGGCAATTTTCCATTTCTTAACTCGTCTGGTAGTTACACGGACATATTTGTATACTCTAATTATTTTTTATACTGTGCATATACTGTGCTTTATATACTCCTCCACATGGACCACATTTTACAATAAAAAAAGATTTTTTTTTAAAGGTTGAACTTCATATATATGCAAAGTAGAACTGGATGCCAATCCTGCCTTAATTTTTTTTTTTATTTTTTACCTGCATTCAAATAAATACCAAACCAGAACACAGGCTCTGACCTCAGGCTGCTGGCATTTGAATCCTAAGTTTCTTCCCTTAACAAAATCACTTTGGGTACCTTGTTCTAAAAGATCTGTGCTTTGGTGTCCTCATATGTAAAACGAGTATAATCTTGGGTGAATTAAATGAGTTAATACACTTAAAGTCCTTAGAACAGTGCCTGGCACATATAGTAATTACTCAAAAATGATGTGCTATTATTAGGACAGGATGAAACTGCGTTAAAAGTAATATTTCCTACATCTAATCACCAATAAATTATCAGAATCTACAAGAACAATGACTCCTCACTCAGTTTTTGCAGATTCTGTATTGGCATCCACCAACATTACCTTCAACCCCCTCCTCTCTATGAGGTCCTCATCATCATGTTAAAAGCATTCGAGATGAGTAACTTACTCTGGTTCCAGGCTAGTCTCAACACATACACACACATGTTTGCATCAGTATCAGAACGTTAAAGAATTAAATCACAGAAGCAAAGAGAAAGACACCAGAATAGCTTCTGTTCGATTACCTGCAATTCCCAAAATTCAAATTGCTGGCAGAATACACTCCATATATATTAACCCCTTTCCCTAATCCTATCAGCCTAGCAACATCTGTTAGAATTTAAAGAGGGATGTTAAAATATGTGTCCTTCAGGTGTGGTTTCTCAGTGAGGCTGAAGGGACATTGGGGTGATAGTCCCTTCAGAGTTACAAGTTCCTGGCTATCACGCTGAACACAGAACAAAGCTTTAGACATATAAGAGCTCAAATTTATTCAAATATTTAAATTATCCCTTGACTGTGTTTGTATAAAACAGTGGTAATGGCTATGCCCCAAAATCTTCAGTTAAAGAGCTTATACCTTGTTTACCATATGAAAGCACTTTTTTAAGTGATGTATATATATTAACCCATTTACTTTTCATAACCACCTTATGATAAACTATCATAAAAATGTCATGTTGTCCACGTGCACATAATACCCAAGTGTCAGAACTGGGGTACAAACACCGGTCAACTAGCTCCAGAGACCCCAATCTTAACCACAATGCCTCACTGCCTCTCTAGGCTACTAAATCAGTACAACCGGAAAGAAAAAAGGACAAGAACCAAAAATCTAAGGAAATGTTAAACGTAATAAAGGGAGCATTTCAGTTCAGAAAACGAGCAGCTTTATTTGACCAACGACAGCCACTCGTGTGTTAGTCTGTGTATTATGTGTATAAAATCTTGGTGGGAGAAATTGAGCAAGACTCTCTACCCTCATACCACATACAAAAAGAAATTTCAGGTAAGTAAATATCTAAATGTGAAAATATAAACAGATAAATACAATTTGATATAGCATGAGGTTTAAGAAGACTGTGTTTGGAGGTGCATGGTCTCAATTTATATATTGGCACAACAACCAGAGTAGTGTCCCAGGAACACGTGACATGTATGTGTCTATGTATGTATATATGTGTGTATATATATATTTAAATTATGTATGCATTTAAATTCTGAAGAACCAAGACTTAGGAAAATAAGGAATAGGAATCATGACAATATCCATTACAAATGCAAATACTAAAAAAGTAACCTCACTTTTTTCCAAAATGCCTTTATTTTAGGTCATAAAATGCTATAAGCCATCTGCAGATAGTCTACTGTTATCTACATTTAAATACACCAGTATCCTCCTTTTAAACACAGCTCCATAGAGACAGCCTCAAATAAAGGGAAGACCATAAACCAAATCATGGATAACCCAGTTTTGTTTACAAAGAAGTTAACTATAAATCGATTTGTAAATTAAATCAGTGATTATGATGTTCTCCCCAAATGTCCTTAGTACTTGTCAAACAGAAAAGACAGACTGTAAACAAAATTTAATGCCAAAAACACAAACACCAAATATAAACAATTACTTTTATGGGAGAAAAACTATGGGTTGGGGCGAAACACAAATGAAATACATATTATGTATCAATAAGCTAAGGCCGTGCAAAAAGTACACTCTCTTTAAATACTGCAAAATAAAGTCCACACGTGTAAGAAAGTCCACACGTGTAAGAACGTTAAAAAAAAAAACTAGAACTGCCTTGAAGCAAAGAAATCCTTGGTGGGCTGGAATTTGATTCTTTAGTCCTCAGCACCATACATGGAATCCTCCACCTAGAATCTGGATCTACTAAACAACCGTTATAAATAGAGAGAAAAGGCCTCTACAAAGAAAGATCTTGGGACAAATATGGCACTCTGCATCCTTCATGGCAACCTCTCAGATCTTTAAAAAACCTATACAAACACAAAAGAGGATCAACTGTACCCAAAGATGCACTGAACAGCTGGAAAACTAGCAGTTTATGGCATTATAACCCCTCCATTTAACCTCTTTTTAAGTTAAAATTAAATCTGGGTAAGACCTCATTGAGAAGTGGGTCACCGATAAGCTCAGAGAAGGTATTAAGAAGCATCACTGAAAAGATTAGAATCTGTTAACACCCCAAAACTCTGCTTGAAGACGTCAAATCAAAAAGACATTTAGTTCTTTGCCTCCATCCTCCTTCTGGTAGAGGCTGTAACTTACTACAGTCTAAATGGTTTTGGCTTTTGGCTAAACAATACTGCCAAGTTAAAAGAACTACAGAAGAAAAAATCTGAGTAGGAAAACCCACAAAAGGTGTTTCATGGCTTGACAAACCATAAATATGCAAACAACTTCTAGCTGCAATGAAATAATCACTCCATTCTTTAAAAAAAAAAATGAATTTTCAACTTCCTTAACTTCCTGGAGATTTCTATAACATCCATGAATCTTTCCTAATTTCTGACTATTAAAACATATGTATGACACAAACATATGGACAAATTCTAAAATTGAGTGGAAGATGCCAGACACAAACGGGAATATAATATAGGATTTCATAAAGTACAAAGATTCCATAAAAATAACCAAAAGTAATAGATGTTACTAGAAGTCAAGTAAATACTCAGCACTGGAGGATGGTTAAAATTGGAGGAGGGTACTCATGAGGTGCTGTTGAAGCTGTGTCTTGACTGGGTGCTGACTCAATAGTATGTTCAATTTATGAATATTCAGCAGGTTATCCACTTATATGTGCACTTTCCTGTAAGCATTTGATAGTTCCCTAAAGTGTGAGTGTGTATGTTGAGGTGTGTGTCAACTCTGATTTTGAATTCCCTAAAGTACAATTTGGGGAAGCAGAACATTATAAGTTAATTTTGAACATGTTACCACCAAATGGACTCCACCGGGGGGATGCCAAAGGAGCTGCCAAAGGCTAATATTCTGGCCACACAAAACACATTTTTTCTTTATTTACTGGACCAGAAAGCCATAAAGAATGAACTTCAGACTTTGAACCATTGTGTTAACCAATTAAGACAACAAAAGAAAAAAAATTAAAGTGGTCACAATCTCTAGTTTATGAAAGATTTATGTTAAGCAGAGGGAGTGGATTATATCCCCTTTAAACTTAGTAAAATTAATGGTTTTTTTTTTCATTTATTTCAGAGTTCACTTAATAGCTTCCCAATCAACCAAGAGACATTTTGTTGGAGATTCTAGTCAAGCCAACTGAATCCGCCCAGTTACAATAGGTCAAGTTACAAGCGAAACAGTTCTAGGCTTTCTCCTTGGCAAAACAAATCTGTTGTCCCTCCACAAAACATTCGCATGAATCTGCTTTAGTAGTTCCTTTTGAGGTGTGGACATATTTGTTTTAAAAGCCCCCAAATAATTTCATTTTGGGAGAAAAAGTAATTCAGATGATTCAAACAGGGAAAATGTGTCACTAAACATATTTCAAAACTTGGTGATCCACTCTCTTGAACTTACTTTCACAGAAAGGAACGCTGAAAAAACAGTATCAAAAAAAAGAAAAAAAAAAAAACCATGCATAGCCTGAGGGCTTCTAGGCTCTTAGGAAGTATTTTAAGTTCTAGGATTTGCGCAAAAAAATTATTTTTGAACACTTATCAGCATATTATTTATTGATCGAGACAATTTGAAGAACATTATAAAACTGATTATGAATCATTTCCCTATGATATTTTCTTCTTTCTCTAAGATAACATATTTTATTTTATTTTTTTAAAGATTTTATTTATTTGACAGAGAGAGACACAGGGAGAGAAGGAGCACAAGCAGGGGGAGTGGGAGAGGGAGAAGCAGGCTTCCCACTGAGCAGGGAGCCCCTTGTGGGACTCCATCCCAGGACCCTGGGATCATGACCTGAGCCAAAGGCAGACACTTAATGACTGAGCCACCCAGGCGCCCCTAAGAGAACGTATTTTAAAAATGAGTGAAAATCCTAACCAAGCATTACATTTTGGGTTCAGACGCCAAAATAAATCAAAATATTTAAGGTCAAATTAATAGAGAATATAACTCAAAAGTTGACTATTTAACAAAAAAATCTTATCAACCCACTAAAGAGGAATCGAAATTCCTCGCTAATGCAATATTCATTCCTTGACTACCACTGTACTGAAAGGGTCCCAGTCCATAGAGGGAGGGAGAAAACCATGTGTTTTGCAGTCAGGCTCAATCTACTCTGACAGATATCCTTTCACTCTGGATTCTCAGAAAAACTACTCAAACTGAGTTCTACTTTCATCATCTCTAAAATGGGAATTTTATCTCACAGGGTTATGGAAATAATTAACTGGGATAACATGTTAGTTTCCTTCACTGAAATTAAAAATATTTTATTGTAAAGGTTTAGTACTACCAGACATTAGTTAAAAAAAACAAAAGGGTTCGAAGAGGTGGCAACAAATATCAGAAGTTTTAATGGTTTTCTCCGGTGTATGTGTTTTTTCTGAGTTACATGAATGACCTACTGACGATTAATAAAAATAAAATAAATTGTGAGAGGTCTTAAAACTGCATATGAGGAAAAAAAGGCCAGCCTTACAATCATTACTGAAAGCAGTAATAGAAAAGTTCAATATTTAGGGGCACCTGGCTGGTTCAGTCAGTGAAGTATGCGACTCTTGATCTTGGGGTTCTGAGTTTGAGCCCCATGTTGGGTGTAGAGATTACTTAAATAAATAAATAAATTTTTAAAAATACTTCAATATTTAATGCAAAAGAAGAAAGTTGAATAAACTCAAAATTTATTTTAATAATGAGGGGAAAATGGTCATTTCACATTTCCATTTCCAGTAATTTCTGGAATAATATTCTAAGTTATGTCCCTTCAGTTAACTTTTTTTTTTTTTTTTTTTACAAATTCCTTTTACTAATCCACTGAAATATTAAATAATATATCAGAATGAGGGAGAGGGAATCTGGGTATAAATATTTTCAATTATGGTGGTCAAGTAAACAATTGTTTTTAAATTAACACAAAAACCAATATTAAAACTATAATATATATAAGTCCACTATGGTCAAGTAAATTTTTAAGTTAACATAAAAACAAATATTAAAATTACAATAGATAGAAGTATATATTATTACTTCAGCACTTATTTATTTATTTTTGTTATATGTAGGTATATTTTGTAAAAGAAAACCAAAGAACAGATCATAGATCAAGCATGTCTACAAGCACCACTCTGTAAGTATAAGGACTATAAGTCCTACAAGCACTTCTCTATATGATTGCCATACTGTATTTATAATAGCATTTCCTTTTAAATAGCTCAAGCTGTTTTAAAGGCATTATACGATTAATTTTCTAATGCTACCTGGGAAAAACCCAAGTTAAACAGTTTATTTAATCAAGACAGTAGACCAGAACATCTGATTCCTATACTAAATATTCTTCTGCATCTCAAATTCTAGATAGTACTAAGGTGTTTAGACTACACTTTAGGCCACACTTTCGCCACCAGGAATAGATGAAAAATTAAATATTCAGTCAAAGGAATGTAAGAAATATCACAATGGTTTAAACCAACTAATGTAATCTCTCAGGCACAAATAACTCAGCACAGTATAGTCATTTTATGATACAACATGGAAACTAAGCTATTATTTAACTACCCATTAACTTAGCCAATCTTCTTTAGACCTACTTGTAGCTCAGCCTGCCATAGGTTGTTCCTGACACAACTTTAGGACGTTCTACTGTTACCTTAGGCCATCTTCATCCTATTCCTACATTGTTTGATTACCTATTCTTTCGTCACAGCTTCTATGGTGGTCTTCGTCCAATTTCTCCTCATTCAGAAGCCCTGAAATCCCACTGATCATTTTCGCGGTCCTTCTCTGAAGCATTTCTAGGTACGTGGCTATGCCATAAACATTAGGTGGTTTAACAATCATTTTCTTGACCTGGAACTAGAACTAAAATGCTTTACTCCACACAGCAAGGGTTCGCAAATGTAACTGCATATTACACATATAATTTATTAAATCAATTCCTACTAATGACATTCAGAGTTCAATTAATCCAATCTTTTGTAATTATAAACATATCAATACATAATGTTATATATGCACATATATTTATATATTATGTGTACATCATGAATACAGACATACCTGTAGAAAAATAACTTGCTAGGTCAATGGGCTATATTTTTAGTGCTGACCCATATCACTCAATTCAAAGGTTCTCACGGAAGCTATCTTCTTTCAAAGAAACACAGAAGTATATAAGGAATAAAAGGAATAATTTTTATTCTCAGTAGTATCACATTCCCCTTCAAGTCTAACCCAAAAAAATAGTTTACTTTTAGTGGTAAAAGGAGCACTGCCAATGAAAAAAAATTACTTTTAAAAGTCAAGCATATAAAAAAGAGAGATGACTTCTAACCTACCATATATAATAAACTATTGTTAATGACCTCCAAAGAGATATTCTACCACTCTGAGTCTGTGGAAATCTTTGCATTTCAGGTTAAAAATTATAGTCATTCCAAAGTCTTTGAAAAGGAGTCATTTGGGGGATATTTTTAAGCAGCCCCAAGAGTCCCAGAACTGGAAAGTCCCTTAGAGATCAACTAATCCAACCAGGCCCAGTATTTTACTGTTGAAGAAAATGAGGTCAGGAGAGTTTAAGGGCATAAGCCACATCTAGACTAGATTAGAACCCCAGGCTCCCTGCCCTTGACACTAGCTCTTGCCCTTGACACTAGCTCTTGACCTTGACCCTATGTAACATCAGCTCATTTGCACAGAACAAAATTACTACACCTTTGGTACCCAAATCACCTTGGATGGCAAACACAGAGGTGTCAATTAACTATGGATTGACACTTCATGCTAAACTGTGATAAATGTTGCAGGAGACACGTGTGTAAATACCAGTCCTCAACATACATGTTGTACATATATACACAACCCAAGGTCTTTGCACTGCTGTAAGTACAGGGGAAGCTCAGACAAGGAAGTGCACAGAGTATGAAAGAGAGTAACCAGAAATAAGAACCAAGAAGCATTTATTTATAACCCAAATTTTCCTTTTAAAAACTCTGTTGTAACACAAATCGTAATCTTTAAATCTAAATCTTTTTAAAGGTCCTATTTAGCTCCGGAATTCACCTTCTTTTGACTACTTTACAGACATCACTCTATATAGGCAGAAGATACAGCTCTAACTAAAACATTTATCTATATAAATCTCTTCCCTGGCATAAATAGGGTTGTTTAATTAAAACTGATCTACATTTAGTTAAATACACAAAGACTAGCATCTGCTCAAATTAACTGATATAATTTGCTAAAAAATTAAAACAAAAATAACTTTTTGGTAGGAAAAGACAGAAATGTGCGGCATAATACAAATTACATTTCAACTTATAGTTCTTAACCCAATTTGAAAATGCTTAGGTTTTTAGAAGGTATACTAATGGCAGATAAATATTCAAATGACAAAATCCAAACTTCAAATCTATCATATTTTTTAAATGGTTGATAAAATTCACCACCAGTCTGTGCAGTGCTTAAACTTGATTACTTTTTGTATTTGAGCCAAAAGAACAAATTTGAATAATGTTAACTTGGGCAAATGGTAGAGTATATACACAAACACGGCATTTCTTAAATAACATCTAGGATTTTTCTTTAAAAATCACTCTTCTAACTTAAGAATATCCCTTTGAAAACAGAATGGGGATCTGAGTTACTTAGGATTTTTTTTTAAGGCATTTTAAAGCAAGATTAACTGTTGCTTTAAGTCTTGACATTTCCCGATTAATAGCCCTGAAGCTTAATGAGGCACAACAGATTTAAGAATTGAAAAAAATTTTTTTTAAAGATTTTATTTATTTGAGAGAGAGAGCACATGAGAGGGGGGAGGGTCAGAGGGAGAAGCAGACTCCCCGCCGAGCAGGGAGCCTGATGTGGGACTCGATCCAGGGACTCCGGGATCATGACCTGAGCCGAAGGCAGTCGCTTAACCAACTGAGCCACCCAGGCGCCCAAGAATTGAAAATTTTTAATGAAAAGGGAAATTAAGGACAGTTTGGTGCAATATATTGTCACCAAAATAATCTGTCCCAAGAAGACTTTAGTCTCTATATGCAAAAAATACAATCTAAAAAAATTTCCTCTTAAAATCTCAGTCTGAACTTTTAGAAGATCAGAGCAGACTTCCAGGAACGTATGAAAGTCAAAAAGTACAATCTTAAGTAAATTCTGAACTTGCAATTGGGGCCTAAGAAATTACAGATAGATAGAAAGATAGACAGATACAGATTATCTGTCTACATATATATCTCCATATATATATGTATTTTAAGTGTGTCCATAAAATATTTTGGGATGCACAAATTATTATTTATCAAATCACACCTAGTATGCTGGCAATGCACCATCTATGAGTAATGACCACATACCATAAGACAAGAAAAGGGCAACGATATGCATACCTATGGCCACTAAGTAAAATAACCTATAAATACCAACTATGTTAATTCTCCTTACTTTCACAATAAGTTGTTACAAAGACACATGAAAATCAAATAAACACTGAGAATAAATATGTTTTATACCTAAAATGATTACTGCATCCTAGATTTCCCATTTCCTAAAATAAAGCTTCTTCTTATGTGTCTCATGTGTTGAATATTAATCTCTTCAAAGTGTATACACCTAACAGGTGAAAATCGCATATGGTTTATGCCATCTTTTTTCATACTTCCTCACCCAAGGTTGAAAGCAGGACTTATGTGATAAGACTAAGAATCCAGAGTATCTATAAACATTAAGGTGATGTCCTTGATGCTTCATAACCCATACAAATTTATTTAAATAAGAAGAATGGAACTATGCCATTAAAACGTGAACTAGAAAAACAAAGCAGATTTTTTAGTCTAGTAATTACTGGGTAGGTAGTAAAAATAAAATTGATTTCTTTTTTTTTTTTTTTTGCCTGATGATAAATCTATTGAAGGCCTTGAAAGTCACTTGCATAATTTAAAAGGGAAGTTTGTCATAACTTTGTGATATCCTTTGATCTTTGAAATTTAATGGTTAAATTTGACTTTCTTGTTTTTAGTGAAAAGGAAAATACTAATGCCATAAGTTAAAATAAGGGAGAATTAGAGAAAATCTTAAAGCTGAATATCATAATGTGCAAAATGACTAGAATTATATAACTCTAAGTAAGAGAACAACTAAACTAATAAAGGATCTCTCAAAGTAAAAATAAAAGTGTTCAAAGTAAAACAAGAAACACCTCAGTTAACACATAAACGCACAAAGTCTTTTTGAATATTTAATCATTCTTTAACTGGTCTGAAAAAATAAGGTTGCTCTATATCTATACTAATAACCTATTCATCCTCTTTCCTAAAAGTCTTGCCTTCTTAGTCTGACCTTAAAAAAAAAAAAACAAAAAAAACCCCAAAAACTGGACTTGAATAGCAGATGACTGCAGAAGGGGCCATTTTCACCTTGCAGATAGATCTTTGTTATTCTGGTGTGTAAAGCAGGCCATTAGCACAAAGTCATTTCTAATCTCAGTTGTACAATTCACATGGTGCACTTAACCCTGAAACTCATGTTCATAAACTGCTCTGCTTTCACTCCTAATGACCTTGCAAATTATTCAATGTAATTGCTTAACTTGCACCCAGGAATTAGGAGACTGCCAAATAACTTGATGACAAAGTTATAACTTCCCTTTTCCTGAGGGTTTACAAATGTCAACATAACATCCATTTAGAAGAAACTGAGAAAGAACATGGGACCGTAAAGATAAGCGCAGTATGTGACGTTTATAAATTCTATTTTTAAAAAATGCTTAAAGGAGAAAATGACTTAGAAAATTCACACCTGACTTAAAGGCAGATGACTAAGAGAAAATGAGACTGCTCCAGTGGTACCACACTTAGTTCCACGGTATGAATGACCAACAAATGTCTCCTCCTCTCCTAACTTCACTGCGCAGTATTCAATTAAAACATACTTTCAGATCAAAAAGTTAGTGAACATGATACTATCTACTGCTGGTTTCACACTCTGAAAATTTATGAAAACTTGTTTGTAAATTAGTAAGACCACTCAATGATGTTCAAAATTAATGCTTTTAAAAATAAGATTTTTTGATCCACGGCATTTTCTGTTTAAAAGGGAAAATATCTGATGTCCATAGGATTCTTAAGTTTATCTTGCCCTCCCCCTAACTTCAAACCACCGAAGTAGCATTTTTTCCTTCCTTCCCCTTCAGCCTAACCCCTTTAGTAAACCCTATTTGAAAAGAAGAAACAGTAAGTTAAGTGACAGGAGGGAAAGAATGAGGAGTGCGCACTTCAAGAATAAAGGGCGGTTTTATAACAGGAGATACTTTTGTTAGCAAGTGACTGACTGGTCTCCTCCCCCAGTTAGAAGAAATTCCATCCACTTCCCAAAACTGCAGAGGCCAAAAACGTCTAGTTTAATAGTTCTCAAACCCCAGAGTCAGAAGAACCAAGGGGGGCGGACTGGCGAGTGGGGGAAGGGGAGAGAGACCAGCAGGAGACGAAAGAACAAAAGGAGAAACCCAAGAAAGGAGAAAAGACGGGACCCGGGCGGCCACGGAGTCAGAGGGAGAGAGAGAGAGAGAGCGCGCCGGAAAGCGGGAGAGCACGACCTGGGAGAAGAGAGCGCAGAGCCGGACAGGGCGCGCGGCTCCACGGCGGACCATGGACAGGGCTCCAGCGGCTTCTGCCCACACCCCTCTAGGGGGCGGCGGGAGAAAGCGCGAGAGACCGCGGGCGCCGACCCCGTCCCGCCCCCGGCGCCCGCATTCGCCCCCTCACCCCACCGTCGCCGCGGCCGGACCGCGCCAGGCCGTGACCCGTGAAGACCATGGAGGGCGGCGATCCTCACCATCTGTCCCAGCCCCGGCCGCCCCCGGCGCAGCGGCACTTCCAAGCCGCGCCCGCACTTTTCAGAGCTGCTACTCGCTGGCCACCCCCAGCTGCAAGGGTGCGCAGGGGGCCCCTTGGGCGGATTTCCCCAAAGACCCTGACCTGCATTCAGGGCGGACACGCCCCTCTCCTGCGGCCGCTTTAGAACCCCATCGCCAGCCGGGGCCGATTTAGGACCCCCGCCCTGCCCCCGCCCTGCGCGGGGGTCGGGGCTGAGGCGCGCGGCGTCGCTTCCCGGGACCGTGTGGGCGGCCGGGAGGGGCCTTGGCTTATCCTCCGCTGGACGCCGCGGGGAAAGTTGGTCGGTCAGCCCAGCTGGGGATCGGTGGCGCGGAGTGGCAAGGGAACCTGCGACCTGCCTGAAGCAGGTGCTTCCTGCCGCGGAGAAGACTCCTAGTACCGATTCTATGAAGAAGCTGTCTGGCGCTCTCCCGAAGGCGTGAAAAGTGCGGAGGCTCCTTGCGAAGGCGTCCCCGAGGACGAACGCAGGGGAGAGACAGCGGACAGAGGAAGAGGAATAATAACCGAGTAACGGAACTTCTCCCCACCCGCCAGAGTACGGGGCGTGCGGGGCCAGGGTCTGGGTGCGGAGGCCCCGGCCCGCATTGACTCTTCGGGGCAAGGGGACGAGGTTTTCTTCCAGATGGGACCGACACAGAACACAGTGAGGGCAAGAGGACAAGAAGAGAAAGCAACTCTGGTCTTGGGTAAGGACAATAGGACAGTGGAGCCCTCGGGCCCCGGGAGGCGCGCGGGTGCCAGGGTGGGGTGGGATGGAGGCACGTCCCATAACTAAGACACCAGAGTGAGAATTCCTACTGCAAACTCGCGACCCATCCCTGCAGAAATAAACAAAAAAATCGGAGCAAAGTGCAAAGCGAGGGGCGAGAAGCGCAGAAAACTGCAAAACCTGGGAGCTGTCCTGCCTCACCCTTCTGCTGCCCGGAGATACCCCCTGCAAGCTCGCCCGGCCCGGAAGGAAGAACAGAGGGGGCCGGCGATAGGTCCCTTCGGGACCCGCCGGGAGCGGCGCCGGAGACCAGCCGGCCCGGCCAGCCCTGCCCCAGCGCCCCGGCCCGAGCCTCGTGCCTGCGCAGCTCCCGACCGCGCGGTGCGGCACCTCCCTTCCCGGGTGCGCAGCCTGGCCCCGCAGCGGCGCGGGGAACAAAGGGACCCGGCGCCGCCCGCCCCACCCCGCCCGCGGCCCGGCCCGCGGAGACCGCCGCGTACCTGAAGCAGGGCCGCCAGCAGCGGCAGCAGGGTCCGCGACGCTCCCACTATCCGGCACATGGAGGCGGAGAGGGGCCGAGCGAGGAGCCGGAGGCGGCGGCGGCGGCGGCAGCGGCAGCGGCAGCGGCAGCACCAACAGCGGCGGGGAGAGACGGCTCCAGGCAGTTTCCACCCCCTTCCCTTCCCCTCCCCACCCCACCCCCTTCACCGCTGCTCTCCTCTCCCCGCCAATGGAGAGCGAGCTGATGACAAATAGCGGGCCGCGGAGTCCGCGGGACTCGCACCAGGAGTAATAAAACAGACCAAGAGATCAAGGAGCTGGGGAGGGGGCGGGGGAGAAGGCGTGCGTGCGTGTGAGGGTGTGAGAGAGAGAAAGAGAGTGTGTGTGCGTGTGTGTGTGTAGGCGGCCGCGGTGGCAGCGCAGGCGGCTAGGCTTCGGCCCTAAGCGCAGCGGAAGCCGGGAGGGATGCAGGCGGCGGGGACCTTGGCCGGTGTAGGATGCGGAGGTGGAAGTGGAGCGGCTGGCGCTCCCGAGGAGCTCCGCAACGCGAGGTTTCGGGCTCGTGGCTTTGCTTCCTCTGGGTCCCCTCTCCAGGGCCGCTCTGCAAGACCAAGATGCCGAGGAGAGCGCCGCGGGGAGGGCGCTCCGGGCCGTGCGCGCTGCGCCCACAAAGGGCAGCAGTCCCGCCGCCCGGTGCCTCCGCTGCGTGGGGGCGGGAGGGAATGAGGGGGCTGAGGGCCGCTTTCCGGCACCCCGGAGAGTTGGAGACTATTCTCCGGCCTCGGCCGCACGGGGGTGAGGCCAGGGGCCGGCGCGGCCGCTACTGCCACGGCTCCGTCCCGCGCAGCCGCCGCCGCCGCGGCCACCCCTGCTGCCCGCGCGCCGGCACCCGCCTGCCGGTCTTTGCCCCGCGCCGCTCACTCGCGCGCGCCGCCCCACCCCCCGCCGCCACCGCCCGCGCACCCCGCTCGGCCTCCGCGAGCGCGATGGACGCGAGCCGCAGCCGCCGCCGCCACTCTCCCGGCGCTCGCCGCACGCGCTGCTAGGCTGCGCGGCCCTCTCTCCTTTCCTCTCCTCTCCCGCCGCCGCCGCCCTCGCCCCCGCCTCCTCCTCCCTCCTCCGCTGAGCTTCCCCGCCCGCGTCGTGGCCAATCGGAGGCCACCGAGCTGCGGCGGTAGCCGGCCAAATCCACGGCAACCGCCCGCCCCCGTCCCCCCCCGAAGCACCCCGTGTTTGCTGCAGCCCGCGGGGGGTCGCCGGAGGGAAGTCTGGGGTGCGAGCAGCACCGCCCCGGCAGGTGGAGGGGCTGCGGGAAATAAAATTACTTGCACGGGAACTTGATGGTTGGCAGGTTCCTCCTTGGACCGCGATGGGGAATCAGAGATCAGGAAAGGGGACAATGCCTCCTAGGCAGCCTAACAGACGCTTCTTTTTCTGTTTTGTCATTCTTTCGAGATAGATTATTTTTCTGGATAAGGGCAGACACAGCATACTGGCGACGCAGGCAGAGCCCATCCTGGCCATTGTTGTCTGAGGTGCTTGCCTTGAGCCACCTGAGGGCCGGGGAGGGCGGAGGCCGCGGTTTCCCTGTGGCGCTCGTACTTCTCCCACCTTTGCGAATGTGCTGGAACAGCCCAAGTTTGTGTGTTCTTGTTTCGTTTTCTTTTCTTCCCTCTGAGAGTTAGAGAGTGCGTGTTATTTTATTTGAAGTCTCCCGTTCTATATTTCTAACTCGTTAGTGGTACTGTTCACAATTTTTAGCAAACAGTTTCAGGGACTTTGACTTCCTCCTTACACCACCTCCAACAACGTCAACAAAGAAAAACAGAAAAGAAAGAGAAAGAGAGGGGTAAACAACCTAAAAGCCAGAGCTCGCTGTGAAAATAGGATTATCTAAAAGATAAAATGACTGATAGTTCGCACCAAGTAACGGAGTTTTGTTTCCTCTCCTTAAGGCCTGAACTTGGAGTGGTACACAAAAAGTGAGAGACTTTACAAGTTTGGGTCACAAGCATTTGTGGAACGGAGGGAGGGGTGAGGAGTCATTGATTTTGGCTACATAATGAATTTTTTCCAGAACTTTTTTTTTTAGGTTTTACAGGTAAATAAAAATACCAGTATTTTATTTAAACGTTTCCACACTCTGGAGGTCGTGGAACTTCTTTGTAGTTAATGAACATTATTCTTCTACTTCGGGTAACTGAAGTACTAACATTATTTGAATTTGAATTTCAGGATACTGATCATTTAAGAACTTGATAAATTTCTAAAAATCAAGTACTAATTTCTTTGACATGAGTGATGCAGCTTTTGATAATGTACTATTGCTGGCTAGGCTTTTAGAAATTTAATATTCATAGGGAGGCTTATTCAATTTTAATTAAAACATAATATTGTAGGCCATTTTTAAAATGAATCTCAGATGCAGGATCTAGTTACAATGTAGCTGTAAAGTGCTGCCTTGTCTTTGCCCCCTGCTCAAAATAAAGCTGTTACTTTTCTAGTCCTGTCCGCCATGGTGCTTAGCAGCCAGGGATGCATGGTCTCAGACATGTTTACCAAGTAAAACACTGACTTGAGGGGCGCCTGGGTGGCTCAGTCATTAAGCGTCTGCCTTCGGCTCAGGTCATGATCCCAGGGTCCTGGGATCGAGCCCCCCACATCGGGCTCCCTGCTCAGCGGGGAGTCTACTTCTCCCTCTCCCACTCCCCCTGCTTGTATTCCCTCTCTCGCTGTGTCTCTCTCTGTCAAATAAATAAATAAAATCTTTTTAAAAAAATAAAAAATAAATAAAATAAAATGAATCTCAAAAAAATTTCCTAGTTTTTTTTCTCAAAAAGAATAAGGAAGGTCATGTCAATTCAAATTCCTCCCCACTCCCAGCAGTAGCCATTGATGTTTATTGCCATTCTGATTAAAGTTAGAACAGATTTCAGCATGAGTAACTCTATTGCTTGTTAGTATTATTTGCTAGAAGCTTTAAACATCATGCCCCTTATAAATTAAACTCTTATTACGACTTCAAAATCTGCTTTGGAATGCCTGTCAATGCCTGTCAGCTAACTAATTCTCTGATTCCAATAGTTTTTGATCATACAGATAAGAACTTGCAGGGTTTTTGTTTTTGTTTTTTTGTTTTTGGTCCAACTTGCATGCCTCTCATTTTTCAATGGTTGTGAATTGCTTTGGAAACTTGCCTGAGATTAACTTGACCACGTGGTCAGCCAAATCTTGCTAATCAGCCTTTTATCACAAGAAGGAATAGACTAGTCTAAAATTATGTTATTGGAGACTGTGCATCCATTTGATGTTAATAAAATTAGATACAGTGTTGACTTTGGCACGCAACACACCCCTGCCTCCACTGAACCAGTTAAAATAATCTAATGGGGCCATTCATTTCTCTGGGCAAATGGTGACCAAACTCTTAAGATTTTCAGCCCCAGATCACAGCATTGTTAGTCAGAAGACTAACTTTCCATCAGCCTGCAGAGCTCCAGGGCTGCAGGGGACTTGGCAGTGACCCAGAGAAACAGCCAGGTGGTAGGGGAAGGGGAAGAAAACAAGAAAATAATAAAAATTAAGGCTGGGCTCATACACTGAAAATCAGTCTAATCCCTTGATTTCTGGCCTGTGGGCTGCTGCTGATTTACTACAAGAGGTCTCAAATATGTGCACCAAGCATTGTGGACAGACTGAATAAATGATGTGCACATAGCTAGTTTTCATATGTATATAGATACCATGATGATTCATTTTTAACATTTATTTCAAAGTAAAATCATAACAACTTTTTTGTTGTGGTGTATTTTCTCAAACGGGAGATGCTAAACCTAAAAATACATCATTCAAGTGTTTGGATAAAAGGGTCCTCACTTTGGAAACAAATGACAAATAGTAGTATCTATCTGCAGCACCCTCACCTACAACCTCCCCTCCCCGCCGCCCCACACAGCTTCAAGACAGGAACCATACTTGTCTTTATCCTGCTAAGTGTCCTTCCCAAATATTAAATGAAGACACTCCTCAACTTTGCCTCCTTCTCTCCCAACCCCCATGGCAAGCTAGGGTTGTCCCTTCTCCCTTAGGAAATGGCCCTCACATTGCAAGTTTCTCCTCAGTTAGCATTAGGGTATTAAAGCTGACCTTTCCTGGGTTATAACCCTTTTATAGAGTTATGGAATGTTCTAAATTAAAGTTAAAGATGATCTGTGCAACCCCCTTATTTTCCAGGAGCACTGAAGCTTAAAGAGGTACACAAGACTACCTGCTGGCAAGTAGGGAACCCCAATGAGACACCTGCTTTGTGACTCCCAGTCCTATCTAGGTTCTTTAATCTAGAGAGTCCCTTTTAACTTTAGAAAAATCAATGATATGGAATGAGAGGAAAGTTTAACAAAAAAAAAAAAAAAGAAGAAAAGAAAGAGGAAAGAAAGAAAGGAAAGGAAGGAAAGAAAGAGAAAGAAAGAAAAAGAAAAGAAAGAAAAAAAAAGAAAGAAAAGAAAAAAGAAAGTTAATGAGGCTGTGGATTTGTCCACTATTTCTCTTAGCTATTTTGTTCTTTGCTGTATACATCACATGGGGCTCATAACTGTTTTTCTCTCTGCTGGTCTCAGTTCCCATGTTCCATTTTCAGTGTGATCATCTCACTGTATTTAGTGTGATTCTTGTGTTTCAAGATTCGTATATTTTCTCTCTTTTTTTCAGATTTTATTTATTTATTTAGAGAGAGAGAGGGAGAATGGGGGGAGGGGCAGAGGGAGAAGGAGAGAGGGATTTCAAGCAAGCTCCATGCTGAGTGCGCAGCCCAAAGAGGGAGGGGGGCTCGATCTCAGGACCCTGAGATCATGACCTGAGCTGAAATCAAGAGTTGGACTCTCAACCGACTGTGCCATTCATTTGGTACTCAGCCAGAGAAGTCGTCATCTGTGCCAATATTAGAAGAAAAACTTGGATTTCTTAAATCTACTCTTGTTTGGAGATATTATTTACATTTCTTTCTGTCTTTCTTTTCTTTTTTAAAAAAAATTATTTATTTTTATTTTTTTAAGTATTTGAAAATCCAACTCAATGTTTCCATGGAAAATATAACCACGTTAGTAACTTGAAGTACATATGGTCAAGTAAGTGAATAAAGGAGTTGTACATTTCCATGACCAGGGAGGTAATTCACAAGCAGCTTTTATATCACAAGGAACACCCCTTCCTCGCCGCCCCCCCAAACAATCCCTTTCTGGAAGTTAGAAAGGTATAATAAACAGAGTATGGATTTGAATTCAGGTGGACCTAGCTTTATGAACTTGGGTGAGTTTCTTAACATTTCTAAGGCTCTTTTCATTATTTCTAAAATGTGGATAATATATCAGGATTTCTTATGATATGAACACAGTGGAACACAGGAGGGACTTGGCGTTTTATCTATATGTGTATTAAATATGCTTACTTCCGCTGGGGATTTGGAGCAGAGTTGTTGAGGAATCTCAGTGAATGTTCCTCTCACCTCCTCCAGTACTATCTGCAATTAAAACAAACAAGGCTTTGAATCAGAGTTTTATTTGGGAGGCATGAATTTTACAGAGGGACATGAAATCTCTAATGTAGGTAGCAATGGCTGAATACATATTTTACTGAGAAAAGTAATAAATATATGGTGGCTTTACAAGATGCATAAAAACATCTGAGTATATGAAGTATTAGTAGGAAACTATCTTCAATATTAATGTATTGATTTTACAAAGGAAAACATATTCATTTTTGGATTATCTCATAAACTGATAATAGCAAGACCAGGACTAAAACTTACTTGGCTTAGAAATTTTCTCCAGTAAACCTGACTTCTGTTATTTCTCAAATGACTTTCTATGTGTTCCCAGAGTCAAGATTTCATAGTTGATTTCAGAGTCCTGCTTGAATATCAGCTGTATTTGAGAAAATATAATTTGCATGATGTTAAAGAAATCTGCCTTCTACACAGGAAGCATGAGTGTTTATGGGATAACAACAGCACTTTGGATTCCTTAAGAATCAGAAGGCCTATTTCTCAAGATAAACGTATCTTCAGAAAATAAAACAAATCATGTTGAAGATTTTGGTAACATTAGTTGTGCCAAACTTTTGCCCTTGTGTCCTTATAAAAGCAAAGATCTGCCTTCTGGAAGGTTCTGAAATACAACGGTCAGTGTTTAGAGGATACTAAAACATATTTAGTATCTGAGCTTATACGGACTCTGTGCCCTTTCCTCCAGTGAAGTTCCAGGCAGTTGAAAAATATTCCCTAAATTCAGGAGACTTGTGTTCTCTTCCTAGATCTATGAATGGCTGAATCCTCTTAAACACGCCACGTAATTTCTTTACACATTTTCTTACCTATAGAACCTAAATAATTCCACTTTCCTCACAAAATGCTGAGTTGTCTAAAAAAATAATGTCAGTAAAGCCTATTTAGTTCTTTAGAGAGAGGTTGTAGATAAATATACAGTATTCTTTAAGGCTGTGGATTCGGCTCTCACAAGAGGAATGATTATTTGGTACCTAAAGTTAAGTCACATTTTAATGATGTGGCATAACCAACAAGCTGTCTTGTGCTTATTAAATCATTCCCCTCCCCCCTCCACTTATCCACAGTTTTAAAAATAACATTTTATCTTTCCATTACAAAGGCAACACATGCTCATCCATAGATACTTGAGAATATTATATTCAGTTAAACACACCATAATCATCCATAGAGGACTTCTTACATTGCAATACAATATGGGAAGATATAGTCCAAGTTTTCCTTTTCAATGGTGAATGTAAAAAAAAAATCAACAATAGTCCCATTTATTACAGAATTTATAATGTATGTCACTGTGATTCATTCTTTCCATAGCTCAAAAGAGCCGAGTGATTACCATAAATAAGCATTTTCTTTCTGGGAGGTCTATTATTTTGAATCATCCTTGAGAAGCTTTTTCAAAAATGTGTTTGCAGGAGATGGGAATATTCTCACTTCTAAAGTTGTTAGACAGCCAATAATAAGCATGTTTTTGCATTCCCAAACTACCTATCCAAGCCATATGCAATGTTAATCCCTTGGAGGCCTACTAGCCCCTGGGAAGAGTTCTTGGAGGTTTCTGGTCCTCAGGGCTTTGAGGGAAGGGATGAGCGGCTGGCAAAGACAAATGGGCAGAGCCGAACATCAGAAGGAAAGAACTAAAGCACCTGAAGGTTGTGCTCTGTAATGAGAGGAGGGGACAGAATGTGGACAGAATGTTGACTATGGCTAAACTACAGGACCAGGGCAAGGTCATAATCCTAGTAATTACTCAATAAATGTTTTTTCAGTTTTAGAAGTGAGTCATGCCCCCCCCCCCAAAAAAAAAGAAAGAGAAAGAAAAAATATGGAATTCGGACAAGAGCGTGGGACAGCCTTTTCTTTTCAGCATCCAGAACTGACAGGAAGGGCCACACAACAGGGCGACTGGTAAGTAGCAGTCATCCAGTGCAGTTCAGTCTGTCCTTTCCCAGAATTTGCACAGCTCTTGAGAAGGGCAAGTCATCATCAACAGTAAGAAATTTTCACTCAGAGATGCTTGCTGGTGGGGATGTGCACTGCTATTCCCATTCTCAAATCGTTACCTCAACAAATATTATAAACCTATTATACTTCAAAAATTCTGCCTCTGAAGTAAGTTTTGTAAGTTTGGAAATGATATAAAATGGCCTTTTGTAATTATAGCCTTTTTTTTAATTGAAAATGAACTCTATCCATATGTTAATGAGATAGTTTAAGCTTTAACTGAAGAAGATGTAAGTTGGCTTCTTTTTTTTCTTATTTTCTGGATGCAGAACCTTACAGGTCGATCCTTAATTTTCTTATCTCTCTCATTTTTTTCTATTTTCTCTGCCTCCCCCCTACATTCTCTCTCTTTCAAATACGTTTTCTGGGAGATTTCTTTAGCTTTTTCCTTCAGCCTTTCTGTTGAATATTTGGTCCTATTTTTTTATTTCCAAGAGTTTTTGGTGGTTCTCTGATAGTTTCTTTTATAGCAACTTGCTCTTGTTTCATAAATGGAAAAGCTTCTCTTATCTCTTTACATATTGTTTAAAAGTTTTCTTCTGTTCGCTGAATCATCCTAGTTTACCGTCTGTTGCATTTCTTGCAGTGTTTATTTTTGTCTCTGTCTTTCATGTCAGAGGCTTTCTTGGGGAAGGGGATTATGTTCAGCATGCAGAATTTAACATGATCCTCCCAGTTTTCCATAAGCCATCCTACCCTACTTCAGCTTTGCTTGGGTGATGAGTTCAGAGACTGTCTCTAAGACGTCAAGAACCTTCTTCTCAGAACTTCTAACCATTGTCCTCTCAATTCTGATGAAATAGGAGTTGTTACTCCTGCACTTACACCCCACGACTCATACACTGGGCAGCCCGGGATTGTTTTCTGCCCTGCAGAAGTATATAAACTCCCCAGCTGAGACAGGCTCAAGCCACACTGCACTCTGCTGGTGGCTTGATCTTACTTTTCTCTGTCTAGATTTAATCTGTGGCTTATTCCTTGATAAAGGAAAGAAGGAGCCCTTGGTGATTATCTGGAGGCTAGGTGACTGTCGATACCTTTTTCCCTGACGGAGATGGTCATCTAAGGATGAGATACATACGCATCAGTCTCCACCGAGACCTGGATCTCTGGAAGCAGGTTAGGACTCCCACTGTGACCCAGCCTTTCCTGAAGTTCATGACGGACACCTGTCACTCTCCATGTTCTGTGAGAAATAGTGTCACCTTTATATATTACCTAGTCCCAATTCACTGTTCTAACACCTATAGTCTTCAGCTTTAAAAAAAAATTCTAAATTTTCTATCCTCAACTAATATAAATAATAGTTATGAAAACCATTTTCAAGGTTGTACCACATCATGTTGAAGCAATCCATGGGAGTATATTGACCCCCCCTAGAGTTCACTTATGTATGTGCTAAAACAATCCAGAATGAAGTACTTATCCATACCATATGGATAGACTTATATTTCCAACAGACAGTAGTGAAATATAAATTTACAGTATTAGTAATCCAAACCTCAAATTTGGAGTAGTTGAGAAAGAAATACTTCAGTAACTAAGGTATCTAGTACAATTATCTTCAGCTTTTTTTTGATACTTGTCACACTGTGTACTAAAATGTCCTAGAAAAAACATCTTTCATTGGAATGAAAGGAACACCCTATAATGTCTGTGAATTAATAGGTGCCCTTATTATACCTTGCCCCAAATATTGTGACAAATTCCTAGTGGGGAAGCTCATCACTACCTTCCCCACTAACATTCCTGCTATTGAGAATCACTGATTGAATTTTTAACTCCTCTTCCCTTACACTTAATATGAACCTTCTCTTATGTATTTGAAGTCTTATGACGTTGAATTTCATCATCTTGTTATTCAACGACGTGCCATCACTTCACCTTATAGGGGTTTATAAAGATTTTATACACATACTGATTTCAAGCTTAGAGTTAAAAGGGATATATTTAAAACCATTTAACAGATGTGTAGAAATTACTCACCATTTCACCAGAAGTTGTATTTCCAGAGAATCAGTTCTAAAAAATGTATCTCTTCTGTTTAGAATATCCAGTGTATCTTATAGTAAAATCGAGTAGTTTACCACTTCCTAGTAGCAACATAGGAGAGGGAAAAGCTTTTTTTTTTTTAAATTATTAAGAAAATACTTCCCCTTAAAAAAAAGGGAGGGGCACTTTTAAAAAGACTGTGTACAAATTGGATCACTTATCTGAGAATGGAACAAAATACAAGACTAATACTGCAAATCTTTTTCTTTTACTCTTAGGTCTACAGAAGACAGGCAGACTTCAGGGTAGCTCTGCATAGACTCTAGAGTTTGTAGGAAAAGAAACAAGGGGGTGGTGACAGGCTGGTGGGGAGGGAGAACCACGGTGAGCAGGAATATGGACACTCGAAGGCTCCAGTGAGAGTTTCAAACTCCACGTGCCTGACAAAAGATAGCAGTGAATAGATGATGAATTGAGATAGCACCTGCTTGAAGGAAAGCAACCTGCTTGGATCTGAATAAGCAGGAAATTCTTCAGTTTGTTCAGCAGAACCTAGAAAAAGATAACCCACGACGCTGGCTAAAAATCTTTACCCTGTAGTACATGTTTTTTGGTTTGTTTGTTTTTAAGAATCACAAAATCAACCTAGCTGCTTGCATGTTGTATATGTTAAGAAATCACTTTGCATTCTTCTATAAATCCTAAAGTTTAAATTGCTGATGGCATCTCCTATAATCGATATGGTAAAATCAGATTATTACCAAAATTAAAGTAAAAAAATATTTGCTATTTATAGTTTTCCAGAGTTAATGTTAAAAAAAAAAAAAAAAAAGCCCAAACTCTGGATTTAAGAAATCTTCACTAAGGGGCACCTGAATGACTTAGTCAGTTGAGCATCCAACTCTTGATCTCAGCTCAGGTCTTGATCTCAGGGTCATGAGTTCAAGCCCCATGTTGGGCTCCATGCTGGGTGTGGAGCCTAGTTAAAAAAAAAAAAAAAAGGCGAACTAAACTAAAAAAATGTTTAAAAGTCTTCACGAACAGTAAAAAACTCATGTGTGGTCCTCCAAAATGGTACATAATTAATAATTAATAGTTTTCTCCAGAAATCAAATTCTTAAAACCTTTATGCAATATTTTGACCATAAAAATAAATGTTTTCCATCCTTAGTTATCAGTTTCCCAATTTTTTTTTCATTTAAAAATATTTGTTTTTGACCACAGTTTTCTTCACTAAACATTTCTCCACCTTTGTCCTCCTTTGAGTCAAATTTATAGCAAATACCATTTCTTAGCTCTGTGTGATTGATGCTATTTTTAAAAATCTGTATATATGAGTCAGCTTACAATATCTTAAAAACAAGCAAGCAAATAAAAAAAGCAGCAAAGAGGGAGTTGGTGGGGAGGAAAGAACAAAAAGATACAGTTATTCACACTGTTGACTTTTCCTATGCTTTGTTAAAATGTCTAATCCTAAAACCGATGTGGTGTGGTGTGGCCCTGCTCCTTGAACCAGCCATTAGGAGGTGCTCCTAGTTTAGAACAAACTCTTCAAACCTTTAAGGCTACTTATAGTCTAGTTCTTATGTTTTATAGAATTTATCTTTAATTTTAGAAATTTTATTTCACTTGAACTTACCACTTGTAAAAAGCTGACAGCTCTGGAAACTGAAGTCATCCAATTAGGCCAAAAAACAAATGTTTCTATGGCATCTATCACCACAGAACACCAAGTGGCCCTTAGACAAACACATCAGGTTAAAAGGAAAACATGTATTTGAGAAGGAACAACTTCCCGGCTACTCTGCCTTCAGACTGATGAAGCTGATGATAACTGGTGTAGAGCAGTGGTTTTCAGGAAGTTTTCCCAAGGGCGGTATCTAATTTTGTACAATAGAAGGGTACGTTTATGTCCCGAATGTGCCTCCAGGGTAGAGTCTGCTTTCATAAAGCAGTTTCACAGCTGTTTGTTATGGACACTGATGTGGGAAACAAAGGCAGAAGAAACATTAAATTTCCTTACTACCTACAGCCCACTGACAAGTCCTTGAAATAGGCAGAGTGACATTCCTCTAGGGACTCAACTGCCTTGATGTTGACACTTTGCTAAGGGTGAAAGGCAATCCTAGCCCGAACCCCCTCCCCCACAGCCCCTATCCTGTAAGTCTACTTTAACATATAAAAATTCCTTTAAAAATGTCCTTTATCTCTAAACCCCCAAGATACATGTTGGCAATCATCCTCCAAGTCTATGGTCCACTGATATACATCTGAAGGGTCTCTGACTCAGGTTTTATTAGACGGTAGTAAATGACCTTTTCCCAACAATAGCTAGCCCCCTCACGGTCCTGGAAACCTTGCTTCCAAAATTCCTTGGAGCCTTACGCTATCCCAAACCCCTCCCAACTTGAAAGTATATAATGGACCACTCCTCATGACCCCAGTGCAGCTCTTTTTGCCCGCGGGTCCTGTCCCTGTGCTTTAATAAAACCACCTTTTTGCACCAAAGTTGTCTCAAGAATTCTTTCTTGGCCATCGGCTTCAAACCCTAACGTCTTTCTTACATCGGACATTATTCAGACTGTTAACTATCCATTCTGTTTCCACCATTATTGCTTTTTATTTACTCTCTCAGACCCACACTGACTGCTCCTTGACAAGTGTTTAGCAAAGATATGAACAACGTATGGAACAACGAAGACCAAAGGACAAGCAAGGCCATCAGGAATCCTTGGTAGGTTTCCTTTGCCTCTGAGACATTGTTTGAAGGAGAGAGAAAAGGATTTTCAGCTGGTTATTTGTAATAGAAGTTATTGTTAATGGGTTATAGTTGTCTGTATGAGTACAATAATTTTTGAATAGTGTGCATGAATTACTTAAATAACTTAACCATGGCTTTAATAATCTCACATCAGTTATCAAGTTCAGTGTGACAATCAAGCATTTACACTGAAATATTATTTTTTAAAATTTCTGTATTAAAGGAAACAAATATACACAATTAAAAAATTGTACAACTGATAAAATAGAGAACCAATTAAAAAATATTATTATTTGGAATTAACTCCTGATGAATAGGAACACTTATTTTACTTTCCTATCTTTGGCAGCCAAGTCGTAAATCTTCTACCCATCATTTTGTTGTTGTTGTTTTTTAAACCTGCACTGCACAGTGTAGATCCTGACACCTACTGGCAGCATAAAATTTTGCACCCTAGTTCCATAAGACAGTGAAGGCCCTTGTTACTGAAGATAGGTATTTCAAAGATATTTCAAAGCTATGCTTATAATTATTATGAGTCAATAATAAACTCTCCTTGAAAAAATTGTATCTTGGAGCATGACTCTTGGTTTGGATAGACAACATTGTGCTGGCCAACAAACACTGCCTAAAACTAGGTGGCTTCAAATAACAAAGGTTTAATTCTTGCACATACTACGTGTCTGTTGCAAATTATTAGTGATGAAAAGTAAGAAATGGAGGTTGAAAGTCAATTCCATTTCCAGTGCCACGGTTACCTACCAGCCTAGTGTCTCCAAGGAGAGTCACTGATTGATTTGGGATATCTTTTTTTATCCATTAAGCAGGGTCTTTCTGTATTTGCATCAATTCTGTGTTACTTTAATTATCACAGCTTTGTCATACGCTTACTGTATGGGAAGACTTATCTCTTCTTCTAATCGTTCTTTTAAAAAATCCTTTATTATTCTTACCTGATTATTCTCCTGGGAGAAGTTTAATATATTTTTGTTAAATTACCTCAAATCACATTTGATCTGTTTTTGGACACATTAAACTATCAATTTGGTAATAACTGTAAAATATTTAGTCTTCCATAGATGTCCTTTATATCTCTAAAAATTATTTGTAATATTATTCATATGTTAAACGTGTTGTATTAAAATAGATCCTTGGGATGTTATATTTTTGTTACAGTAATAAATGAAATTTCTTTACACAGTTTTATTTGCTATTACTTGTATATAGGCATGCTGTTGATTTTGTATTTTTCTCTTATAATAAATAAAATAATTGTATACATTTTTCATATGATGTCATTTTGCATTTTCTTAACAAATCACTGCTCTGTATGTCTTATATTGATAGCTCTTACCTTTGTGTCATGTCTTCCAGCATTGAACAAATAAAGTCTTCTAAAAAGGACATCATTATTGTTTGTTTCCACATTTAATAAGTCTTCCTTGGGTTTAACCATGAACTGTATCACAGTGACTATTTTTTAATAATATTGATGACATAATTCTATGCCATTAGTGTTTTCAAAAATTGTGACTATTGAATATTTTCAATGTTTTGCTCAAAACTTATGATTATGTTTTTATTAATTGACATAGTGCTTTAATGTATTTTAATAATAAATTATGTAATATTGATTCATTTTACATTCCTGAAATAAGTCCTACCTGATGACTTTATTATGCAGCATAAAATTCTAGATTTTATTTGTGATTTTTAAAAGTCATCTTTATTTGAAGATACGTTGATATCATTGGCAGAATCTGGTATTTTATTCAGTTCTCAAAGTACTGTTATATTGTGTTTATTACACAATTTTATTTAATATTTGCTAATAATGTTATTAGACATTTGCTGTCATTCTATTCTTTGTCTCTTTCTTTTCTTTTCAATTCGTTAATTTTATTACCTAATTCTTTCCTTTTTTTTAAATTGATCTTTTCTTTTTCTAAAATTTACTTTATTTGCATTCTTCACAACACATAGAAAATATTAATACATATGAATTCACTTTTGTTTGCCACTTTTGTTTTAACATTTTTATTACTTTTTATCTCTTCCTTGGTTCAATAGTTTTTAGAGAAGTATGTTTTCATTTCTAAGGGTTTGAACCTTGTTTTCAGTAACAGAAGAATTTATATTTTTCATTCTATTGTTGTCACTTAATATGGTGCATGCTTTTGGTTTCTTTGAATTACTGATTTTGTTCTGGGTATGGTATCAATTTTAATACATGCTTCTTGCATATTTTATATGAAAGAAAGTTACTGGTAATGCCAAGAACGTGACAGGTTGAGAATTTGCCTCACTTGATGGCTAACAAGTTAGCTTCCATGGTTGTGTGAATGTTGGGAGAAGACATGCAATTCCTAGGTCACAGAGAAAGGATTTTATCACTTACAGCAGTAGTGGTAGCTAGAGTATCATCATTTTTATGTTAACTCTCCATCTGTGATTTCCACAGGACAAGGTAAAGAGAACTAGGTGACACCTACATACACTATGATATGTTACAGAAGAAGAATCCTGAGGTTAGGGAACCTGATCATTTTATAAATGGCAGTAAGCATGCCTCTCTTTTGTTCCGGAGAAATATTGTCTCCAAGACTCTAAGCAAGCCAACTCTGCTCCAGAGGGAGACATTATCTCTCTCTTCCAAGGTTATTTCCTATAAAAGCATCCTTTTAAAAAAAAGATTTTAGGGGCGCCTGGGTGGCTCAGTTGTTAAGCATCTACCTTCGGCTCAACTCATGATCCCAGGGTCCTGGAATCGAGCCCTTCATCGGGCTCCCTGTTTGGCCGGGAGCCTGCTTCTCCCTCTCCCACTCCCCCTGCTTGTGTTCCCTCTCTCGCTATCTCTCTGTCAAATAAATAAAATAAAATCTTAAAAAAAAAAGATTTTATTTATGTGAGAGAGAAAGAGAGAAAGCAAGCACGAGTGGGGGAGGGGCAGAGGGAGAGGGAGAAGCAGACTCCTCCCTGAGAAGGGATCCCAACTCAGAGCTCAATCCTACGACCCTGTGATCATGATCTGAGCCGAAAGCAGATGCCCAACCAACTAAGCCACCCAGGTGCCCCTCTATAAAAGCATCCTTGGAAAGATAGCCTGAAGCATCCAGCGCCTCTGCTAGCAACATGTGCAGAAGTGCAAGAAACTCATGGACAGTTATCTCCTAAAAGGGGTAGGGGATAAATATATATATTTTTTATCTTGTTCATTTACTTATAATTATTTTTATCAGCTCAATATAGACATTGATATAAAATAGAGATATTTATTATACCTATCTATCTAGAATGTTGTGATGTTTAACAAGATAGTTAAGTGTGCATTTAAAATGTTATTTCCTATATTTTTAATAATTTTTTAATATATGTTTTAAGCTATTCTGCTGTAGATAACTCAGTATTATTTTTCTTTTACTGTTATAATAATCCTTTTTAGTCCCATTTGTGTGAATTGCCACCTCTGCTATAATTATCTGTATAATTATTTAGATCTCTCTCTTAAAAGTATGAACTCACTGGATTACTTTTTATTCAATCTGACATATTTTGCCCTTTTAATAGGGCAGTTTAAACTATATTCATTAATTTTTTCGGTCTTAGATAATTTTGTCGTCTGGTTTTTGTTTGCTTACTCTTTGGCTTCTGTTCTACAGGCTGTTTTGTTTACTTTTATCTTCTCAATGCTTTTAGAAAGCAGACTTCCTATGTTTAATTCTGTTCGTAGTTTTTTCATCATTATTAAGATATATTCATAACTGCTTTTAATTAATCAAAATAGTAACAAAGAGGCTCTTGTTTATTAATTGGGCTTCTTTTATCTATTTCTTTCTCTGTCCCATAATTCATATGGTTATTCAAACTGTAATTGCTATATCTATACATATCCCTCTTTTCAGGAAATTAGAGTTTTTAAGCTGTTGCAATTTTATTATCCTAATAATGCCAATTGTTTTGAATTTTCAGTATTAACTTTATTCTCTGCAGTCATATTTTGCAACAGTTGTTGGAACATTATGGTCACAGGTTGAAGGCCAAGAGAAATACTCTTCAATTTTCCAGTTTCTTTGTGCTATGGAGCCAAGGTGGAAGTGAATCAGAATTCCAGTGGGTCTGGGAAACCAGCTCAAGGGAGTGAAGTTGACCCTTCTGCAAGCACTAGGCAGAATGATAAAGGAGGGAGGGATGCTAAGGGTTCCTCTCTATGGGAGGCTGAAATTCATAATGTGCTTCCACAAGCTCTAGGAATGGTTCCTTTCCCCCTTATCCAAAGCTTCTATGGAGAGTGGTGTCTGTTTCTATTCCCTCTTCCTTTCTTTCCTCCTCTCTCTTCCTTACATTTCCAGTATCATCTCACCCATTACTGGCTTCAAACATCACAGTATATGTACTTTTTAAAGTAACCCAAGGGCATGAGAGCACTTGTCTTAGTCTTCTCTAACTGCCCTAACAAAACACCATTGACTGGGTGGCAATACAACAGAAATTTATTTTCTCACGGTTCTAGAGGCTGGAAGAGATCAGGGTGCTAGCATGACTGGGTCCTGTGAGAATTCTCTTCCTGGTTTACAGATGGTCTTCTTGCTGTGTGCTCACATGTCCTTTCCTCAATGTGTGTGCTTGGAGAGAGAGAGAGAGAGAGAGAGAGAGAGATCTTTGTTTTATAAGGCCAAAAATCCTACTGAATTAGGATCCTACCCTTACAACTTCATTTAACCTTAATTATTTCCTGTAAGTCCTATCTCCAAATACAGTCATATTGGGAACTAAAGATTCAACATATGAATTTGCAGGGTGGGGCGGCGGGGGCATATAACAATACTATAACCTTTGAGACCTTCATTTATACTATAATCTGGGCCTGAAAGCCCTTCCCACTTTTTTTTTTTTAAGATTTATTTATTTGAGAGAGAAAGAGAGAGTGAGCACGCGTGCTTGGGGTGGGGGGTGGGCAGAAGGAGAGGGAGAGAATCGTTAAGCAGACTCCCTGGTGAGTGTGGATCCTGACACAGGGCTCTGATCCCAGGACCTTGAGATCATGGCCTGAGCCCAAATCAAGTGTGGGTCAGCCACCCGACTGAGCCACCCAGGTGCCCCTTTTCCCACTTTTCACTAAGTGACCAAGTTGTCTTCATCTATCAAGACTAGTTCAAGGTCACCCCCTCCAGGAAGTTATGACTGAAACCTTGATGGACCTACAAACTCCAGTGCTATATGGTCCCTCCATGGGGGGACAGCTCTCCCTTGTCTGTTAGTGTTGGATGAGCTCCAGTGTACCATAAACTCCTCAGGGCCAGGGCTAGTTTCTTATTTACCACAAGACTTCAGGGTCTTGGGCAGTGTCTAGCTCAGAGTAAGCCTGTAATCAAGGCTGGATAAACTTATAGCACACATCCTGGACCACCCATGTTCAGTGAGGCGCCTGGAAATCTTAGGAGAGACAGGAAGAGGAGGGGAGCGTGAGGAGAGAGGGAGTGGTACCCAGTAGGAGCAGGGACCTAAGCCCTGGGTGACTGAACTTTGATCTTATTGCTTGACCACCAGGACTTCTCAGGCTGCCAGCAGAGAGCCACAAGTTTTGCATCAGGTGATGAAAATTTAATCCCTTTCAGACATAAACATTTTGTGAATTAGTAAAAACTTGCTGCAAAGGGTGCTAGTCTGCAGTCTGGCATCTGGGAAATTCTGCTGCATAGCTAAGTTGCCCGGAGGACATACACTTCATAAAGTGGTAGAAATCAGTACAGCAAAAACGTCAGGAGTCTTTAGGGAATAATATTAATCTGCAGTCTTTTTTCATAAAATCTCTTTGCAGTAAAGAAGGCCTCATGATGAGAAGCATGTCCTTTATAGATTAAATGGAGATTGATGACCCTTAAATTTAGCTAGAAAATAATAATTTTTTAACTCCAGTATGATCAAAAAGATTTGATGTGCCTTTTAAGAGGATAAAGATGGAAAAATTATCACCAGATTAATTATTTCCACCCTTGTTTTGCATGCCGTACATACGAATCATAGGAAAGGAGAAAGTTTGGGGTCAAATCTTTTAGCCAGACTCTTTTCTCTCTTTCGGAAACACTGTACCCAAACTGTATTCTTTCCTGATCTAAAAATAATACTAGACCTTTGATCAACAGATTTTTCACACGATGCCAAACATTCCGGGTGAAAGGAAATGTTCTTACATTCACTTAACAAAACTGCTCTTTTAGTTGGTTCGCATAGATTTATTTTTGAAGCCTGAATTGCCTGCTAATTTCCCAATTAGAAGCTCATGGAATTGCCACATTAGCATCCTCTTCTATTCATTTTCTGGATGCTCTCCTGTAAGCTGGCTTCTGTGGCAACCTCCCAGGGAACCCTGCCCCACAGCTCCCCAGGTGTGACTCAGGCCAACCCTCACCAGGTATCTGTAGTCTTGTTAGGTCGGTGGTGGGTTGCTGGTGTGTCAGAAAGTGCAAGCACCAGCAGCATGAGCCCCTGCTATCCCCTCTGCACACTCTTCCTCCTTAGTCTCCCCTACCCAATTGATTACATCCCAAACAGCACTGGGTGAAGAAAAGCAGAGCTCTTTCTCAACAGCAAAGTATGAAGAAGACTTTATCTCAGCAAGGCTTAGTGTCTTTTCCATTTCAGTGAAGACGGAAAGACTAAAATCATTTTAATATAAAATACCATTATCTCTTTAAAGTATACCTAGTGCTTTTATATTTCAGTTTTATTGCCATAAATATTTCATCTTGATTTATTTTTGTAAAGCTGATTACCTAAAGAAAACAATTAAGAAAGGGGAGATATATTTGGCTACATTAGAGAGAAACTTTTTATTTATTTTTTTTACTTATTTATTTTTTAAAGATTTTATTTATTTATTTGACAGAGAGAGACAAAGCGAGAGAAGGAACACAAGCAGAGGGAGCGGGAGAGGGAGAAGCAGGCTTCCCGCTGAGCAGGGAGCCTGATGCGGGGCTCGATCCCAGGACTCCGGGATCATGACCTGAGCCAAAGGCAGAAGCTTAATGACTGAGCCACCCAGGCGCCCCAAGAGAAACTTTTTAAAAATCGACTTATTAGTCTATGATTTGGTAAGTAAACCTGTGTATGAAGTGTAATTTGCAATTTGCATCATTAAAAGAATTTTTCTATAGCTGGCAAATCTACTGAATGTGTTGATTGCCTCTTTTATTTATTTATTTATTTATTTATTTAAGATTTTTATTTATTTATTTGACAGAGAGAGACGCAGCGAGAGAGGGAACACAAGCAGGGAGAGTGGGAGAGGGAGAAGCAGGATTCCCGCCGAGCAGGGAGCCCGATGCCGGGCTCGATCCCAGGACCCTGGGACCACAACCCGATCCAGAGGCAGACGCTCAACGACTGAGCCACCCAGGTGCCCCTGATTGCTACCTTTAAATTTAAGTAAATCCTTTAGCTTTAGTCATTTTTTTCTTGAAGCTGAAATACTAAATAAATGTAAAGACCTTTGGGTCAGAAGGCTGCTCTCAGTTTAGGTAACAATTTAAGCTAGACAATGAAATAGATTTTGTTGACACAAGAAGAGTTGTAACTGTGGTTTTGATTTTGCAAATACAAAACACCAACTTCTCCAAAAATTCTTGTCACAATATTAGTTCCATAAGGTTATTTTCTTAAAATACATCTAAGAAATAATTTTAATACTTTCCTTAATAAAGGATGAAAGAAAGACTCGGGTGTTAGTAGGTATTATTTTCTAAAGTGTTATAGTAATGACAAAAGTCTGGAGTATTTTGAAATATTTCAAACTATGAATGGATGCCCTGGAAAAATTGCCTTCATTGACAACTCAGTTAATTATAGCAGTTCTGTTATTCAAAGCCCTATTATTCGGCTGTAAAAATCATTGTAGTTTAAAAATGGACTTACATGAGCTTCTCCACAGGTATACTATTTTACGTACTTTTGAAAAATGGCCTTGATTCTTTTCCAAAATCAATGGAATACAAATACTCTAAAAAATATGTATTTTCAAAATGGCACTCTGTGACAGAACATCTGCATTGTTTATAATTATCCTAGACACCATAATATATTTATTTCAGATTTTTAAAGCAACTTTGTAAGAATTAGCACGACCGTAGTAGAAACACATTAGGTCCACACATCTGAATGTGCATTTCATAAATTATATTTATGAGAGACTGCTAGCTAATCCATGCCTTTAGTTGCTCCTGCAGCTCTCTGGGAGACCAGAATGTGGCTATCGTGGAGTCATTCGATTTTAACAGAGATCCTTTCTCTATAACTAATTCAACGCATGGCTATATGGGTAATTTTGAACAAGTGGATCTTTCTCCAACCTGAAAGGCTGCCAGGAGGGAGAGTGAGTGAGAAAAAGAGGGTTTCAAAGGAGTCACAGAGAGCCACAAAGTAATCACGAAACACTACTGTATTGCCACAATCCCCTTACAGAAGTGCATTGAGAGGTAGTGATATAGCACAGAAGAGGACACGTTATTACAATGAAATACTCTATAATACTTGGGACGACAGTTGGAAATGATTTTTGTCATCAAACAGGGCACTCGGAATTGTAGAAAGTTTGACTCTGTCTGCGGGGAGAAATTTTTAAAGCGCCATGATAGCTCTCCCCGTTACTATACAGAATTTCACATAGCAGTGAAGTATGAAATACAGAAGACTAGAAATGTAAAATAGAAGCTGCCATTGTAACCTTTATATTCCTTTTTTTTTTTTAAAGATTTTATTTATTTATTTGAGACCGAGAATGAGATAGAGCATGAGAGGGTCAGAGGGAGAAGCAGACTCCCTGCCGAGCAGGGAGCCCGATGCGGGACTCGATCCAGGGACTCCAGGATCACGACCTGAGCCGAAGGCAGTCGCTTAACCAACTGAGCCACCCAGGCACCCTGTAACCTTTATATTTCACATTTAATGGAAAAAAAAGCTTTTAGCCAAAGATGACATTACACAAATATATAAATTATGATTACTCTAAATTTAGATATAACCATTTTATGGAATCCAAAGTGTTGGAATAAATTATTAAAGAGGGCTCAGTCTTCCAGCCCTGTGAATCCTAACAAATGAAATACATTTTGGGTCCTATTAGGGCACCAGTCCTATAGTAAATGGAGGAAAAGTTGATTTAGCAAATGTCATTGGAAATATTTTAATAGTGCCAATAAAATGAACAATCCCAATGAATTAAAACAATATCATTGAATACTTAATGCTGTTGCTGTTGCTGTTGCTGAATTTCAGTAGGAAGAAAGCCAAACCAATAATGACTGGGAATATGATAAGGACTGATTTTTGACAATAAAGCAGAAACCCTATTGTAACAGGACCTAATGGGCCAAAAGAGTGACTTGTTTCTGAGTCTGGAGTTTTGGTCTGATGTTGCTTAAATATTCCTTGCCAAGAGTAAGGACTAAAGCTAGATCCTGGAGTCAGGCTGAGCCCACAAATGGGGGTTATGTTTTTAATATGAATCTCTTTATGATGTAAATTAGGCTGAGTATAATGGGAGTTAGTGATATGTTAGAAATAATGTTTATTTTTTTATTTTTTTAAAGATTTTATTTATTTATTTGACAGAGAGAGACACAGCAAGAGAGGGAACACAAGCAAGGGGAGTGGGAGAGGGAGAAACAGGCTTCCTGCAGAGCAGGGAGCCCGATGCGGGGCTCGATCCCCAGACCCTGGGATCATGACCTGAGCCGAAGGCAGACGCTTAACGACTTAGCCACCCAGGCGCCCTAGAAATAATGTTTAATGCAAGAGTCAAGACCAGGTCAGGCATGGTTTGGAATTCATTCATTCATTTTCAAGCATTGTATTTCCATGGAAATATGAATTTTGTCCATGGAAAATATGGACATGGAAATATGTCCATGGAAATATGAATTTTAGAATAAAGGCTTGTCTATAAATTCTGCTAAAAGGGACCTTTTGAAAGAACTCAAGGAGGAAAATGATATGTTAAAAAGAGTGTTTTAAGAGGATTAGTTTAATAGAAGGATTTTAGTGGGAAGTGATTAGAATCAGGTAGTACACCTAGAAAATTATCAGTGTTTCTAATGCAAGTGTGGTATAATAATATCTTAAAATTTTAATTAATGTGTTTACTCTTCTACACTTCCTTATACATCATCTCAGAGGTATCATTAATTGTCTAAAAGAATTAGGATTATTGAGAAAAAGATGCAAAGGACCAGTCGATGCTAAGGTTTTGAAACATTTTATGGGCCAGTAGAATTGCAAGTTAAGGTTTTCAATGATTAGAGTGGACATTATTGGAGGATAAAAAAATAAGGTTTGTGTAGGGGGTGCCTGAGTGCTTCAGTTGGTTAAGCATCTGCATTTGGCTCAGATCATGATCCCAGGGTCCTGAGATTAAGTCCTGTGTCGGGCTCCCTACTCCAGGGAAGCAGAAGCCTGCTTCTCCCTCTCCATCTACAGCAACCCCTGCTTATGTGCTCTCTCGCTCTCTCTTAAATGAATAAAATATTTTTAAAAATAAGGTTTGTGTAAACAGCAGGGGCCTTATAAAAAATGGTAGGTTTAGAAGTCTATGTGTCTAACCAGGGTTTTCTTTTCCTTTCCACAGGAAATACAGATAAAACAAAACAAAACAAAACAAAAAAACAAGACAACTTCCTGACTGTGGAGGAGAATGAGAGGAAAGGTAAAGAAAAGAACAGCAGAATAAATTAAGGTTCAGGAGCCCGAGAAGCTGGGCTTCCATCCTGCTGTCTCCTAAGATCAATCTCTAATGAATAAAGATGATTGAAACTCCACTGCTTTTGGGGGGATTCCAGGAAAGAGATGCATCTCCCAGATTGCAGATATATTCCCCTTCCAGACCTCAACTCTTCAGAGAACTCTGTCTTGAGCATGGAACACAAGCTATAAAGTAGAAATGGCTAGAGAACAGCATGCAAGAGTGTTGCAAGCTCTGAGGGGTGCAAACACGGCACTCTGGTCAAGCTAAGCAGAGAGCAGAATGAGCACAGAGCTGGTCCATGAACAGAGGAGGGCATTTCAGTCACGCATGCAATGAGCTAGGTGCCACAAAACCAGACCGGCAGTGATCACACCTCTCATCAGAAATCAAGGTGGGTGGGTGCTGATAACTTTGGACCAATGCTTCTCAAAGTGAGTGTACATCAGAATCACCTGGAGCCCTTGTTAGAACACAGAGTCCTGGGCCCCTCAACCAGATTTTCTGATTTAGTAAGTCTGTGTGGGATGGGACCCAAATACTGACATTTCTAACAAGTTCCTGGGTGGCACTGATGTTGTTGGTGGAGGACCTTGCTTTGAAAAGCATTATTCTAGATCAATGTCTTTCCTCCAAACTGAAGATGGTATATCCTCCTTCCCCAACACACACCCTCAGAATATAGATGGCCCCTGGAGAAATGTGAAAAAGAAGGAGAAGGGGACACATTCTGACAGTCTGAGAAATTATCAAAAAGAGTTTATAACTGAAAGTCCTAAGTGATCACTGATTTGAGGGAGAGAGCCTCAATTTCCACATAAAATTCACCACTATCAGCAGAAATTGGGGCTCGGGAGCTAAATTCAGTTCAGGTGTGGAGAAATAAAGAAATTTATTATTTGTGCAACTAAGTTTTATTCCTATGAAAATTCGAGCCCAGTCTGCTAACATTTAGTACAAACTTTGTACTGAGATATAAATATAAATTTAGGACTCTTGGAGAGGAAACATCCAGAAAGGATGTTTTGGTCCTTTGTTACAACGAAGCTTTGTCATACACCATTTTGCTTTTTCATTTACATAGAAGTAAGATGTTTCCATAGCCCTGGTACCAGCATTCCGCTACTCATCCCCTGGGCCTCCTCAGAGAACAGAGAAAATAGGGGCTATGTCTGAGTGGACAGCCCTTCTGAGAGCTACGAGAAGGCAGAACATCTGTGTGCCTGGGAACACTGCTCCCACAGACATAGTTCTCCATCTGGGTCCCTGCACGAAAGGACTTAGTGCCCCATTCATGACTTGCTCCGGGTCCTCATGCACCCATGGCAAATAACAACGTTCAGTCTCCTGTGGAGTGGGATCCTCTCCTTTCAAGGGTCCAGCATAAAATGTAAGAGCCTGTCAGATGGCATTTATACATAGGCAGCTGGTAGGGCTTCTCTGTTCAATTGCACACTGGTCTGACCTTAAATTGGACTGTGCACCTTCGGTTTTGCATTTTTCCTTTGCAGACAAGAGCTAGGTCAGTAATTTATAACTCTCCCCAAGCTGAATGCACATTTATGAGATTTAGCTAAAATGAATCTATTACATGCTGCCTAATATCCCCATGTCCTTCAGCCTCTGGAAGTCAACCTTTCCTTTGATACTGTCATATACAATCACATGAACCTCCATCCCAAGTAATTGATGGAAAATCAATGCAATTCCTTCCCCAGTATTTCTAAGGATTCTTCAAAGAGTACAAGGTACATATGCTTAAATGCATGATGCGGTCTACACCGCCTATTCTGAACTCCGAATCTTTGCTTTTTTTTTTTTAATCTATAGTTGCTTTATCTGTATACCTAGCAGTCTTCACTCCTCATATTTTATCCCAGGCACAGACAAAACATCATGCAGACATTTCCAAAAGCTCCATTAATCCAGTCATTTATCTTTTTTTTTTTTTTTTTTTTTACTGAGTAGCTACTATGTGCCAGGTGATGTTCTAGTCCTTGGATACAGCACTAAAAAACCCAGATAGGTGTACTGTTGTACATTTCTACAAAATATGGAGATTTTTCCCAAATGTGGGAAGCTAATGGATGACGACGGGAGCAGGGAACAATCACAACTAACTTTTGCATACTCGTATCAGATATCATGATTTCCAAGCCACAGGGACTCCCTTCAGGGAACCCAGCTTTCCTTTGAGGTCAGTCTTGTGCCTTGTGTTTGACTCATGCTCTCACTCTCTACAGAAGTCTCTCTCTACCATCTCATTTCCTCAAGTCCAGAGGCTTCTCTCAAACTCTTCTGTCTTGAGCTACCAAAAGAAAAAGGAAACACTGATTTTGAAAAGTTAGAACAAATCATTTATCTTATTACTTTGTCTCATTTTAGTATCCTTTCATAACCAAAAGTCCCAGGACAGTGTTTGCTCAAACAAAAGAGCCAAGTCTTTTGGACAGGATTCATTAGAGGTTAAGCGAAGTTTACATAGACCATTTGTCCATCTCAGAAAATGCAATCCACCACTATCAAGGTAGGGGATTGACAAAATGTCTAAATCATCAAGTCCTGGGGATTCGATTATGACAGAAGGGCAGATGGGTGGCCTATTCCTGAGGTGAAGTGAAGATAAACTGCTGCCCTACTAAGAGAAACAAAATCTCTTTGCTATATTTTTTCCTTAATAGCCATTGAAAAAGCATTTGCCTGATCAATAGCTAGATAGCAGATTTCAGTGATGTGTTCATTTATTCCAAAAAAGAGATCACATTTGGAAAAACAGCTGCAATTGGTGTTACTCCCTGAATATGTTTATAATAATCCACTGTCTTTCTCTATGTCCATCTATTCAGGCTCTGGTCAAATAGATCTGTTAAATGTAGTTGTGACAGGAATTCCATGCCTGTCTACTTCTAGTCTTGGTTGGGTCGCATGAATCTGTGCCATCCTTCAATTTACTTTACAATTTGGAAGAGAGGAGATAGTTCCAGGAACTGATAATCATCCCATAAGTCAAAGAACTAATGTGGGTGTTCTGGCATTGGCAAAGTATATCTTTGCCTACTGTGATTTCAAAAAATGAGAAAATTACCTTATTTTATATGACGTACAGTTACTCTGCTTGGTAACTATGGATCCCTTCAGGGAACCTCTAGGAAGGTTCAGGGTTTATGGTTTTGATACAGATACAGGGTACTTTTTCAAAAGAACCTGGTATACTCTTCATCCCCAAGCGGTTTGTGTATGGAAAGTGGGTGAGAGACCATAACTCTCTATTGTGCCCCAAATCTGAAAATGATACCTAAAATATTTTAAATTATAAAAATCAAGTAGGTAGCAGGGAGTAGTTCTATTTCAGTCCACTGGACACTATGACCTATTCGCCTCCACCAGTGATTTCTGGGGCTTAAGTCATTCTGATCACTGTTTTAACCTATTGCCCACTTGGGGAATCATGTGCACTTGTCTCTGGTCTTCAAGCTTAAGAACAACCACTTGGCTTCTGTCATTTTCCAGGATCCCATTATCCTCCACTGAATTTAAGAAGACCATCTCAGTTAAGTTACTTCTTATAATCACGCTTGGCCTTACGGGGTGTTTCTTAGTGCTTTGGCAAAGCAATGTCCTTGGAACCCATCCAGGTAACACAATGAGGAGATGAGTGGCAGGTCACACTAGTTTTAAATCAACACTAGCATTTCTATTTTTCTTTGTGTATCTTCATCTTCATTATACCCTGGAAACCCTTGCACTTAAATTTCATCTAGCCTTGGTCACTTGGAGCCCAAATTTCAGTCTATTGACCAAGTAATCTGGTGAACCACAATTGCATACTCAAACATCGAACGTCTTTAATCCACTGTATCTAAGAAAGTGCAATCATGCAGATAAATGTGGCTTATTCTAACAAGTTGTTTCTGTCTCCCTGTACTAGGACCCTCAGAATCCATTCATAGCATGCCTCCCTTGATCTCCATCAATATAAATTAGCAAAATCTTCCAATTCTTTTGATGGATATGCTATCTTCTCTGAAGTCACACCTTGTACCCATTCTTCTGTAATTTGAGTATAGTTACGGGTCTGGAAACAGTGTAAGCTGAGGAAGCATATCTCATGGAGGATCAGCATCCCCAAGCAAGGTAATTGCCTCAAGTATAACATTTATGGTTTCTTCAGACAGGAGAGGAAGGGCTCCTTCTACTTTCAAGAAGGTTCAGTGCAATTTGAAGGTTCAAATCTGTCAGAATCCACCTCAAATCCCCACTCTTTCCCAATAAGTGTCCTAACTCTCATATATGATACTAAGCAAGGCTGTAAATTCAATATGTTTTGTAATTCTGAAATATGCATCTTAAGACTTTGAGTTCAGTTTTCAAATATATCCACCATACATTCGGCTACAAGAATAGGAGAAATTTTTGGAAGCTCTTTTGTTTTCTGATTATGCTGTGAACTGAAAATTTAAAATCCTGAGCTTTTCAGTTTCTCCTTGTAGAAAGAAGTAGTGCATCAGAAGCAGCTAGGTTACCCCATAGTCCCTGTGGTCATCATTTATAACCCATTGTTTTATTATAGCAGCCTCTTTGTATCCCAAATCCTTGTCTTTAATAGCCACTTCATTTTAGACAACTATAGTGAGAAGTTAATGATTATTTTAACATCTTTGAATGTCATGGACCGTGACATGCAGGTTATTTTATCTTCAAGTTCAACTCGGCACAAACTATCCAAGATCCTCTTCATCTTCAGAGTCTATTTTTTTTAAGATCACTTTTGGTATCAAATATTTTCTCAGAAGCTCCTGCCTGGACAAGAGCACCTACCTGAATTATTTTAGACAGGTCAAGATTTAGTAGAGGGCATTAGAAGCTTTCCTAATTACTAGAATGCCTGGAGAAGCAAAGGTCATGGAAGATCTCTTTTAACTCTCAGCTTCACCCCTACCTTAGAGAGAGGCAGGGAATTTCAAAAGGCACAAAAGATTACTAGTAATTATACAAGTTTTCTATAACGCCAAGGGAGGTGCTTCTCTAGGAAACACTTGGAAGTCACTGCAAAACCTCAAATCCACTGAAGAACATGTTTCTGCTCATCCTGACATAGGAGCAATTATATGAATTCTGCTTTCTCTCCTGCACCTTTCAGGTCTTGCATGATTGCCTCTCCTTGGCAAAATATAACCTGGAATCCAAATGGCAAGGAATTCTGAGAAATGCTGTGGTCAGGCTTTCAGCCACTGAGAATGGGGGGAGTCAGGCTGGGGAAGCTATGCTGGGTTGCACAAACAGCAGAGACAGCATAATCAGCCTTTCTTTTCTTTTTTTTTTTGATTTTTTAAAAATTTTATTTTATTATGTTAATCACCACACATTACATCATTAGTTTTTGATGTAGTGTTCCATGATTGTTTGCATATAACACCCAGTGCTCCATTTAATACATGCCCTCTTTAATACCCATCACCAGACTAACCCATCCCCCCACCCCCCTCCCCTTTAGAACCCTCAGTTTGATAATCAGCCTTTCTGACATAGTCTATGAATCTGATTTTTTAGATGACTTTGAATAAAAAGGAACAATGGAAGGTATTTAGGTATTTACATCTTTACCTATATGCCACACAGTGGATGTTGATTTAAACGTTCACGGTTCAACTAACACAGAACAAGAGGCATCAGTGACTACATGCATCCATTCCAGGTTGATTTTTGCTAACGTTATTTTGTGATTAGAAAGAAAAACGGAAAGAATCACATCTTGGCTGATTACAGTGATATAAAAGATAAATTAATGCATAGCAGACAATAATAAAAAGCAAGAGCAATGCAATACAACTAAAATGTTTGCAAAGTTTAGTTATAGCCTTTAAAAATGGAAAACCACATAGTAGAATAAGGAATTAAATATTTGAATGAAAACAGAATAAACCTTTAGCATCCAAAATAAAACATTTCTGTTGTTTATAATCAGTGAGATAGAGTATATGTTGGCTGAATATAACCTGAAAGTGAATCAATCAAAGTCTTCCATGGCTCCATATTCCCTTCTTCCATCCTTAGGAAACATAAAATTGAAATATTGTATTAGTAACAAAATTAAATCACTTAATGAGATTTCTCACAATTACTAGCATTCTTAATATGGATGGTTGTTTTGATAGTTTATAACCTTTATATCTGTATGACATCATCTAACACAGTGCCTGGAACAAGTAAACACCAAATAAATATTTGCTGAATTAATGAAAAGGAATGTAGACTGTATATTTTAAAGATTATACCAAAAAAATGGTATATAAGCATACTAATGTTCTTAAGCACTAAGCTAGAAATCAAAAAAGAGACAGTTAATTTTAGCTGCCATGAGTCAATTCATTGTGTAAACTTGGGAAAATCATTTCAAATCTGTTGAAATCCTTATTTATTTTCCTAATAATGAGCTTTCCTGCCTACTTCACAGAAAAACCTTAAAATAATTACTTTGCTTTGAGCTCTCTGGAGGAACCATGAACTACAGTGTTACAATGTATATTGATAACAATACTATACTTTTGTAGTAGTAAACAAGCATGCCTGACTTTATATATCAGTGAGGTTTCACTGTTAACTAAATCCCATTATATGAATATAAGGAAACATTTAGATTACAACAAATTTCAAAAGCTTAGGTATTGGGGTGCCTGGGTGGCTCAGTTGGTTAAGCGACTGCCTTTGGCTCAGGTCATGATCCTGGAGTCCCTGGATCGAGTCCTGCATCGGGCTCCCTGCTCGGCAGGGAGTCTGCTTCTCCCTCTGACCCTCCCCCCTCTCATGTACTCACTCTCTCTCATTCTCTTTCTCTCAAATAAATAAATAAAATCTTAAAAAAAAAAAAGCTTAGGTATTAAATATAGAACATTGTTCATGTATTCAATAAACCTTCTCCTTCTACGAAGTCTGTTTAAAGCCTCATTTTGTCTTTCACTTCCACAGCTCTTGTATCTTGCCCAGATCTGAATTCTACCATCAGCTATTAGGAAATTGTTGCTGCTTCTAAGTGGGCACCTGTTTACCAATCAACTAAGGGACAACCTTTTGCTCCCAAGGGTCTTTCCTTCTATTACTTCTCCATCTCTTTGTAGTGCTGAGGTGTTCTTAACAGAGAGCTTTTCCTCCTCCCTAAGGATATTATTATATGAATGTATTTTAAAATTCTCAATAATGTTTAAAAATTATTAAATAACTTTATATTGACTTCAGTCATTCCTTTAAACTACGTTCAATGAGAAAAGTTTTAACCTCCCCAGTCCTCCGATTGAAAATTTGGTTATTCCCATGACTTTTATAATCACTCTTAGGAAAAAGAAAAAAAATCCAAGAGTCCCTCTTAATTACCAAAGTCTGAAATTAGAAAGTCGTATTTCACATAAAATTCAAAACTCCCAAACTCAAAATTTCCCCATGTTCCCAGCTAGGGCCTGTTTGAACCGGAAAGCTGTTGGTGGAGGAGGACATGGCCAGTATTTTCTTTCTTTCCAAGATCCTCCTCCTCTAGCTGCTAACTTGGATTTCTGATTCATTTGGGGTTCGATCCAGGGGTTGCTGGAAATTCACACTTCATCCTCTCTCTTCTGGCTCACCACTGCTCTTTCTGCAGTCAGTAGGGATCTGCTTCAGCTTCTCTCAGGTCCTGTTCATCATTTAGGTGGCCCTTCTTTGCTAGGACTGAGTATGACCTACCTCCAGCTCTTGTCTGTGTGTGTGAACTACATTTAGCCCAAGGGAAATATGTACCCTTTGCTCAATGTAGCAGCAAACTGTCCTCTCCCATTGAGGAAGAAGTTTTGAGTATAGGCAATAGTCAGTGAGCAATTGTGTTTCTCAATTAAAGTGAACATACACCAAGATTTATCAATGATTTTTTTTTTTTTACAGTTTGTATTTTGGTTTATTTCCTTACCAGCAATCTTTTTGAAGCCCTTTAACTAAGTTTGAGGTGAACAGCTGATGGCCCACCCACCCCATACCTCGTTCTGGGGACAAACGGGGCTCATAGCACTTAAACAACTCTACTTTTATGCCCTCTCTGTGATTGAGTTTGAGTTATATTAAAAGTTTTAAATATTTAACTGTTTACTGGAAATGTGTATCCTCATCTGACAACTCAGTTTAGATTTTCGTATTTGCTAATTTTGGTGCCCCAGTCAGATTTCAATTGAACATTCTGTTATAGTTCTGTGCCGTAGCAGAGGGGTATCTTTCTCTTGATGTTTTTCTGATACATGGAGGACTAAGGGAAGTTTTGGATGCTTGAAGGAGAGGCTGTTTATGTATTCATGTATATTTTGCCCAAGAAAATAAAGGCATGCAATTCTCCTCATTGGTCTTTTTGGGATCAGTGTCTCTATCTGGGACTATCAGAAGATTCTTAGCTTCCCAGTCTGCCCTGGTGACTGAGGTTGGAGGGACAGAAGGAAGCCTGTGTTCGCTGGTGTGGGATTCCAGTGTTGGTGACCATATCAGCCATCTCGGTGATCCTGAAAGAAGGGAGAAGTCTATGTGTTTCTCTTTTCTCTTCCTGGCTACATTCTTTCTTATTTGGAAGCTGATTAAGGTTAGTTCTCCTTGAAACACAGAGAGGAACTAAAAGCACAAAGTCCCAGGTGTTCTATTTATCTTCAGGAGGTTTGGCTGAAAAAGAATTAAGCTAGCCATTCTGAGTTATTTTTTGGAATGTTCACATTTTGGCACAAAGGTTTTTTTCATTGATGGAGGAGAGCAGTGTGAGAAGGAGATGGGGAGCCTGACTTCCAAATTGACCTTCTGGCTGTTTTGAGAGTATATATCTAGATCTGCTTGGATATGAAGGGACTTTGTTTCATGGTAACAATTTTATGTAATAACTTAAAGCAGACTCTCTGCTTAGGTGGCAGAAGCTAGAAGGACATAAATAGGTACCTCAGTATGTTCACATTTTTAGTGGGATGATAAATTAGAGGCTGTACTGCTGGGCCAATAATTCTTACCTCTTGTCTTGGAAAATAGAAAACATGGGCGCCTGGGTGGCTCAGTTGGTTAAGCGACTGCCTTCGGCTCAGGTCATGATCCTGGAGTCCCGGGATCGAGTCCCGCATCGGGCTCCCTGCTCGGCAGGGAGTCTGCTTCTCCCTCTGACCCTCCTCCCTCTCATGCTCTCGGTCTCTCATTCTCTCTCTCTCAAATAAATAAATAAAATCTTTAAAAAAAAAAAAAAGGAAAATAGAAAACATGCCTACTGACTTTAGCCAGGTTCTGGATGAACAGGTAAACCCATCCCTCTGCCTCAGTTAGGATGCTTTAAGTTGTAACTAATTGGCTTAAATACTAAAGGGACTTTGTTGTACCATACAACTAAAATGTTTAAAGATAGAGGAGAGTTTGGGTGAGGTCTTGCATCTCTCTGACACTTTTGGATCTGCCCTTTGCAATGAACTAGCATAAATGAAAGGACTACCTAGCATCACCATAGGGCTACATGTTTCCTCATTCATGTCCACAGAAGAAAATACCCAATTGGATAATCTTAAACCACATGCCCACCATCCTTTAAGGCTATGATGGCTACAGAAGACAGGCATTATTCTATTGGTGAAGACTAATTTAAGGTCTATTCCAAGTAATACTCCCAGTTGTAGCTACTAACCAGGGAAGGAGAGAGGCAAATTGCCTTGTCTGGTAATTCTCAACCATGGGGACAATTTTTTTTTTTTTTAAATAAAGTAAGGAACTATACCCTGAATTTCTTCAAAGTTCTTGAGAATCTTCTTTCAGAAACTCAGGTTACCTCCTGTTTAAAAGGTCCTGAGAGTCGATCTTCATTTCTTTGTGCACCTGGGGGCATGGGGCTCATAAACTCTCCAGTTTGACCCAACAAGGCTTGAACTGGAATAATTTTCTCTGTCATTTTATATCATTTCTTTGATCCTTTCAAAAAAACTGATTTCATCATCATGTCATATTGGCTCCAAGAATCAGAGTTTAATCTATTTTTATGCCAGTTTTATTTATATATGTCAAATGCTTAATGATTATGACAAAAGATCTAAGCAATAGAGCTTTAGGTGATTTTTGTCCGATGGTAGTTACTTTAATTTTAATTCACTGCACTTCCTACAAAGTCTGTGGATGTGATTACATGTAATCATTACTTAGACTATACTCCCTATCAATACACATAATCGATTTCATTTTGGATTAATTCGGTTTTAATTAATTATCTGTTTTAAACAGCCACCAGAAATAGCCATCAGGCCTAGCATTGACTTGGTTTTATATAACAAAATTATTATTAGGATTTTTAACAATGTCAATGTGAGATTTATCCTGAGTACTAAAAACGTAAACATACATTAAAGTTTTCAGCTATTCATTTTAAGGATATATAAATATAATAAGTGAACCTTGTTTCAATGATATAATCGAAAATAAGGCATTTCTTTAAAATTTTCAGGGCTCTTGTTTTTTAAAGCTGGGTTCTCCAAGAAATGACCCTTCTTATTTTCATAAAAGCATTTTCTTTGAGAGGGAAATTTGCTTGTTCAATGTTTTTTCGACATTCCAGAATTTTGTTAGTCTGATTTTTCTAAGCGTTACTTATTCCTTTTTTTTTTTTTTTAAGGTTTTATTTATTTATCTGACAGAGAGAGCACAGCACAGGGAGCAGCAGAGGGGGAGGGAGAAGCAGGCTCCCTGCTGAGCAGGAAGCCCAATGTGGGGCTTGATCCCAGGACCCTGGGATCAGGGCCCGAGCTGAAGAAGGCCATTTAACTGACTGAACCACCCAGGCACCCCTAAACTTCACTTATTCCTATTGGCTACAAGTCAATATGACAGCACCTATTACTGACGAAGAAAAAAAAAAATTAAGTCCACTAGAGCATTTCTAAGTTACCCTCCAGTACAACAGAGATCAGAATGAATTTAATGTAGGCAAATGTAATCAGCCACAGTATAAGAAAGTTTAACCTATTATACCCTTAGGGAGAAACAAAATCTAAGTCTAAAGATCATTATAACTATAAGAGACATGAACAAATTAAAACAAGCAAACAAAACCCATCTTACAACAGATTATTCCTCAGAAAAACCAATATACTAAAATTTGTGGCCACCAATAGTTCTTTTCCCCCTGAATGTGGTACAAAATATTTTTTTTTTTAAAGATTTTATTTATTTGACAGAGAGAGCACAAGCAGAGGGAGAGAGAGGGAGAAGCAGGTTCCCTGCTGAGCAAGGAGCCCGATGTGGGACTCGATCCCAGGATCCTGGGATCATGACCTGGGCCGAAGGCAGCCGCTTAACCGACTGAGCCACCCAGGCGTCCCAGTACAAAATATTATCCATAAATCTTGAACTCATTAAATCAATAGTCATAGTTTATACTTCACTTTTGCTTTTCATGTGATATAATCAATACACTTTTTTTTTACTTCACAAGTTTATCTAGAAATTAGTTAGCTTCGACGTTACTCATTATTTGTTCAATGTTTATTTCCATTGGTGCCAAAGCTTGGCACGCAATCACTAGAGAAATATACAGTGACATCAGTGAGGAAGGAAGAGACAATTAATTTACTCATAGGATTGGAAAGAACCTGATGCCTTTAATATTAATATTGACAACTCACTCGATGGCATGACTTAATAGCCTGTAAATCCTCACTTATTTTACTGGGGGTCTGTTGAGTGAATGGTTCTCTGTGCCAAAAATTGTGGTAGGTGCTATACAGAAATGAATTTATTCAGTCCTCACAAGAACCTTGATGACCCAGCAAGTATTACTCTCATTTTGTAGATTAGACAATTGAAGATTAGAAGATTAAATAGTTTTTCATCTTACATATACAGCATGGGGCCAGAGTTAAAAGCCAAGTATGTTTAATTACAAAATCTATGCTCTTTACAACAGTTTGCTATTTCTTTCTAGTTCTACTATTCTTTCAAAGTAGATTATCGATTTGACTTTCCCAGCCTTAATTTATGCTTGGTCATATAGTCAGGTTTTCAGTAATCCGGAATAGATTTGCAGACTAACTAAGGTTAAGACCTAGTTGAGAATTGGCTAGTGTAATATTTCATTGATTAGAATATGCTCATTTGTTCACATTTTAACATCTTTGAGTAAAGATGGCTTTATAATTGATGATAAGGAAGTATTTGGCATAGTTTGATTATGATAGTATAATTTTCCTTAGTGGCATTTAAACTAATGGTGTGTTTTCAATGGACAGTTTCTTAGATGAAATGAAACATGCTACTTAGCTCTTCAATGAAACTCAGTAAAATTAGGCAAAGCAGAGTAATCCTGATTCATGCTCAGCTCCACCCCATGTCATCTCCTAAACAGGGCTGGGAAAAAAAGATACTCTGCTTAAGGCTGGGGTGGATTTGGGAGTTTTACCTACCATTGTCTTTGTTATCCATTTCTCTCTCCATAGTCAGGTTCTAAAAATGGAACTTCTGCTGTTTCTTCGACTTTTCTCTTGGATATTTTATTATGATTTCAAGTTATCTATATTCTTTTCCTCCCATCTCTTTTTTTCTCCTATTAACCAAAAGTTCAGTCTTTTTATTAAGGGTTCTTTCCATAATTCCTTTAAAGTTTAAATAAAAAATGGATTTTTTGGGGAGCTATGCTCTTTAAATATATATATATATATATGTATGGTTATATATATATATATGCATGTATAGAAGCATATATATATATGTAGGATTTTAGATGATTCTTATATAAACTGTCTTTTCTTGTTGTTTCCTTGTTACTGTCTACTTGAATATAAGGATGTCAGAATTTTTCCATCATGGAAACTCCCACTGTTACTGAAGGTCTTAAGCTATTGAAGGTGATACAATTTTTATTGTGTGAAGCACTATCCATTTTGAAGTCTCTGCAAAGCTCTGCCTACCTCCTATCCCACTTCCAAAAGTTTTTCACTAATGCCCCTAAGGGAAATTGACCATTTAAACCTCAGAATATCTCCACAGCTTATGTTGTAGAGAAGTTTCTCAGTTTTCTCTTATGTAAAATGGGGGGCAGGGAGGCGTGGGGTAATGATATTACCTACCTATCTTGCTTATTGAATAAATTAGCTAATATGTGTAAAGTTTAGAACAAATGTCTGCAACCAAATAAGTGCTCAGTAAATATTTGCTATTATTAGAAGCCTTTTGGTATGTATCATAAGCTGCCAGACTAGTCTTTTTTTCTGGGTATTTTACAGATCATAAATTTCTAGAAGGCAAAGACTATGCTGTATGCATCTTGATATCCTTTTTAATGCCTAAAGTTGTGCGTTACATATTCTGAAAATCCCATTTTTTTATTGATGGGCTAAACTTCCCATTTAGCACCCACTCAAACTGGATCTGTAAGGCTCACTTAATACTTATAGGAACCAGGGTGTGTAGATCCCTCCCATTTAAACTTGGTATAGGGGAAATGAAATAGACTTCAGACTCAGACAAATCTGAATTTTAATTGCATTTGCCTTTTACTTTGATATTGGGAGTCACTTAGAACTCTCTGAAACTCAGTCTGCTTCTGTAAAAAGTGAGGAATATCTACCCCATCTGGTTGTGGTGGAAATGAAATTATATAATAATGTAAAGGACCCAGCACACTGCTTGACATATAGTAGGCTTTCCATAAATACTAACTATTAATAATTATTATTGTTGCTATTTAAAAGAAATTATTACCTTGAGCAGATTACTTAATACCATTAAATCTTAGTTTCTTTGTAAATTTGTAAATTTCTTCATACATAAAGGCTAACATTGCATTATTCACATGATTAAAAAGAAGATTCAGTTATATATAGGAAATTCCTATCAAAATGTCTTTACATGAGACGCCTGGGTGGCTCAGTCGGTTAAACAGCTGCCTTCAGCTCAGGTCATGATCCCAGGGTCCTGGGATTGAGTCCACATCGGGCTCCTTGCTCAGCGGGGAGCCTGCTTCTCCCTCTGCCTGCCGCTCCCCCTGCTTGTGCTCTCTCTCTCTGACAAATAAATAAATAAAATCTTTAAAAAAAAAAAGTCTTTACAGAGTAGGTGCTCCACACATGATTTTTATCCTTCATTCCCTCACTTCCTTTCCCACATCTTATTCCTTGATCTAACAAAGGAGCAATTTCTTTGTTCTTTCAAAACAGATATTTCCAAAAGTTCCCCAACTCTTGAGTGTGTTGTGCTATTGTGGAAACTTTAGCAAAAATGAAAGCCTGAGGACTTTGGATCTTGAGGTTAGAAAAGTTATGGAAACATGTGGAATAACCTTCACATATCTGTAATTTCCCAGCCTTAAATTTTCTTTTTTTTTAAGATTTTATTTATTTATTTATTTGAGAGAGAGAGAGAGAGAGAGAGAATGTGCATAAGAGCAGGGGGAGGAGTAGGGGGGAGGGAGAGAATCTCAAGCAGACTCCCTGCTGAGCTCGGAGCATGGAGCACGGAGCCCAACGTGGGGCTCGATCTCTGGACCCTGAGATCAAGACCTGAGCCAACACCAAGAGTTGGACGCTTAACTGACTGAGCCACCCAAGCGCCCCTCCAGTCTTAGATTTTCAGTGGTGCAAAGAGAATTGATCCTTCAGATCTTATAAATGCTATTTCCGAGGAGTCTTATTCCATTATCTAGTTTCTATATTTGTTCCCCAAGAATTTTTTTAGAGTTCTTTCCTTTGTTTCAACAAAGTGAAAAGATCCTAAAACAAAAACGGAAGGAGTGATGGGACCCCCGCCTAAACTACTGAAGAAGTTCTAGGAAAAGTCCTACATGCTGTATGTCTATAATCTTTCTCAAATTAGGCGAGGAAGCTTGTCTAGACCTGCATATCTGCACTGGGGCACCACTGCTGCAGAGAATGGTATTTTATATTGATAGCATAATTTGACAGTAGATCATTATTATCATCTCCTTATTAAAAGATCAGAATTCAGAGCGCAATTGTCATGCTTGCCAATTTGACCACGGAGCCATTAGCAATACTGACAGTCCAATTACAGCTGTGCTTATTTCTTCACTGATTAGAATCATGGCAATTTTGGAGGATATGAAAGCACTGAAGTACCTGTAAATTGAGTGGGGCTGGGAAGAGTGTCTCACATTCAGGAGCAGTGTTGTGAGAGCGTCCATTTAAGGCTGTATGGCTGGGACATTGAGAACTTTCAATGGCTTACAGGCCACATCTGTCCAAAGAAACACAATGTCTGAGACCCATACACAGTAAAAAGCTCTAACTAGAACTCTAACACCAGTGAATTCCTTTTCTCTACTCTGCTTTAGGAAGAAAGAAGCAAAGCACAATGAAATAAACCAATATCTGGTCAGTTCAGATTCAGAGTTCAATATACTACAGCTTATTACCTCAACAACAATTCATACTGACCCCATGGCATGGCAAAGTCATCAATCATAAAAGAAATATTTAATTATCTTTACTATACCTACTTAGCAAGGCTGAAAGTAGACTAATATATTTTGCAAAGATTTTTTTTTGGCTACTTAGGTTGAAACAAAACAGGTTTTTCTATTTAACCCTTTGGTTATCCAGAAAGATTCTGTTCATGAGACATTAACACAGTTTCCTTAATCATACAGATGATTGCCAAAATGGGTCCTGTTGGGATTTTAATTACCAGCTGGCATAATATACAGTAAGAAATGTGAAGAACATGTCCAAGATGGGCTTACCTTAAATATTCTAAGACACATTTGGATACTGAAGAGAATGTCAAATATCCAACTCCTACATCGGTGCTGCTAACGTCAGGGGAAGAGACATCATTAGAGGAAGAGGTAACCCCAGTCCCCCATGAACCCTTGCGGAGAGAATATAATTAATCACTACCAACTGTCCCAACTTTTGCATTTGTAGTTTCTGACTTAAGTGGAATATGCCTACCATTTATCTTCATTACTGGCCAGCAACATTAATAAAAATCAGCTTAAGATCTGAGCATAGAATCACTTCCTATAGATTCCAATTTAATTTAGGAATGCCTAAATTGAGGGAAACATCCTTTCTCTGTCTTTGAAAAATGAGTTGGTTTTTCTGTGATACCCAACTACAGCAATAAACAAAGATGATGCAGATGTGAAGACCCACAGCCAGTTCTTCCATTGATTACCTCCAGACATTAATTTTCATTCTAATTGCTTTGGCTGGCACTTTCACCTCAGTGGTATTTACATATGCCTACAGATCTATTTGATCACAACTCTTGGGTATTGAATTATTTACTACTCAATCAGTTTTAGAAATGTTGTCCTTCATACTCTATCCAGAAGTTCTGCAAAGGAATAAATATGATGTGATATTTAATAAAATGGATTTTTTAACCACAGATCGCCTTAAAAGTTTACCAGCTTTTTAATCCTGAATTATTTTCTTTGTTCATGAAACAATTGCTTTAGTAAAATCAGAATCACGAAACACTTCCATATTCCATCTGGGTTGAAAGAGCATTAGAACACATACATAAAAGATGGTACAAATATATGTTTCATGAAAATTATGTGTTTGCAAAAAATGTCGTTCTTTCTATTTAGTTGGAATCTTGTGATTTTTAAAATTCTTAACTGTTATGTCATACAGTTTAAAAACAGTCCATACCAGTTTTGCTTTGCTCTGATTTGCTTTTTAATAAATACTCTATTTCCTCTCGTACTGAATACATAACCCTGGTTAGCTCGTTCAACATGGTGGAGGCATGGGCCTCAGGCTGCCCAGTCTTTGCACTTTAGATATATTAAACAATATTACCATCTGAATTGTGCAGATGGGACTCCTCAGCTTCTTTGTTCTTCCTCCACAACTACTTAATGTTGTTTTAGTGGCAACATTTAATGTTAGTTTCATGATTTTTTATACTTAATTGTGACTTGACATTTTATTCATTCATTGTTTTCCAAAAAGGAAAGCTATGACGAAAGCATATGATAGTAATTGCTGGGGCCTTTCTTATGAACCATTCCCTCTTTTCTAATAACTGCTTATTTTAATTGAGGTATCAACTGTCTTATCATATATTTACATTTCTAGCTAAAATTTTGCTGGCTTTCAAAAAAAATTTACAACTCTTACATTTATGTACATCTAATACACATAAACATATTCAAGTATAACTCTAACATCTATAAATACATATATGCACACATGCACAGTAAGCCAAATCTAACAAAAATTTAGATATGCTGAGAAAACCACATATTTTTAGATCTCTAAGTGACCATCATTTATAAAATATGACCAGTTCTCACATTTATCAAGGCCAATGCAATATTACTAAAGTGATTGCGTCACAGAGAAATTAAATGAAGGATTATCTAAAAAACTTTTTGAATATTCTCCGATAAACAATTGTCTTTTTTTGCCTGTTGTTACTACTTCAGCCTGTGTTATCTAAATAATTTTTAAACTCTTCATTCTACCTTTCCTTGCAGATAGCCTCATATATTAATCAGTCTGCTTTGATGGTCTTTTGAGAATGGTATCTTAATGTGTATTTAAGCTCGATGAAGCTTAAATAAAGGAAATGGATACAAATTAAGCTGGAAAATGTAATGTGAAGTTGAGCAGCCACATGCCTAACTAAAACACAGGGAGGTTTCTTGAAATAGGAGAATAGTACTTAGAGACACCTGCTGTGTACCCAAATCCACTGCTACGGCCACCCCATCTGTCTTGTGCACCCTTCTTCCCACAGAGACCATGTCATTCTTGCCCCAAGTAAGAAAGACCAATGTCCCATCCAGTAAATTGCAACCAACTAAATGTCCAGAATCTCTGAGTGATATGTTGTGCATTCTGACAGGCTCAGAAGTGGCTCCTGGATACCCAATGATGTATGACAACATCACTTTTCTACTTCCTGTGTCACACCCAATAAAGAATGGTAGAGTAGGATCAGAAGAGTCTCATAAATTTTTTTTTTTTTGAAAATGGAAGTTGGAGAAAGATACAGACACCACTGATTCATAGAAATAGTGAAATTCTATAGGTCATTGTTTCTATGGTTCTTATATTTGCCTTTTTATTTCTGACTAAGATTTTGGGGAAATTGCTTTGATAAACAAGGATGTCACAAGCCTGAGTGGCAAAGGCTTTAAGGATTAATGTACTGGCCCCTAAAACAGTCCCTAGGTCTCCTAGCTAGATCTCTAAAGGAGCAGGCTGTGAAAGCTTTTTCTTTCTTGGTGTTGTATCTAAGAAATCTATGCCAAACTCAAGATCACAAAGATCACAAAGATTTTCTTCTCTCTTTACTTTTAAAGATTTATAGTTTTAGTTCTTACATTTAGGTTCACGATCCATTTTTAGTTAATTTGTGTTCATAGTGCAAAAAAGTTCATGTTTTTTGCGTGTGTGTGTGTGTGTTTGTGTGGAAGGTGTGTATGTCCAGGAAGACATACTTTTAATGCCAACTTGTCTCTAATTGGTCGACCTTTAGTTAAAAGCTTCCGGTCAGTTTCATTTGAGAATCACCATGCTTAAAGATCTCTTTCTGTCTTGTTGATGCACAGACGCTCATCTGTTTATTGGTTGCCACTCTTGACCACCCCTGTTTCCCTCAATTTAGTGTTGGCCACCTTGAGGCCATTTGAAACAATACGCATTAGCGAGGAGGCAACCCTTAATCTGCATTTGCCACTGACTGATACACATTTGAGAATACGTAAGCCAAGCCTCTGGAGAAAGGCTCTGTAGAGCCATCTGATCTGTTGGGGAACAGAGCAGTTGCTTTTTTCCAATCCTGCCCTGCCGCAAAGTCCTGGACTCCCAGCAAATTGAGAGGGAACTTCCCTTAGCAGAACTTTCTTTCTTTCCTTCTCTGCTTGTGAAATGTGAAGTGGTTAATTTTTGCTTGAATCCTCTCCTTTTAGTACCTTGTCACATGGCATAGGGAGTGAACAACACCAGCACGCTGACATTGCCTAACTACGTCTCCTAGAGCCCCATAGTCTTCGTAGGTAAAGGGTCTGTATTCCAAGTATCGTGGGAAACAGTTTTGCCGAATTTTTGTTGCGGCACGACGGAAGGTACCCTCTTTCTGATCTCACCAATACAGCATTGCCACATAGTTTCAGTTTCCGTTAGGGCAGCACCAAATGTCCAGTTGTTGGAGGAGGTCATCCAGGGAACGTGACCTCTCGGTGACCTGCGAGCTGGACACGGGCAAGGAGAGGCTCCTCCCTCCCTCCCCTGCCTTCGGAATGTTCCTTCAGGCCACCGTTTCCATGGCCAGAATGCTTCAAGGGTGCAACCTCCAGAGAAGAACGTATTACTGAGATTGTCTGCACTGTGCCTGTGACTCAGACGCATCAGGGACTCTCTAGAAAAGCTCACAATTCTGGCAGGCGCGGGAGCAAATCCACTCCTCTCGGCAGCCCTATGCAAGCCGCGGTAAGTTCCCTTGCTTTTCTAAACTTGGCACACCACCTTCCGGCGTGGCTGCCTCTTTCTTCCTTCTCTCCTTGCCCTGCGTGCAGGGCGGTTTTGACGTTCACGCGGGGAACTTGGGAGGTTGTGGAACAACTGGTGAGGCAGCCAGGAGACAGAAGAAACGGCCTTTGGGAAGGAGGCATCCGGGGAAATCCCAGCTTGGCCACCAGACCTTATGTGTGTGGGGGGCGGGGCTTGGAGGTCAGATGCTTGTGGATCCCGTGAGAGTTGGGGCGCCGTGAAAAGGCGGGCTGCTCCTGGGCGCTTGTTGGAGGAAGTGCGCAGAGCGCGTGGAGGCGGAGCGGGGACGCGCAGGTGGCCGGCTGGGCTGGCCTCTCCTGTGGGCGCTTGGGCTGGCCACTCGGGCGCAGCAGGAGACCAAGCCTGACTCAGAAAGTGGGGAGAAGAGGATATGTGGGTGTTCACTACTCTGCAAGCTTCCGGGCTGGCAGACAAGGTGGAAGAGCGGGATAACAGTCTGGTGCCTTTAGCATGCTGTTTATGCCACCGATCGAGGTGCAAGGGCTTATGACAAGACCCGATTGTGACAAAACCTGATTGGGATGGTAAGAGGTGGGAATCCCTGGAAATGTGAGGAGAATGACGGAAAGGATATTGTGGTGAATGACAGTGAAGTAGACGAAGCACCTCGTGTTGTCTGATCCTTAATACAAAGGAAAGCAACCATGACCCCGGCCAGTGGAGCAGCCCCAATTCAGGAATCAATAATAAGGAGAGAATATACTCCCACTGAGATTATTGATATAGCTGCCAAAATTCCAGCAAAAAGTCCCAGGGCTGTGTACCAGCACCAGTATTAGAGTACAGACTACGATGCTCTAACCAAGTCTCTCAAATGAGATGGAATGTTATCTCATCTAAACAGTTCAGGGACAAGAAGGTGTAAAGGCAGGTAGGCAGCTCTGCTCCTGAGCATCACCCCAGAATCCGTCCCTGCATGTGGTCTCCATTTCTCCATCAGCCAGGAGAAGGGGGAAAGGAAAGAGCAGCTTTGTGGTAGAAGTGTGATCTCAGAGTTGCCCATGTTGATTTGTATCGTCCAAACCCCATCACTGCTGCAAGGGAATTGTAGTCCTTAGCTAAATAGCTATGACTGTGTGCTTCTGTGGGGGAGGAGGTCCATTTCTGAAAGGGAGAGTGGGGAGAATGGATATGGGGGAAGAAGTAACAGATGGCTAATCATTTTATAAAGACTATAAAAAATTGACTTGATTCTTGATTTTTCCAGTTTTTATGTTCTGAATTTCATGCACCTCTGTTAATAATCAAAATGGACCCTAAGATAGTGAGCTCTGTGCTTACTTGAGTATCTAAGGGTATATTTACATAGGAAATAAAAATTTCACTTCATTACTATTTTCAAGTCAGTTTCCAAGGAATGATAGATGGAATGATAAGGAAAGAAATATAAGGTAAATCTTTATTCTTTAGCTTTATATATAAAAACTTACTAAAAGTTTTCATTATTATATATAGTATATATGTCAGATATATACTATACCCCTCATAATGATTTAAAAGATCAAAACAATTAAGACTATCAGCAAATGATACTGGAACACACACACACACACATATGCAAAAAACATGAACATTTTTGCATTATGAACACAAATTAACTAAAAATGGATCATGAACCTAAATGTAAGAACTAAAACTATAAATCTTTAAAAGTAAACAGAGAAGAAAATCTTTGTGATCTTGAGTTTGGCATAGATTTCTTAGATGCAACACCAAAAGCACAAATTATAAAAGAAAATGATAAATTGGACTTCATTAAAACCAAAGGCATATGCTTATTGAAAGACACTGTTAGAATAAAAAGACAAGCCACAGATTGGGAGAAAATATTTGCAAAACACATATCTGATAAGAATTTCTATCCAGAATATATAAATTACTCACTAAACTCAGTAATAATAAAACAACAACCCAATGAAAAGATAGGTAAAAGATTTTACAGGTATTTGGTACCACCAAAGAAGATACACAGATGGCAGATGAGCACATAATGAGATGGTCAACATCATTAGCCATTAGGGAATCGCAAATGAAAACTACAATGAGGTATCATCACATACCGATTAGATAGAATTGCTAACGTTAAGAAGACTGACCATACCAATTGTTAGTGAGGGTGTTAGAGCAGTTGGAACTCTCATACACTATTAGTGGGAATATAAAATGTTACAGTTATTTTGGAAAACAGTTTGCATTTTCTTATGAAGTTAATTATATACCTATCATATGATTGAGCCATTCTACTCTACTATTCTACTCTTAGGTATTTACGTGACATCAATGAAAATATGTGTCCACACAAACACTCGTGCATGAATGGTCATAGCAGCTTTATTTTTTAATAGCCCCAAGTAGGAAGCAATGCAAATGTGCATCAATAGATGAATGGATAAACAAATTGTGGTATATCCATACAATGGAACACGATTCAGCAATTAAAAAAATCAATGAATAAATAAGTCACAGAGATGAAAAGTACAACACAACAAATATAGTCAAAATATTTGTAATAATGTTGTTTGGTGACAGATGGTGACTACACTTATCATGGTGAGCACCAAGTAATGTAAAGAATTGTTGAATCATTATGTTGTACACCTGATACTAATATAACACTGTATGTTGATTATACTTCAATAAAAAAATTAGTGAAGAGGAAAATGAACTATCTATATATGTGGGAAAATGTGGATAAATCTCAAATTGATTATGGTAAGTGAAAGAAGCCATAATAAAGAGTGACTATTGTATTATTTCATTAATGTAAAGTTATAGAAGATGCAAACCCAAATTTTTGGTGACAGAAAATCAGCAATAAGGGAATGAGGAGGAGGAGTGGGATGGGTAGGAAAAAGGGATTCCAAGGGGTAAGAGAAAACTTTTGGGGATGATGGATATACAAATTATTTTGATTATGCTGATGGTTTCATGGATGTACACAGAAAAGTTTCAGTAAAATTAAAAAATTAGAAATAAAAATGTAAAATTTGAATTCTTTTGGTTTATAACATAAGCAGAGGACCTATGTCTGCCAATTTAAATATTAAATTTTAATGAAGTTATAATGAATAGTTTTCCATTTGTAATTCCTTGTTATAAATTGACCATTTCTTACAGCATATTTTGCCTAAAAATAGGTCTGCAAGGACTTACTTTTAAAAAGTCATTTAAGAGGCATGTGGGTGGCTCAGTCTGTTAAGTATCTGCCTTTGGCTCATGTCATGATCCCAGGGTCCTGGGATTGAGCCGGCCACAGACAGCCTAGACAGACTCGCTGCTCAGAGGGGGTTCTGCTTATCTCTCTCCCTCTGCCCGTCCTCCCTCTCCCCCATGCTCTCTCTCTCAAATAAATAAATAAAATCTTAAAAAAAGAAAATGTGATAAAATAAAAAAGTAAAAAGTCATTTAAAACTACAAAAAGGTTATGTTATCACTATAAGATAATTGCTAGCTCAAGTGAAAGTATATTTATTCAAAACTGCCAAGGTCAGTTTAAAAAAACAAAACCTAATTTTGTTCTCTTTTTACAAATATTGTTGGATAGACAAATATAACAAATATAACAAATATAAATCTTGCATTAGATTTGATGCCATTCTACATTAAATCCTTACATTTCTTTACATTTTAGATTAAATCTTTATAGTACTTAACAAGGTTATCTGGCACAGATTTAACTATTTTGATATTGCCTATTAACTACATATGAGTTACTTTTACTGGTTCTTGCTCCTTAGATATATTTGTTGAAAACTTGCTTTTTAAAGAACAGGTATAACAATTCAAGATACATTTTTAGTAATGTAAACTATAGCCCTTCCTTCTCTCCTTCCTTTCCCCCTTCCTTTTTCCCCTACCTCCCTGCTCACTTCTTGCTCTTTGCTAAACCCCTCCCTCCCTGCCTCCCTCCCTCCCTCTTTCCCTCCCTCTCTTTCTCTGTTTCTTTTTCTGTAAAAATATATTTACTGAGACGCCTGGGTGGCTCAGTCAGTTGAGTGTCCAACCTGAGCTGAAACCAAGAGTTGGGTGCTCAACCAACTGAGCCACCCACGTGCCCCTAAAATAGACAAATCTTTAAAAAAATAAAAACAAAAACTTATTTATTAAGCACTTATGATTCTGTGTTCTGAGGGAGAACTCTAAGGAGTTGTTAGCTCTAGCCTTACTTTTAGATATTTATTTTCTTGTTAGTGAGAAAGGTGATGACACATATCTTCAGGTGGAAGTTAGTGGAGGAGAATGGAGGAGAATGGAGGATGGATGGAGGATGGATGGAGGATGGATGGCATGGGCTGTGGGTTACTGCAGATGCTGGAGCAGAGAGTGGATCTAGACACTACAACAGTCATGGAAGGTTTTATGGTTATTATTTATTTATTTATTTATTTATTTTAAAGATTTTATTTATTTTTGAGAAAGAAAAAACGAGTGGGGGGGAGGGGCAGAGGGAGAAGCAAGCTCTCTGCTGAGCAGGGAGCCCCACATGGGGCTCGATCCCAGGACCCTGGGATCACGACCCAAGTCAAAGGCAGATGCTTAACTGACTGAGCCAACCAGGTACCCCGGTTTTATGGTTCTTTAATGCAGAATGTAGTTCATCATTCCAGGCCAAACAGTGTTATATTTACAGCAATCATGTACAGTGATTTTATTGAATTTAAAAAGTAACAATTTTAGTAGTTTCCTGTCTTCCTAAAATCTTGTTGGTTGTAAAAAGTCATAATTTGATTTCTCATAATATCCATTAGAATGAAAATTAAGTTTGCAAAGGCCTTTTTCCTAGAGTAACCACATGTTCTGGTTTCCGTTGGACTGTCTTAGTTTGACCTGCATTCATTTCTCTCAGTAATCATTAAATATCATGTCACCTTGGAAAAATTATTTAACCTCTCTGAGCCTTAGTTTCCTTATGTGTGTAGGGCTGCTCTGAGAAGTAAATCAGATAATGGATGCACCATAATGTCTGGTCTATACCAAGGGCCAGATGAAAATGTTACTCCTACTATCATTAATTACTTTGAGTCAGGTGGTTACCATTGGGTACAATTGAACCTGCTTTTATATAGTAAATAAACAATTTTTTAAAAAGATTTATTTATTTGACAGAGAGAGGGAGTGTATGTGAGCAGGGGGAGGGACAGAGGGAGAGAGAGGATTCTGAAGCAGACTCCCCGCCGAGTGTGGAGCCTGACCCGGGGCTTGACTCCAGGAACTTGAGACCATGACCTGAGCTGAAATCAAGAGTCAGCTGCTTAACCAACTGCACCACCCAGGCACCCCCAGTAAATAAGTAATTCATGCAAATTTAATTTTAGTTGCTAGGGTCATATATTCCTTTTAGAACAAACTGTTTAGTGTCTTTACCACTTACCAGCCTTCATTATTACAAATTATTTTCAGTGATTGATTAACTACAAGGCTGATCTTTTAGATACAGATAATGAATGATAAGGATTGTATAATCTTTCTAGATTTCTTCCTTTCTAGAAGTCTCATTTGGAAGCTGAGACTGCTCTGTCAGCTCCTCTGCACAGACTGCAGACTCTTGATGAATTAACTTCGCTTGTTATTTAACATGTTGATTTTATACATAGAATAGCCATATATTTAGAACTAATCTTAGTTTCCAGTGCTTGGTCCCATTGTGTCCCCTGAAGCACACTTGAATTTGTTATATTGCGTTATGTTTTCTGGTTTTGAACATGGAATCAATGTGTTGATACTATTCAGTTTTTGTGGCTTCTTCATTGCTTCACCTGTTCCTGGATTCAGGGGCTTAACCCTGATACTCTTTGCCTTGAATCTTGACTTGATTTCCTATCTCAGTTTCTCCTTCAGCTTTCTTTTTAGAGTTTCCGTATCATTTCAATATTAGCAAGTTCATACCTGTTGTGTGAATAGTTTTTGCTTTTTCAACTGTGAAGATCTGAAAAATATACCAAAATATCCTGGAAAAACCTTACAAACCTTCATAGAATCATACTAGAAGGTATATAACATTGCTCAAAATAGCTATTTAAATGTCCATGATGGAGTTGATTATTTTGTGAAACTAGAAATTTAATTTCTTGCAAAAACCCAAGATATTTTTAAGCCAGCGGTCTTGTTAAAAGCATCTCAACCCCTATTCTTCCCGAAGTTCATCCATCATTTAATAAAAACAGTATACTTAAATATTCCATCATAGGGGTTAGAAGTTAGATCTGGCAATTCTTGGGAATAGTGAATTAATGTGGTTTTTTTTTTTTTAAGATTTTATTTATTTATTTATTTAAGAGAGAGAGAGAGAGAGAGAAACAACATGAGAGGGGAGAGGGTCAGAGGGAGAAGCAGGCTCCCCACTGAGCTGGGAGCCTGATGTGGGACTCGATCCCAGGACTCCGGGATCATGACCTGAGCCGAAGGCAGTCACTTAACCAACTGAGCCACCCAGGCGCCCGTGAATTAATGTTTTTAATGATCTAAAATTACCTACCATTTAGTTCTTAACATCTGTGGCTGCCCGAGAAACAACTAAATCAGCCTCTGAGTTTTCTTGTCACTGGCACTAGTGTTTGATTATTATACACATTACAGTTGATTGGATGTATCATGCAGCAATATAAACCATCAGTTGGGCCTGCATCTAATATGACATTTCATTTATTCATTGCTATTTAATGACTACCCCATCTATGCTCTGCATTGAACTTGGAATTGGGAATAAAAAGACACTAAGAATAAGATGTTCCTAAATTTGGGGAACTCACATTCCAGATGATAACTAGTTCACTTGACCCATTTGGAGAAGCAATTATGCTCTTCAGTGGGAATAGCCATTATTTGGATTCGTGTAACTCCAAAAGAATAATTATTTGATGTATTATTTCATTATTCACTTTTAACTGGTTGCCTTGGCAATGTGAACAGATAATCTAAGACAGTTGAAAACAATGAAAGAGTTTTATTTTGGCCCATTTTTTTCCACTGTTCAGGTATGGCCTGACTGCTAACAAAGAGAAGTTATTGAAGCAGTTCAGGTAAGAAATGATAATTGAGTGAAGCAGAGTGGCAGCAAGGAAAATGGAGAAGAGCAAACAAGGTTAGAATAGATGTTGGGAGAAGAGATGTTGACGTTTGCTGATGGATAAGATATGGGCCTAGGAAAAATTAATTTTGAGATGTTCATTAGATATCTAAGTGAAATGTTAAGGAAGTAGTTGAATATATGTCTTGGCCTCAAGGGAGAGGTGAGGTCTGGAAATGGATAGGTAATCAGGCTCTTGTTGAGACACTTTTCCTCAGTAAGACTAATGTCCATGCTAAACTTAAGGTGAGTTTATTTTACTATTTAAAGGACAAAAGTTAAGCACTGTGTTCAGGTTGGTACTTTGGTTTGGAGCATGAACCTTAGAGTCAGACTGTTTTTGAGGTCTTGAGGTTTTGCTTCTTATTTCCTGTGTGACCTTCAAAACTTAATCCATCTGAGTCTCCATATCCTCATCTGATGAGAAAATATTATCATATTTGTGAGGTTTAAATGGAATAATGCATATAAGGATTATTTTAGGTATATAGTAATCACTCAATAAAGTAGATATCGGTATACTAAAGTGAAAGTAGGTCTTAAAAACAGCAAGGAACACAAACACTTAAAAATAGTGGTTAAAATAAATGGATTTGTTTTGCATTAAAAAGTGGCAGGAAATATTGTGCAAGACTTTGAAATGGGCAACAACATACACACACAGACACTCATGCTCCTGAGTACCCCGCACCCTTTTAAGTTGTCTTTGAGTTTATAGCTGTGTAAATTATAGAAAAATTAGTAGTACAAAATGATTCTTGTTCATAAAAATGCCAATGAATTGTGCCCAAAGAAGATGCATTCTACTGGTAAATTCACTTTAGCATTCATAATTGCCTTTATATGTATATCCTCTGAATTCTTTGAACTGACTGCAACATCTTACTGGTTCCCTCATTCATTAGCTAAATAAGATCTTGAACATGTGTTCATTTTATATTTGCCCGAAAGTTATGACTTTGTCTTAAATTATCCTTTAACAAAATAAAGAATAATTCTTATCTATCACCTTTCAATTTGATGAAGAAAAATTATAAGTAATATGGCTATAAAAAAAGAAACTACTAAAATATTTAATTAAAAGGAGGAATGTAGGGTGCCTGGGTGGCTCAGTTGGTTAGGCGACTGCCTTCGGCTCAGGTCATGATCCTGGAGTCCCGGAATCGAGTCCCGCGTCGGGCTCCCTGCTCAGCAGGGAGTCTGCTTCTCCCTCTGACCCTCCCCCCTCTCATGTGCTCTCTCTCTCTCTCTCATTCTCTCTCTCTCAAATAAATAAATAAAATCTTTAAAAAAATGTTTAAAAGGAGGAATGTAGGTACATGCTTTGATAAATATTATTGGACGCAGACCATATTTCCAATCCAATAAAACATTATTTAAAACTTCAAGTGCTTTAAGCAATGTTTCCTAAATGTGTCCTGTGAAACATGGGTATATTAAGAAATGTTTATAGATGTTCTAGAAAAAAAATGAAAGAATCCCAACTTCAAGTTAATTTATGAAAGGACTAGATAAATTTAAGTTAAACAGATTCCTTTACTACAGATCTTCTCAGAGTCCTCACTAAGTTAAATATGTTGTAAATATCCAAGAGAGATAGTGTACCCCATATCTCAAACTTGTAAGGCTGTAGGCCCTTCCCTTCCTATCTAATGACACTGCCATTTCTCAAGATACATATTTAAACAAACTGACTTATTTAAAACCTGATTTAGGGGCATCTGGGTGACTCAGTTGGTTAAGTGTCCGACTCTTGGTTTTGGTTCAAGTTATGATCTCAGGGTCCTGCGATGGAGCCCTGGGAAGGGCTCTGCATTCAGTGGGGAGTCTCCTTCCCCCCGCCGCCCTCCCCCAACTCATGCACTCTCTCTCTCAAATAAATAAATATATCTTAAAAAAAGATAAAACCTGATTTAAAGGAAGGCTTGTGAAATTTCTAGTAAAGAATGATAAGGCAATCTAATTGCAGAAAATGGGGTGGGGTGGAATTGTTCTATCAGTCGTCTGGTTTCCAAAGACCTCTTTCATCTGCACTGAGAGGATCAGCTTCCTCTTAGTGGATCTGGAGCACAACAGTGGCAGGGAACTGGCCCTTTGAACTTTTCTACTTATGGGGTCATCTGGTTGCAGCTGTGATTCTGTCCACAGTGGCAAGGCAGAAACAACACCGCAGACTTTATAAAACATGCTGTTAAAAGACATCATGATCCTACATTTCAAACATAACCTTTGTGTCTAAATTCCAATTGCTCTAACACATAGATAAGTTGCATTGTTTACTTAATATGTAAGGCCTGAATGCCTCAGGTAGTTTAGAAAACAGTTCGATGACCAAACAAAGTGGGAAAGTGGTATTTGATTTGGGGACTTAGGCCCTAAAATGAATCCCTAAAACGCATCAGGATTAAAAATAAAAATCCCATTTTGCAAGGAATCCTATAACTCTCCCACATGGTACCACAGTACTTTTGGAGATCTTTATTATTTAAATCATTAATTTGGTGAATCTAAAATGTTTAGTGTTCTGTTTTTTAAATGATTAAGAAATGCTTTTATTAAGATATAAAAACAAAAAAATATATATATACACACACATCATTATGTATAAGAATAAAAGAAATAGACATGATTTCCTCATGAATGCAACATACAAATGAGATATCCCTGAGTTGAACATTAGCTGAAGATGTTGTAGAATGTATAAGAAAAATGTAGGAGTCGTTCTTTTCACTTAAAGCAACATCTAGTCTGACTGAAGATTTAATAATATAGGTAACCCCCCCCAAAAAACAACAGTTGGAAAACGATATAACAGTGAATATAAGCAAATGAGGAGTTATATAAATATTATAACTGAACATGTGAGAAAAGAATTTGTGTGCGTTGGAATAGAAAAAATGAAAAAGAGGAAAAATGAGAATGATGAGTTTTAAAAGAATGATGAGTTTTAAAAGAGGAAATGAGATGAGTTTCCAGAGATACCAATCCAGGCTGGTGACTTAACAAGTGTGTGGTATAGGAGGAGGGTAGCAGAGAAAAAAAAAAAAAAAAGTTTTCTATGAATTCATGCTGAGGAGTGATAACAAATATTTCAAAATAATGCATAGTGAAGTCAGATAAGAAATTTTGAAGAATTTTGACATATATTCACGTTATTCTAATAGGCCACTAAACTTTATGAATCTTTCGGTAAATTCTATCAGTTTTAAAAAGAATATCATTGATTATTTTTAGATATTTTTGATATATGTTAAAACCTCACTAATTCAGATAAATTGAGGAAGACTGGAGTCTGTATAATTAGATTTATGGATTGTGAAACATTTATAAAAAATCAGTTTTGTTTCTTTTCTGTATTTATTGTAACAATAACTGCACGATGAACCTTGTTAAGCTTCCTGAGACAATTACTATATTTTCAAAGAGTTATTTATAGGTAGAATTCTTTTTTTCCTGAATAGTGTTTTCCTAAGGAAAAGGTGCTTTAATTGATCAATTCTTTTTAAGTGTTTTTAATTATCATGTGTACATTTTGCTTTACTGTTAATTGGCTAAGCAAATCTTTTTCTTTTTATGAGGAGTCAAAGTGAATTTCATTCTAGCCGTACTGGATGTTTTCTCTTTGCTTCTCTGAGATATCTGCTAGGGACCTGCATCCAGTTCTGTGCCAATGGAGGCTGGCTTTTATGGCCTGAAGCAGCAGGTGCTCCTGCTTTCTGGCTTCCGGTGAGTTTAGCCAATAGGAGGTACCAACAGGAACTCTGAAAGGTGGCAGCAGGCTGTGTTCGGCAAGAAGTTTATTCCCAGCTCTCTCATGGCCCCACATTAACTGTGTCTCTATACTGAAAGCCACAGCTTCTTTTGCCATGTCCTTCCCATCTCTGGGTTCCAGGAGGGATTGCCCCCTTTTCCTCTTCAGGCCTGGGAAGTAATGGCTTTCTGCTATTCTTAGTCCAGGGTCGTGGGCCAGGATTAACAGAATCAGGGAAATTCAAATCAAAACCCCAATGAGATACCACCTTACACCACTTAGAATGGCAAAAATTGACAAGGCAAGAAACAACAAATGTTGGAGAGGTTGTGGAGAAAGAGGAACCCTCTTACACTGTTGGTGGGAATGCAAGTTGGTACAGCCACTTCGGAAAACAGTGTGGAGGTGCCTCAGAAAATTAAAAATAGAGCTACCCTATGACCCAGCAATTGCACACTGGGTATTTACCCCAAAGACACAGATGTGAAAAGTCGCTTTTAGGAAGTGAAAAGAAGGGCCATATGCACCCCAATGTTCATATCAGCAATGTCCGCAATAGCCGAACTGTGGAAAGAGCTGAGATGCCCTTCAACAGATGAATGGATAAAGAAGATGTGGTCCATATATACAATTGAATATTACTCAGCCATCAGAAAGGATGAATACCCAACTTTTACATCAGCATGGATGGAACTGGAGGAGATCATGCTAAGTGAAATAAGTCAAGCAGAGAAAGACAATTATCCTATGGTTTCACTTATTGGTGGGAACATAAGGAATAGCATGGAGGACATTAGGAGAAGGAAGGCAAAAATGAAGGGGGGGGACCGGAGGGGAAGACGAACCAGGAGAGACTATGGACTCTGGGAAACAAACTGAGGGTTTTAGAGGGGAGGGGGGTGGGAGGATGGGCTAGCCGGTGATGGGTATTAAGGAAGGCATGTATTGCATGGAGCACTGGATGTTATACGCAAACAATGAATCATGGAACGCCACATCAAAAACTTATGATGTACTGTATGGTGACTAACATAATTAAAAAAAAATTAAGCACAAAGATTAAAAGATTAAAAAAAGAGTTTAAGATTCCTTAGTATTTATGTTAATATTGTATTAATAATAAATCTTAATGTTAATATACTAATCAATCCATATTAATATTATAAATATACTAATCATATTTATATTAACAATAATGTGAGGTTGGCATATTGTCAAATTCATGTTATTGTCAATATGAATATGATTAGTATATTTATATTATTAATATGCTTAATATAACATATTAATATTGTGTTGTTTTAAGACAGATATCAATTAATACTTTGGATGTTTTCATTAGCAAAAGGTACATTTAGAACATCTATGTGCAGAGTATTGGGTTTATAGTTCCTAAAAGCGTCATTTCAAATTTTTTTTCATGTCTGAAAGAAAAGTGTACTAAACTTCTGGTTCATAGTTTTAGATCATTTTATGTTTATTATACTTCATAAAATGTGGGATTCACAATCTATATGGTTGTATAGTGTTACTTGCAGAAAGAAATACTGATTATATAGTCTAGACTAGTATACAAAAGGAGACAAACACAAAGATAAAAATGATTAATAAAAAAGATCTATGAAATTATAGATTGCTCAGGGGATCAGCTTTCCCTTGTTCAAACATTTGAGAGAAGTTTGGGTCCTTTTGTGCGTGTAGATTTAACCTGCCCAGGCATTCGAATAGCATGTTAATTATAGCTTCAGTGAGTTAAATTGCAGGAATTATTTGGATGTATATTAAACTCCTTGCACACTTGATCATCATCATATTTCTTCTAATTGAAAGTGACAAATATAAACACTTTATTAATTTCTTATTGCAGAAATGTGCAAACTAGAATCCAACATTTTCAAACTTTTACTCCAAATGACATTTTTTTCCCTCTCTCTTTGAAAACTTCTGAGGAAAAAGAGGTAAAAATGAAGATCAACCCAGGTATCTATTTTTAAAAATTTCCAGTAGATCTCTGACATCAGTACAAACCCAATTCAATCTTTTATATAAACAGTATGGATCCCTGGCTTCAATGGACATTGGTTACACTGACTATATTAGTTGTCTGACTGTCATCTATATGGACAGAAAGAAAAATAACTTCATGCTTAGTTTCAAGTTAGGCATTAAGTTAATTTACCCCAGACTTTGTGTCCTGATTATTTTGTTCCCAGGATTTAGCTCTACTTTGGGATAGTACAAAATATAATGGAGTGAAGTCATAGGTTTTGCAAATATCTATTAAGGGTGTAGTGAGATTTTTATTTCCTTCATGTAATTAGAATTAGAATTTATTTCCTTCATAGAATTAAAAGATACAATGGTGTTGAAACAGAGAGTTGATGGACACATGAACCTTAATGACCGAAATATTACAGATCCTCACATGTCTGCCCTACTTTGGGGGCAGATTAGAGAGGGAAGAGGAAATGTGGATTCTCAGATCAAGATTGTCAATCAGTATTTCCTCAGTTTGATAAGAAGTGGTTGGCAGGTGAGAGGTGGTCCATTAGCGCTGTCCAGCATTCACATGTCCTTTTCACTATTGAAATAAATACAGGCCTCTGTTCTTCAGGAACTCTGACATGAAAGGTAACAGGCCTCATTCTCCACACACACAAATTTAGTATCACCAACGTCATGACAATAAGGGCCACAGCAGGAAACAAATGCAATTAGCAAAGGAAGCATGGGTAAAACTTTTAAACCCATAGCTTTTATGCATTAGTTCAATGATTCATTTCAAATTTAGTTTTTCAATTCATCTGTCTCCAGGTGTCCTCTCTTTCATATCTAGATCTAATTTTTTTTTCATAGAATTATGTGTTACTGGAACATCTGAGAAAATAAAATTTCACCCTCTCAAATTGTTTGCAGCTTCAAAGAGCATAATGCAGTGTTATTTTTATACAGAGAGTCCTGTCTTTTACCTTCAAGAGCAGTCTTCAGGTTTTTAACATGGTATTACTATATTGGGTCTTACATGAAACCTATCATTTTTTTAGGGGCTTGCAATGTGTTGCCACATTAATTCTTATAATAGTATTTTGAGATCACTATCACTAATATTACTTAATGGAAAGAACACAATGCTTGTGATTTCCTTGAATACTAATGCTCAGTAAACAACCAAATCCTATGGGGTCTGATGATCAGTTATTTATTGCAACACCCACATTTCCCATTCTATTTTCTACTAACTAGAACATGGTAGTTTTTCTTAGACATATAGGCTAGATAACAGTAAAGTTAAATAATTTCCAAGATAGTGTTTTGTATACCTACTCTGGAAGACAAAATACAAAACATTATTTGCCTATATTTATTAATTATTTCATATGAACTATTATAATAATATCAAGTTACTGTTTTGTATTCCATTTTCTTGAAATTCATGAAGTGATATCTTCTCTCTCCTGCTTTATTACTTTTAAAGCTTCATGATGTCATGGGAGTCCTCATACCTTCTCCAGAGATCACTATGTTATATAATGAATATTGTCAAAATTTGTATCATAATATTTGAAAAAAAAATCTCTGTAAAATCTCTCTCGTGTTTTAGAAGTGACGAAGGGTAGCCACAGTATATCAAATGACCAGGTGCCTCAGTTTAGCTCCAGTGTTTCTTTGTTTGTTTTTATACCATTTCCTAGGCTATTTACAGATTTTGGCATCACTTAACCTCTGTTGATAACCCCAGATCAGTCAGTGATTTAAAGCCTCTTATAGAAGTTTAAAAGTAGTTCCATTAAAAAAAAAAAAAAAAGAAAGGTGGATCTACTCAATACCAATCCTGCTCTTCCTACTTCATTACTAATTTTTGAGAAAAAGAGAGAAAAAAGAGATACTTTTGGAATTTATCAAAAGTTGTGAAAATTGAATAACATTTGAAAGATCGTTATTTTTTAATGAACATCTTTTGAGAATAAATAGCACAGTTCCTTTTATAAGTGTTTCTTTCCATATAGTATCTATTGGGCTATAAAAGTTTTTTAACACAAACTGGGGCGCCTGAGTGGCTCAGTCGTTAAGCGTCTGCCTTCAGCTCAGGTCATGATCCCAGGGTCCTGGGATCGAGCCCCGCATCGGGCTCCCTGCTCCGCGGGGAAGCCTGCTTCTCCCTCTCCCACTCCCCCTGCTTGTGTTCCCTCTCTCGCTGTCTCTCTCTCTGTCAAATAAATAAATAAAATCTT